>NC_143405.1:1260822-1596655 GCF_052110815.1 Crocodylus siamensis
AAAGTATGGAAAATGTGCTGCAGCATGAATTGTGTATATTGAGTGGCTTTTACATCTGTCAGTCTGACTTGCAGTCTCTCTCTTACTGTGGCATTAAATGGCACACTACTTCTCAGTCCTTTCCCACATAAAAGCAGTCTCTCAGTTGCTGTTCAGTGAAAAACTTTCTCCAGCATTAAACCACCGAGTTGGGTCTGTATTCCTCGGGGGTACATCCCGTCTGACCATGCTTAGTTGCTGGTGTTGAATACAGCTATTATTGCTCCATCTTCCAAAGTAAATGGGTCAGAAGACAGCACATACTCTGACCCCTAGGCTTGAGGCAGGGTGGTTTCTTAGTTGTTGTAATGACAGAATAGCTTTGTGTTTGTGAAGATGAGTCCCTGCCTGGGCACTACGAAAGAGGGAGCCTGACCAGGTTCAGTAGCATCTTGTCCATCTCCCCCCCCCCCCCAGCCACCTCCAGTCACCAGCATGAATGCGTGCTGCCCATTTTGCTTGAATCACAGATTCCTTTCCATGCCCTTGTCCTCTTTTATTTTTGAGTGTGACCTTGGAGGTTGGCACTGCATCACTTTGTATAATATAGACACCCACGTAACACAGCCCTGTCAGGCCAGGCCTCTCTTGCTCTGCTTTCTGTAAACCAGTACGGCCTGTTCCATGATCAGGTTTGTGGACACCCAGCAGGACTCAAAACAAGACCTGTCAAAGAGTGGATGAGCTCCCTGTGATCCAACGGCCATCCATGCCTGGGGAGGAGATGGATGCCACCAGGTCACTTTGCCCAGAGAATCACAGTGATGCAGTGTCAAAGGTGCCCCTGTGGTCACAGTGGCCTCGGGATTGGCTTGACTTGTAATGCAGACAAGGATCAGTCCTAGAGAGCGAGAGCGTGAGCGTGGGGTGGAACCTAATTCCCCTGCTTCCACCACCAGGGTGGGAGAGCTTGCTGTTCCCCCACTTTCAGGCACATCTTCACATGTTTGTAAAGCTTCTTCCTGGGGCACAAGTCCTTTGGGGGTTATGATGCTCGGACTCTGGAGCTGTTGTGTTGTGGTGAAGGGCAACTGGATGCTGCACAAAGTGGGAAACTGATTCATGTGAGCACATATTTTAGGTGATAGCACATCTGTCAGTGATTGTGTTTAGTGGGATCCTTTTCCAGTGGTACCTCATTTCACCACTGGAGTAGCAGTCGTCATTAAATTGTATCCTCCTGAGGTCTGCAGGGTCGGGGCCTCCTTGGGTAGGGCTCTGTACAAGCACAGATGAATGCAGTGTCCCTGTGCCCAACAGTTGATAATCTAAGAGAAGGTGTCAGGATTGGGTGGCTGAAATCTGAAGAAGTAGGTAGAGGAGCATAGCGGATGTAGGCACGTGTGTACACGCCTCGGTGGTCCGTGCACTTGGTGCATTCCAGCATAGGCCGCCGAGGACTCTGCTTGTTCTGTTGATTCTGCCTGGAAGGTGCTCCAAGGGTGGTGTAGGTTGTAGCCCGTTGGTCTAAGGATGTAGGCAGACAAGGTTCTTTGGGTAAAGCTGATATTTTTTATTAGATCAAGTCAAATATCTGGAAAAAATTCTTCTTTGCAAGCTTGGAAGGTGCTCCGATACTTCCGTGATGAGTGGCAGCACGATGTTCACCTGACACACAGATTACCGGGTTTTTTTAATTATTATTAAAAGATTAAAATAGGTATCAGCAATGGCAATTGGCCACCCATCCTAGACCTAATGTGTAGTTAACATTTGTCTCTTTCTCTGTATGAAGAGCCTAAGAGACGTCACGTGGTTACGGGCAGCTTTTAAAATGTAATTCCCTGTTCTAGCAGGAGATGTTCAAACCATGTTTACTGCTACTGCCAACATCATTTGTAGAGTTGAGGCAGGGTTATTCTCCGATGCCAATTTAATTTGCCCCGAGTACAAGAAATAGTATCCTGTCAGCACCCCAGAGACAAGGCAGGTAGGTTAATGTCACAGGGAGTTTTGGAAAGAGGAGGTGGTACCCCAGGAAGTCTGGCTGGGTGTGATTCCCAGTAAATCACCCTTCTTGGAGGGAAGCCCTGGGCACGTGGCGGGGACCAAGTGCTGCCGATTTTCCACGTGAATAAGGATCAGCCCCATCGTGATTTGGCTGGATTATTTTTTATCTCATTACAGCAATTTTGTGCATCTTCTATTTCTTTCCAGGTTTAAATTGTACATGAATATAATTGTGTGTCTGTTATTACTAGCACTTAAGTTATATTTGTAAATGCTTTATAATCTCCTTTTCTTTCCATAAACAAATCGTTGTACAACCAGACTGTCTCGGTATTTTTATTTTGGGGGTGGAGGTAAAGAAGAAGTTGAAAATGACTTTTAAATGAGAGAACTTTCTATTATATTTATCTGTCTAGAGGCAATAAATCTGTTTCAGCAGATTAAATACTGACTTCTTTATAAAGCCCTGTTTTCTCAAACCTCTTATCAGCAGCACTTGGCAGTAATCACACCTAAGGAAACTTGTAATTTTCCTCAAGGAGGTGACACTGACAGAATTAAAAATGAAGGAGCCCCCTGAAAAGCCAGTTCATTACAAATTAACAGCGGTCCTAGCAAAGCAGTGGGCTAAGGCGTGTCAAATAGCGATATGGATAAAGAAACCCAGCATTTTAAACTGTCAGAGCTGGAAGCATAGCTAGCCTTAGAACAAATTAATCACATATTGTCAACGCAAAGTTGCATCAAATTAACACATCGGATTCCAGCATATTAATGTGAGAATGCTTTCACCTGATTATTACTGCAAACCATTGCCACTCTCTGACTGCAAAGATATAATTAAATTGCTAAATAGAAAGTGCATATAATATCTCTGCATGCATTTAGGATGCATGAGCTGAAAAGATCACAGCCTAGTAAGTGACAGTTTCTATTTGTAGGGAGAAAAACTTTACTTTTTTTTCCCTTTTATTTACTTGGGAGTACTAGAGTATGAAATTAGAAAAGTTAGTGATGTTATTTGCATCCTCTACAACTTGGGTGAAATACAGGTTTAATTTAACTGATTTGCTACACCGACTATGAGTACATAATTACCTTCGCCCTTCTCCATATTTGCCTTGAAAAAATGGAGGGGTTTGGCACAATAGCTTCAGGTTTTACAAGAACAGCAACAAAAACAGTTGCACATCAGTTACTAGAGTGGCTGCTGACTTTTTTTTGAAGGAAGCACTGGTCAGTTTTTTTTGGAATTGGACTTGATTTTAAAGCCTGATGGGTTTTTTAAACAAGTTGGGACCAAGTAGCATGAAGAAAGAGGATAGGTTTGTTCCATAGGTCTGTGCATATGAAGATCTGTGTTTGCTTATGAATCAGTACTCAGAAAATCCGTCTTGGACTAAATGAGAATTCAGTGCAAAATACTTAAGTGCTGCTGTTTTTACTGACTTGTATAAAGCAGTTCAGGGAGGAAATTTGACTGTGTTGATAAAGATTAGTCAGCCGATAGCTCCTGCCCTTGGATTTTATATACTTTGCTATTTCATAACCTTGGAAGGAAAAGTGGGGCCTTGGCCTATGTCTCTGTGCTCATTTCTGCCCTGCAATCTTTCATGTCCCTATCCCTTTCTTTCCTCCCACTTCTGCCTTTGTGTTCCCTTTCATGCCTTCCTCTGCACTTTCCTCCTCCAATCCACATCTTCCACAAAGCCTTCTTGCCCTCGATTCTTGCGCAAGCCATCATCCCATGAATCGTATTTGAGTTAGAGTGCAAGCTCCTCCTACGGGGACCTCGTCTTGCTTGTCAAGTGCCCTGTACACTTCAGTGATCTCTAAATTAACGTACTCCTATCGCAAACTTGTGGGCATATCAGAAAGCTTGTTAGATGGGTGAGAGGAGTGAATAAATAATGCTGTACGTGTTATTTGGTAGGGGCTGATATTATCTTCCTTTTGGCACACATCAGTTCCAAACGTGCAGTCACTGCAACCGTGTAGTTGGTCAAGGAGAGGGAGGTGTTGTGCTCAGCCTGATGCCATTTCTCTTTCTGTCTGCCTGGGGGACAGTTGTACCTGGTGGTAGTAGTTTATTCACAGCTTTTACCATGACAATACAATTATATGCCGTAAAAGAATGGCGTTTACATTGTTTAGCATTTTTGCTAAAAACATCTTGTAAGATCATCCATTCTACCAGTTTACACCATTTAAACAGAACACAGAAGACAAGGATAGAAAAGGTAGATGAAGCTGTGGACAAGAAAATGGAACAGGAGAGTCCTGGGGTGTAGGACAGGGTCTAAAGCAGCCAGATTTGGTTTTTTCCTTTGTCAACCCAGTATTTAAAGTGATGACAGTTGTGCATGGGCTAGAAGAACAGGAGATACAGAGCACTGGGGAGAGAAGGGGTTTGGGCACACGTACAGCTGCTAGTACGTGTGGAGGAATGTGGTCACACAATCCCGGACCTCTGTGGGAGGGTGGGGGCTCTGTGGTAGCCTCTGAAATATGAGGGGGTGGGAGGAATCGTACATTAGCACTGGGGATGGGAAGGGATCTGCTTTCTCAGATGTGTTGCACAGCGGTTTTGTGCCAGGAGCCTGGCATGCCAGAGCAGCCCTCGTAACCCACGTGCTCCTGCTGCCTCCCCCTGCACTCCGGGGCCCTCGGGAAAGCACGTCCTGTGCAGTGCTGCTTACCTGCTGCCCCTCAGGATCAGCTCTGCAGAACCATTCACATGCGCTGCCCCCAGAAGGGCGGTGACCCGCTGAGCATTTAAAAAGCGGGTAAGGGACCGTCCTACCAGTCCAGCTTTCCTGCCAGCTGGTAAGTGGATGCTGAGCGTTCAGTCCCTTAACTGGACCGTGAGGACCTCTTTCCTGCTCTCAGAATACCTTGGGGTGTGTTGAGGGTTGCAGTTCCTGCAGCTCTCATTGCTTCTTGAAGGCATGTCTTTGAGCGACAACAGTATGTCAGATAATTAACTTTGGCCTGCTGTGATGCCATTACTTCTTGATAATGGAATAGTTTCAGGCATGCCATCTTTAAAATGGCTGCAGCAGTAGATTTTGGGAGACAACTGAAATACAAAAACAAGCAATTTTCCCTTTGCTTTGTTATTTTATAACAACCTTCCCCTTGGTTTTGTTGGTTACTTTGCACTGCAGCTGGACAGATTCAGATGAGGGGTTACCTTTAAAGTGAAAAAGAATGCACTTAAGGCATACACTGATATAAAACGAGGCACTAAAGGCATCTTGCAGAAAGCAGTAACTGTCATTCATGCAGAATGATACATTGGCAATAGTGTTACAGAACATCTTAAAATAACTATAATTCTGCCATTGTTGTGTCTTCCTGAATTTGTGATCAGTGCGAAAGGGAAACCAAGCTGCTATAGTACCCGTTCCATCTTGATTGGAGGAGGTGGCTGGCCATGAAATGGAGACAGAAAGTTTAAAAGCATTTATGGCTTTAAAGCTGCATTTGGCACAGTGGGGAGGAGCAGCAATAATAGTTTGTGTAAGCAGGTAGCATGTTATGGAAAAATTAATAATGACTTTCCCTTTCAGACTGCATTGAACTGTTTTTCTTTTACTGCAGCATAAAGCTCTACAGAATACCCCGTTTTCCCACCAGGATTATTGGGCTGTTTCATCAAGTTCCATTTTAAATTTCTTAAGGAACTGGTGAACAAAAGCAGTCATGTTGTTGCTGTCCAGAATATTTTAAAAACTCTTTATGAAACTCAGCCCTACTTGTCTTTCTTCCTTTCTATCCCTGTGACAGAATTCTCCGAATGTACCAATGCCTGAGATATCTCAGACTGCTCTTTATCTTAATAAGATCTCATCTAGTGGGTTGATTTTAAAATCCCTGGTTGAGAGGAGGAGTAAGAGACCCTAAAACCCCTCCAGTTCTCTATCAAACAACTTCTCTGACTTGATAGGAAGCAGATAGATTAAGTATCTGCAACTTATTTTATCTTCTGCTTCCACTGCAGGATGTCCATGTGCATGTGACATTTGAGTGGCTGGTATTTGTTGTGTTGAAATAAGTAATTATATTGTAGGGAAATGGGGATGGAGACTTGGGCTGAAGAGTTCCCTGAGGGTTTCCATGAGAAGCCTGGGAGGAGCCTTGCCTCTGGGGCCCCAGCTCTCCAGCTGGCCTTCAAGTTCATCCCACTTGAAATATCATTGCCAGATTAAAAAAACAGTAAAGTCTAATGAAGAGTTCATATTGCTTGATGGGCATCTTTCCTCTCTCCAGCACTGTCACTGAAAGGTGGTTTGCTAGCCAAGTCAGCATCAACATGCAGACCAAGCCACTTCGCTGCTTGAAGCACAAGAGGATTTTGCTGGAGGAATCCAGAACGGGGGACGTGTTGGGGCTTCATTTTTGTGGGTGGAGGACTTGTAAGTGCAGGTTTGTCTGGATGTTCGTGTTGCCCTTCCTAAGGACTTCCTTGAGTTTTCTTCATGATTGTCCTCATTAGGAAGGCACTTCAGCACCCTGAGCTCTAAGTTACTGGTGTCTGTTGTGTTGAAATAAGCACTACTTTTCCTTGTACAGATGAATTTCAAATAATGTGAAATAAAGACTGTTGTGAGTACAAGTGGGAGCTCATTAAATGCTTCTGAACTTGCCCTATAAATAACTGGAGGATTTGAGGACATTTTGAAAGAAACAAGTGTGCCTCCAAAATGCGAAGCCTTAGCTTCTTACCATGGGATGTTATCAAAACTGTTGAGAAGAAAGAAAAATGGCCAATTAAAATGAGGTGTAGGGAACAATTTTAATGACTGTACAGTTTGGGGGTGGATCTGTTGTGGTAAAAAGAATTTTCAAAGCAATGGACATGTAATTAAAACAAGTTAAATTAGAAGAAAATTTTTAAAAATATGTTTTGTAAGACAGTCTAGTTTAATCTCTTGGTTGAGTTGTGCTGCATTTTACTCTGTTTAATTGATTTTTAGTTTTAGCCTAATGTCATTGTCTTTCACTTAATTACAGATGAAAAACATGTCCACAAGTTAACATTCCTAAGAGTCAACGAAAAATGGATTGGTTTTATTAGCAAATATATTCAGTGTCTGCTTTTTCATTAGGTTTGAATGTATATGTTTTACGTTCACTTATTTACAACACAGTCTAGTTTCTTTTCTTCAGATCCATGTTTTTGGGGTCACAGTGAGCATCTCTTAGGTCACTCGTTTATTCTAACCTTTGTGCTTGAAACAAAAGCTTTCAAATTATGAAAGTGTCATGAGGAGACGGTGACCCTACTGCCTGCCGTGGGGGATTTTTGACATACTGGAAAAATCTTCAGATGCAAATCTTTCCTGTGATAACAAAATATTGTGCTTTAAATGCCCTTGTTTCCTTATGAACTGGTATTTTCAGGGTCTTTAATTCGGCTGATATTTTAGCTGTTTTAGTTCAGGCCCGTATTAAGAAAATAAAAGCATATTCAAACCAGCATTCATACATCACTGTACTAAGAGTTGCAATTCTTATCATTCCCACTATCCCTTATTCTCTTACCTGAACAATTCTTTAAAACTTGTGTACACAAACTACTGATGGAGAACCTCGATAATATAACCAAAGTTGGGATGAAAGACCAGTGTGCCCACTTTACCTTTCCATTTAGAGAGACTGTCGCGCCCCATTTGGGGCCTGGCTTTGCTCTGCTCCCGAGGAAAATCATCCGTACCAAAACCCAGGAACTCCTGACATGAAAGATGCACTCTTCTGGCTGCCTTGGCAAGCAGATTTTTTTTATTTGCATGTCTGAAACAAAGAGAAGTATGCCTTGTCTCTCTGTGTTTCTCTTGGTGCTGGTAATGTCTTTTATTTTTAGTAAGGGAAATTGGTTTACAAAGAATGCTTGTCTTAATCCTCTGTGGAAATATCATTTTGCTCAAAGATTAAGCCGACTTGTTTGGGCTTAGTGCAGTGCTTTGCTGCAGCTGGCAAGAAGAAAACACCAGGGAAATATCTGAGCACAGATTTTTAGAATAAATAGAAAACCTACAGTAAACAGTAATTTAGACAAAGATGTAGATCCAGTGAAGTTAGACACAGCAGGGCCTGCTCTTCAGATTCGGATTCAAAATCCAGACTTCCAGCACCATGTGTGGCCCTACAAGTCCTGTCCTTCTCCAGACATGGGCATCTGACTTGGGGCTTTTGGGAAACACCTCTGTCTGTCTAGGATCCACGTCCCAGTATCTTTTCCTGAGGCTGAGCACCAACACCTGCTGCTCACGAGACCTGAGCACAGCCCACCTTTCTCTTCTTGAATGTAATTATTGATGGTGCCACCTTTCATGTAGCGGCCTGGCAGTTGGTCTAGCAAAGTGGGAGGCCTGTGGTCTAGGTCTTCTCAGCCTCACGCTCCCAGGAACCAGCCGCTCCCTCTCGGCTGTAGACGATACAGAGTAGGGGCTCTCCCGTTCCTTCTGTTGGAACTGAGCCCCATGCAGCCTTGCATACAGGATTCAAGGGCCTGAAGGAAAGCAAGGAGAATGCAGATGCTTTTAGCTTAATGGTTACAGCACCCAGCTGGGAAGTGATGGGGAGGTTCTGGCCTCTGCTTTCTGCTCCCAGAACTAGTTCTGCTTTTCATCCAATGTCTGTTTAATATAAAATGCATAATCCGAACAGCTAGTGTAGTGTAGTGTAGGGAAATAGTAGCCATCAAGGGGACCTGACAGCCCAAGATACCCCCAGGATTGGCTTGAAGTTTTGGATTTGGTGCCTGAAAACTGCCTGAATCTGATTTGAGATGCCTCAGTCCTTTTCTGGATCCAGGCTGCTTTATCATAAGAAGTGTGTACCTGTCCGAAGCCTCTCTACTCTGTACTACTATAGGTGCTGGTTTAAATCATGGGGGTGGAGAGTGCCTTCTGATTATAACACCTGGAAATGCTTTAAAGCCTGTTTTCTATTCCTTGCGTGGCGTAGTGGGTTTTCTCTGTTTTTCTTTCATATTGGGTATAGGTGACAACTGGATGTTTGATTCTCCATCAGTGTATCTTTTAGTTAAAATGACACATTTTACATACAAATGCTTTTAAAGTTAAATTCCACAATGGCATTGAAGTATTGGTACTAACCTTTATTGATGCACAAGATCCAAGGTAGCAGACAGCTGGCAATAGCAAGAGCCATTTGTTTCAGGGAAGCTCTTTTAAACTGAAAAGATGTGAGGAATAAAAAAATAGTGGCTTGGGTTAGGGGAGAAACAGAGAGCATTCAAATATTTCTAGTCCTAGGTTTCTTTTCCAACCATGCAGTCTTCTGTAATTCTGGAGTGTATTTTCTGCCACATACAAGGTGGCTTGCTTGTCTTTGAATTAGACTCCATTGTTTTCACTTCGCCATAATAGTTTCTCACCCCAAGAACTCAAACCTGCTATCTCAGCAATGGCCATACCTTGTGCTATTCATTCCAGCACATTTTTAAACTTTATTCAGGCATCCTTTTTACCCAGAAGGGCACCCACCTTTCACAAGCTCCAATATGAACCAACGGTTAACGAGTAGGAAGTGAAGACCTATCCTATACCCAGTTGCAAGCGTGACGGAAATATATAGAGTTAGAATGCAATTACCAGCAAGAGATGTTAGTCAAGATATTAAGATTAATTTTCTGATCTTCTGGAAAGTGCTGCAGAAACTTTAATTACCAAAAATAGCCAGGACTATAGTTTTATTTCATCTGAACAACAATGTATGTATGAGTCATTTTATCACTTAAGAATATCTATTATGCTGTGAAAATATACACAAAGTAAGAAGTAAAAATGAAGGTTTTCATCCTTTTTGTTTGTATTAGGACCATTTTCCATAAAAATATCAGATACAAGCACTAATAATATAGTTTGAATAATTATCTATTGTGCACACTATCTAGTGAACACAGGGATGAGCAACTCCCCTAGGACTGTTGATGCATAGCTTTCTGGACACAATCACAGGGGGAAAAAAAGAATAATTTAGTTTGGCAAATGACATAGGATTGTAATGCATAAGTTATTTTTGTGTATAACAAATACCATTTTCTAAAAATATATAGTGACAAAACTGCACTGTTGGTTTTTTTTTAAATGAAGGATCAAACATTTTCTGTCTGTAGACATACAGCTAGGGTCAGATTGAGTAAATTGAGCTGTTGGGAAATTTCCTAGGCTACATCACTGCATCTCAACGAAGAAGTCGTCTTCCCTGGGGAGAAAAACTCTTGGACCAAAACTCTGGTGCAAGTTAAGAAAGAGCTGCAGTCATGGAGAATCCTCAAACCTGAGACCTCGTGGTGCATGTCTTACAATCCTGAGCTCAGTGTGCTGAGGTCCTGTATTTGTTACCATTTTGCCACTTAGCAGACAGTCTTGTATTGCATTGTAGATCAGGACAGCTAGTGTCCTTAAATGTTCCTGCTTGTTCCTTCCATCTCCTAGCTTGAGCCCTTCCATGAAGATATTTGAGGTGGCAGAGGCAGGGCAGATATTTTGTTTTTCTGGAGCTAGTTTATTGTATGAGAATGAAGAACACCAGAGATGCATGCTGCACAGTAACATGCATTATTCGAGCTGCGTCCAGTTGGCTCTTAACCGGAGAGACTTCATCAGGCTACTCTGGGCTTACTGAAAGGTGGGCCTCTTACTTTAAAGGCCTTAGTGAACTTTTCTGGGCATTAGTTTCCCTGCTTATTGCACCATGAGCAGACAGTCCTGTTTAACAGAGCATCAAGACAGTTCTTCCTTTTCTTTGGAAGGCAAGAATCAATATGAAAAAGGACATGTTGGCCTGTTACTTCTGTGTATGCATCTTTTTATATAAGGACAAACATCCAATGAGATGCAGCTTGCTTTCAGGAGTAGCTTTAGGATTCTGTCACCATCAGCTTCTTGACATTTTTACTAATAACTGTTCAGACTTAGTTTGAACAATGCGTGCAGAGCCTCATCTGTTCAGGTCCTGTGTTCCCTGATTGACATTATAATCAGGTCCAGAGTGTTTGTCGCAGGTCAGATGCTGCAGGTTCCTCTTCTTTGCTATCACAACTTTTTACACACGATGCCAAAAGCAACCCAGTGGTCAACTGCGCGTGATATACAGCTTTTTGGCCAGCTATAATAATTAGCAGTTTCAGTGTCCCTAAAATGCTAGACACAATTCCTCCACAGACCATGCTTCTGAAATAGGTCTAGAAGCGTTTTTCCGCCCTTTTACCGAGAGAGCAGTTGAGACAGCATATTGAAGTGAGGTGGGCTGCCAGTCTCATGCCCGTGTTGAACTTGAGTGGGACTTGTTCCTCATCCTCCATCTCTGTTCAAAGTAGCTTGTGAATCTCTTCCCATGGGCTGTGAAAATGAGCCCTCCCTCTGTTTAGTCACCGATGCTGAGAGAATATCACGCGCCGGGGGGATAAGCGCTGATCTCTAGTGAGTAATCAAGCTGCGACCCACTCGTAAGCTTTCTAGACTCAGTAACAAAGGGAAAATAGAGTTATGGTCATGTCATTTAATACTTCAGAACATACATACGTGTGAAAACTAAGATAAGGTAGGAGTCCCCTGTTAATAATTTAAGAGAAAAACCTGTATTAACACTCAACTTTTTAACCATGAAGGGTTTAGTTTGAGCTGAGAGTAGTAACAAACTTTCTAGATGGGCACTGTACAAAAGAAGAGCTTTCAGGAACATTTTACAGATGGTGGTTTTCTCTTCTTTTTCAAGAATAATTGACCCCCTAGATTTGGGCCTTTTTTAATGATTAGTTTTGGGTAGTTTCCTGAAATGTGTTCTACTTGAGTATTTATAACCTGTAACCGCAGCCCCCGAGAAGTGCTGAAAGAGGACAGGCGGTTCGTTCATCACTCTGGATTTCTGGCATTACCTTAAATATTTGCGCAGTTCTGAATGTACAGCTTGCTACTTGAGGTTGCGTTTCAGATACAACTCTCTTCTTTGTTATCGCCATTGTTTCCTTCAGGATGAGGGAGAATAATTAAAGAGAACATCTTTCCAAGCAGCTGGAGTCAAATTCCAGCTGACTGCAGCACCTGTGAAGATTGTACCTCTGCCTCGGGGCTGCGTGGTACTGTGCCAGCCGTGGCTACACAGTGACGATGTGTTTCAGAAGAGCACAGATTCGTCGTTGTAACGCTCCTGCCCTTCTGTGAGCTTCAGATGGCAATAGTGCCAGTGAATGCAAAGTGTCTGGTTTAAACTAATTAGAGGGATGATTTGTGAAACGCTGGCTATTTATTTAATTAATCACCAGCACAAAGCTATAAAACCCATATTTTAAAAATCTCTGTTAGTTTGCCATGTGGTTAATAGATTGTGGCACATTAAAAAGTGACATGGTGATGTATTAAAAACGTTCCACCTAAGGTTGGATAATGTCCTCAAGGAACTTAAGCTGTCTGCTTTATGCAACACCAGCATAGGATTAGAGTGTCAGACCTGTTTAAGGATTGAATATTTGTACAAGCATTTATCTTTTGAGTAGCATCTGTTCATTAAAACATTTCATGGCATATTTCTAAACAAACACACAGTGCTTATGGGTGTAGGTTTTAATCCTAAATTTGTTGTTGCACTTTGCTATGACAAAGAAGTCTTTATTCCCCAGTATTAAGTTAAAATGCTTATTACTAAGGAAAATGTAAATAATACTTGTAAAGTAGGCCATCCCTTTCCTTAGGTATATGAAAAAGCAAGGTTACTTCATTTTGTGTAATGAATGCGTTTTTGTAGTGCCTATCGCAGTCGCATTTTGATAAATCGCAATGTGCATTTTCGTTTTCCAGGCAAACGGTTGTAACTGCGTTGATAAGAATATAATCTCCATGGTGAGCCAGTACCACCTTGGCTGAAGTGAAAGGCTGGCACGAAGTCCTGTGCATGACTTTAATGATGCATAGGTCTTGTGCTGGCCTGCTGCGTAGGGCTGTATTTCATTCCTAGGAAGATGCCATTTGGAAATGGCAGGAGAAAAGATGGACTGAACTTGTCTAAAGACTGGTATTAGCATTAAAGTAAATGAGACCTCTTGGACTATACCAGAAGACTGGGTTTTTTTTCCCCTCCCTTCCAAAGGAATTTGGCAAAAGAAAAGCAGAACAGGAAATCATGTTTATAACACTTTTAAGGAAAACATTTTTTCATTTGAGGTGAATTGTATAAGCAAGTACACTTTAATATGATTGGAATATGCCTCTGTTATATGAATTATATATTATTCCTTGCTTAGAGTGTACCCAGGTTTATTAAACTGTGGGAGTGAATGCCAGGCAGGGAACAGACAATAATTCTGAATGTTTGATCGTGCAATTCTATATTTAATTCACCATTTTTTGAGGTCCTATATAAAATTTGTTCAGGTGGAAGCTTGTAAGGAAACTGTCCAGCTCCGGAGGTTATGTTTCTCAGCTGTGTGTTGTATAATTAACTGGTATGTTAGGAGGGGGGCTAGAATAAAACATGAGTATGTTAATGCAGCCTGGAGCTGATGTTGTAGTGATCATTGCGATGCAGATAAAGCATTTCTCATAACTGTCGTTGCCTACTGGAGCCTTTGAAACATCTGGACCTTTAATTGAAAAATGGTGTGGTGCTAAAGAAGGCAGACATGCTAAGTGAAGTCAACAATTTAGTATAAAAATAGTGTATTTGCCTTGCTTTAAAATATTTATATTTTGTTATGTTTTGTATAACAGGAAATCACAGGGTTAAATTTTTATGAACACCGACAGCATGAATAAGATAAATTAAGAACGGGTGTTAATGGAATTTTACTTTGCGATCTGCTAACTCTGCTATATGCAGCGCAGTGAGATAAATGATAACCCATGTGTTAGCAAAGGGGAGCAGCTATTGACCATTAATTTGATTACTTGGTTCCGATCACCAGCTTAGCTTTGTTGGCATTATTACTGGTATATTGAATAGATTACTTAAACTGGCCAGCATCTGATGATGGGGAGAGGGGCAGCGTTATCACCTGATGAAACAAATGCCACTCCTGCCCCCCATCCTTGGCTGAGAGACGCTGGGGACATGAGATCCTAGAAGGGAAGGAAATGAGCACTGGCTTGCACGTGAGCATTGGCACCTAGCTCTGTTCCCGGAACATGAACGTAGAAGTCAGCTGAATGGACGGTTTCATGAGTTGTTGGGAAAATATGTAAATAAAATAAACACATGGATGTTGTCAGAGGGACCTGGGTTTAATCCAGGCAGGGGCTGCCTGCACCACAGTCAACAAATCCCAGGCCCCTGTCTCTCTGGCTAGGGCTGGTCTGGGCTGTGGACCCCCCCTGGAGTACAGGGGGGGAAGGTCTTAGCCAGGATTTCGCAGCCCAACCAAATGCCAAAATACTACTTTCCTGCTGTGCGATGCTACCAGGCATTCTGTCGCACATGTTAAAAACCATGCTAAACCTGTTTTGGGGTAGCTAAGTAGTTATTGTGTTGGTTTTTCAAACCTCCTTTTTTGACCAGCCTCCATCCTCTTCTCCTAAGAACTTGCTTTATCTTTCAAATAAACCTCGCTTCTAGTTTGTCCTATTTCTTATTGTTTTCATTAACAAGTGATCAGCCTAGAAACATTAGCAGTGTGTTTTACTTAAAGAAAAGAATCCATTGTATGTATAGAAAAACAGTGGCTTTCATGTGTTTCCTACCTACAAAAGCATTATAGTGTCTTTGCTGATGGAAACATTTGAGTTTGGATCACCTAGTCACATAAATAGTGACACTATTTATGTTTAGAATACATAAACTGGGAGTTCAGATTTGACTTAATCTGTTTGGGTTTCGATTGTTTGTTTTTCTCCTCTTCATACATTTGAACTGTTTTTAAATGTTGATATAAATACGTATTAGATTGAGTCACATATGGGATATGATTTCTAAATGGTCTGTCGTACTAAATAGTCTGTCAGCTAAAATAAAAACATTTCACTTATACAATTTAGGGGAGAGGAGAAATTTTACATTTGGAAAAAGATCTCCATTTGTTTCCATTTTGTCTAATGTTTTACATTGTTTGTGAGGAGGTGAGTCAATGACTTGAATTAATTATAATTACTGGAGAGACATATACTGATGGAGCAAATAAAGTAGTAAGCTCATTTGTGCCAAGGCCATCTAATTAAATGCTAACTTTGGATAAGCTGGATGTGCATGAAAGATTAATTTTAAGAGGTTTTTATGACTTTCACTAAATAATTATTCAGTAAAATCTTTGCATTATATCATTAGAACATCTAATCTTAAAGTGATATAATATTTAGTCATGGAACTCTATTGTACACGAAGATTCAATAAATTATTATTGTTACAAAATTAATCACATGTTTCTCTAAGAAATGTTTATGGACTTTGTTTTAATTTTCCACCAATATATGCTGGGGAAAAAAACCCAGATATGAGAGGGGTACAACATACACAATTTTCTCAATGAATATTTTAGCAGCTTTTCATTATTCAGATGTGTTAGAACTGTGTTTAGGGTAAAGTTGTCCTTGGGGGTAGGCTCATTTTGTATCAAATTTCCTATATAATTTAGAAGTGTATTAATGGCCACACTGTAACCTTTTCAAGAGATACATCATCTGGGAATGGAGAAAGGTGTACATTCTCTGATGGACTCTCATTAAAAGTTGATATTAAATCATACAAAGATTCCTTGTATTGCACAAATTGATGGAGTTTAAAATATGTATTTCTTCTTTATGGTTTTAAAGCCCTATTTTTATATTTAAAGCATATTGATTTTTATTGTATAAAATGATTTAATAATGTAGGGGTTTCCTAAAACCTGTATGAGGCCAATGGAATTTATTCTGTATAAACTGTTTCCTTGATGCTGTCATCATTATAGCACCTACAGCTTGTATAATTAAACACCCGAGCTCGTTACATTAATGATCCAATCCCACAAAAGCTATGAAAATTCATAGTGGAGCTCCTGGTTCCATCCTTAACTCGCAGTGCTGTGTCTGGATACTGCAGCACCATCTGTACGTACCGTCAAGCTGCCTGCGCTCGCTCACTGTGAGCCCAGATGAATGTGGATCACCTCCTGGATATCCACAAATCACATATTTTGCCCTACTCTGTTGTGGCGTTGTTAATTTTAGAAAGCATTTCATATGTGGAACTTCTGTAAGCAGAGCAATCCTTTCTACCGAATCTCCTTTTGAGATGCAAGTTGTATATTAATAGCAAGGCTTTCCTAGTTTCTGTTTTCATTTCATTCTCCTCCCTCCTCTTCCCCAGTCAGTAAACTGGCCAATTATTTGATTGATCAAAAAGCAGTATAAAACAAAGAAGACGTTTTTACTAATTCAGGAACTTGCATTGTTCAGCAACATTATGTTCAGAACGAGGGACTGCAGTTCAAAGCAGCAGGAGACGAGCTGCACTGTGCATATCAACAGATAAACTCGGAGCACCATGAATGATTAAAGGAGTCTGATAAAGAGCACTGCTGCTCTGGTGGGAGATCTGGGATCCAAAGGGGCTCAGTGACTTGGTCCTGATCACAGCCAGCCACTGGCAGGCCTGGGAACCCTGCACTTCGCCCACAGGATCCTGCCTTCTCTGGCCAAGTTGCATTTCTGTTTCTGCATGGTGACATTTGGTGAAAATGTCACACTGCAGTTTCGTTGAGGTCAGACTGTGGGATGTGTGACAGCATTAGCCTGCCCATGAGCAATTGTTGTGAGAGGCTTGTATTTTTTTTAAATGTGTTTGAATGGATCCAGTTTAAGGATCCACTTACCTCTATGAAAGGCAGGTGGGGTATCTCTAACAATAAAAGCCTAATGGAGCTAGAATGTGCAATTCTTAGAAAATTAAGGCGATATTTTGTCACCATATACAGTGTCCAGTGACAAGCTAAAAGAATTTTTGACAAATTAACTGTGCCACAGGTGACACATCAAGAAAATGTTAATTTAACAACCGCTTTATGCCTACCAGATTTATTGGAGGCTATTAAGGAAACTCCAAATGGTTAGGCCCCTGGCCCCAAATGGATTTTCCATTGAATTTTATACAAAATCTTTTAATAAGTTTGATGCCACTTTGTTGAATCTGGGTAATCATGTTTTATTTCCTGGGTCACCCAAGTCTCTCTAGATGGAATCCGCTTCAACGTTGTGGCAGGGACTAACTTGGTTCTGCGCGATTCCTCCCGAGTGAGCGAGCTTTTTTAAACTCCAGGAAGATAGTGCGACTTGTGATTGCTATAGCTGCATCCACTGTTCCTAGGTTTTTGGCTCCTGGGAACTTAGACTAATAACTGGAATCCAAGACCGACCCCTCTTTATTCAGCCCTGTTACTTGTAACCTGGCTCAGATGACTGATAAGTAATAAACTCTCCACATTTTGAAGTTCCTTCCTAATCCCATTCAGGTAGGGATTGATTGGTGTTCACACTGGCACAGAAGCGTTTCTATCACTCGCACACATCTTTCCTGTCTAATGCGACAGCGGATTGTTATCAACCCAAATGCTGTACCTTCCTCTGAATCCCATTGTGGTTTTAGCATCAATGATACCTCTCAGCAAGAAGTTTCCAGTCCTCTTGATTGTGTAAAGCTATTTCCTTTTAGCACTTTTACTTCTGCCACCAGATTTGTGGATATATTCTTGTTCTTGTGTTATGACACGGGGTAAATTGGAGTGCTAGATTAAACTTTTCTGCCTCTGGTTATTGGTCTGTATCAGTGGTGCTCAAGTTTTTACTGTGGGGGGTCAGAGGTTTAGTGTCTGGTTGCCTGTGGGCCTGATCTGGGGCAGGGGGTAGGTGGGAGCCTGATCTGGCCATGTAGAGGGGGGTAGGGGAGGTCCACTGGGGGGGAGGGGGGGGGTGTCTCGGTGCCAATCTGGCCCTGTGGGGATTAGGAATTTGGCAGTGGAGAAGGGGTGGCAGTATTAATTGCCACTGCTACCCTACCACCATGCCGTGGCTCTGTGGACTGGATTTGACCTGTGGGATTGAGTTCCTCTGGTCTGTATCTATTGTGTTCTACTTCAGATTTCTTTCTTTTTTTTTTTTTTTTTTAAATCTCATTTCTAGCTCTTGTAGCCAGAAAGGTAACTATCCTGTAGTGAACCCAGTGTGTGCTGATGTCTGGCAAGGGCTCAGAATACAGGAGGGAACTTTCCAGGCACTTCCCACCACTAAGAGCAGTTCAGCTGCAGCAGCAGCACTGGGCATCCTGCAGCACATGAGCCTCGTGTCCTGGCTGCTCAACGCTCCTTGAACGGGATGTGAATGTCTGTAGTGGTGGCTGCTGGACAGAAAAGGGGGTGAAAATTACTGGGGGATTTTTTTCAGTACTTTCAAGTTCAACCATTCATGCAAAGGTTAATTCTTCTCATTTTTAAATTATTTTTACTTTTGCAACTTAAAAGTATAAATACTTGTATTCGGTTACTTGGAATTACTAACGAAGAATTCTTTCTCTTGGTATGAAGCAAGGATATCATCCTTATGTCAGTTAATTTGTTGGAGTTGTGGGGGGGGATATAAAATATTTTTGCTGCTTAAAAGATTATTAGCTTAAAAATAGAGTCCTATCAGCTATACATTTGTCTTCTTACACATTTAATAGATCTTTTATGTTGCTTTATTCTTTATGTTTCAATTAAGTCTTAATCTCTCTGGTGCCAAATAGATTTTTTTTTTTTTTAATACAATAAATTGCAGTAAAATGCAATGATACCAGTTAATCCTTCTTGGTTGTCTTCAGTTTTAAATGGTTAGCTATGGAGTCAGTTATAAGTTGGTTTTGTTCTTGCCTGGACATCCAGACAGCATGTTTACTTGTAACCAGCTAACCCCCTCTGCATCTCTTTGCGTGGCAGTTCATTGCGCTGTTGAGTCTCTTACTTGGGTGCAGGGTTAACATAGGTTTTCCCTGGTGGGAGCACTTTGCAGCAGCTTGTAGCCCATGGCCATGTAATCCTTATGCTTAGAGACAGTGTTTCTGAATCCTTTGCACCCATGAGATTCATGCATGTTATGTCCCACTAATTTATGTTCTGTTGTTACCTGCTGGCCTGCCCAGCCTGACCTCTCCCAGACATGACGCTGCAT
Organism: Crocodylus siamensis; assembly: GCF_052110815.1. Taxonomy (NCBI): domain Eukaryota; kingdom Metazoa; phylum Chordata; order Crocodylia; family Crocodylidae; genus Crocodylus; species Crocodylus siamensis. The sequence goes on from NC_143405.1 coordinate 1,279,947, forward strand.
GCCCTTTCCTCCTCCTTTCTGTTGCTATGTGCAGTACCAGTTTCTAATTCCTCCTGTTTTATGTACAGTGGGAAAGAGCCCCCTGCACATTAACCCTTAGCCCTCTTTACACAATAGTAGGAACTCCTTTGAGCCCTTCTCTGGTCCACCAGAGGAGGAGCTGGGAGGTTCAGTCTCTGAGTTAAGCTGGAGGAACTCATGGAAAATTAAAAAACTCAGGGCAGTTTTGAGCTGTCTCCTGAATCCACTGGGGACTGGTGCTGATAATGATAATGAAGCTGAGCATTTTTTTTATGCTGTGGGCGTCAGGGTTCTGCCCACACCAGAGCTAGGGGAAGGGATGCCACGGAGAAGAGTGACTGTAGTCAAGGGAAGAAGAGACCCCGGCAGTCACCTGCAAGCAGGGGAAAGGGGTTGGGAAAGAGCAAAAGTTAAGAGCTGGGTAATTTCAGCATTACAGCCAGTGCTGAGAGAGGGTAAGTTTTAGTTGGGAATGCAGGTAGGGTGGCAGAGTTGGTCCGTATTTGAGATCTTGTGGGAATAGGGAACGTTGCCACAGTTTTGATTTCCCCAAACTGTAGACTGTAGCCCACACAAAATGGTATGTGGTGTCTCTGTTTTACACTGTCCCTTACTTGGCTTAATAAAATGCCTTTTTTTTTTTCTTTTTCCAACAGGGTCATGTTGGAACAACTGCAACCAAAAAAATTGATGTCTACCTCCCATTGCATGCAAGCCAAGACAAACTACAGCCAATGACAGTTGTGACGATAGCAAATGCCAAGGTGCATGACCTGATTGGACTAATATGCTGGCAGTACACGAGTGAAGGACGGGAACCCAAACTGAAGTAATGCTCTTTCTTTGCCACCTCTTGATTTCTAATTTTCTTTGCTACAACCATTTTTGCATAATAAAATGGATTTCCATGCCAATATTTTTTACAGATAAATCTTACAGGAACCACCTACACATTTATCAATACTTCCTTGTGAGCGATACACACGCATCTATATCTATTTCTCTTTCAATTAAACTACTGGGTACTCTGTAATGCTAAACATATGAAGCCAGGGATGTGTAAATGAATCATCATTTCAAAACGCTCTGTGTAAAAATAAGATAAATTGCACCACTCTTAGTGTCACTGACAGTTTCTTTACTTTATGCCTGACCTAGTTTTTGCACTGCTGCTTAGTGGTTCAGGTACGTCACTGGTGCACCAGGTAGGAACAATCTGTAAACCTGCTTGAAGAATAACAGCAAGTGGTGTGCAGCATCTCAGGGTCTCTTTCTGCCCCTGGCCTGACTATCTGATTAGTAAGAGCAAGGCCACATCGCTGATGTGAGCTGCCACAGTTTTGTTTGAGACAGATTATGGATCTGTATAACAGATGACTAAATTATGTATGAGTATACAAAAGAGGTCAGAGTTAAGGTTGCAGGGTTATTGGTTGTAGCCATCTTTGTCTAAGGACATAGGTGGACAAGGTTTTTGAGTCGATGTGACTGCTTTTATCAGACCAACTAAAAAGTTGGAAAAAATGGTCTTTGCAAGCTTTCAAACACAAACGCCCTTCTGGCGTAAGGAGACTTTGGAAGAGTCTCCCTATGCCTGAAGAAGGGTGTTTGTGCCCAAAAGCTTTCAGGGTTAAGGTTGTGCACACAACTTTAATTTTATTCCCTCCCTTTAAAAAATGGCACTTTGCCAACATAATTCCCTTCTATTGTAGTAATTTGTGGAATATTTGCACTGTAAAATGTGAAACATATATAAGCTTTTAAAAGAATTGATTGTATGTGGGCTAAGTGTCTAAGATGCCTTATCCTCTATGTAAGTGTTTTGAAGACGCCACTAAAAGGAAGATATGGATATTGGGAACGTGCAAAATTTATCATAAAAATTTAGTTTTACTTGAAATTTACTTGAAGACTGCTTTATTCTTTAATTGAGACACCCCTTTATCATAAAACAGACCTTTTATATTTGCTAGTAAAACTTTCCTCAATCACCCATGCAATAAAAAAGATCAAAATATACTGTTATGCTTAGACATTTTTTATGGCTTCATCTATCAATAGATTTTTCAATATCTGCTGTAATCATTGGTTACCTCTTTGCTACGAAAATGTCTGCTTCTAAATTTGTGAAACTGAAAAATAGATTTGGTTTGTCACACCAGAGTACTTGCTCCTTTTAGTAAAGGTAATGGTTTTGTGATCGGTCATACATGTTCCATGAAATAGTTACTGCATACCTTCTTAACTTGGGTACCTTTGCTTTTAGAAGCCTCCATAGAGTCTGCAGAAATACTTACCTTTGTGTTTGTTGCATCACAAGAGGTCAGAAATAATTAGTTAATATAAGAGATTCATCTCTGGTGCAAAGGAAAGATCATCTAATTGATGCTTTTATTTGTCAAATCAATCAAACTTTCAAATTTGCTCCTTGTTCCTGGATTTCTCAGGAATATTTTTGTAGTCATGAGTCGTGTGTTTTTAGAAGTGAGCTGATAACTCGGTAGGTTTGTCTCAGTAGCACAGTTGACAGGACAATGCTCGCTGTGTCTGCGGCATTAAGAATTAGCTGTGTTCATGTAGGATCCCTGATTGCTAACCGATTTTAAGTTGTGGATGTACAACAGCATTGGAAGGTAAGCCATCTCAAGGACCAAGTGTTTTGTAGATTGTTGTTTTGGCTCCAGAGTTTCTTCTAGTTGTGCGAGAGAATAGATGAGATATTGAGACCTGTGATGTATTACACATCTCAGCATTCTGACACTGGTGGAGAAATGTAGGAGTAATTGCAGACGCTGTCATTCATTTGCCATTATTAATCACCATTTTCTGTTGGTTAAACTTTTGTTGATCACTTGGGTGATTTTTGAGTGTTGTTAGTCTATTTTTAAATGTACAAGATGCAACTAATATCTGAGTCTCTGGGCACACTTTCTCTTGGCACATGGTACACATCCCATTGACCAAAGTAAATGAGTACAATATCCTATAAAACACCAACCTCTGTTTTGGGGGAGTGGTGTGAAGATCTCCCTGAGAATGGCGATGGCCAAGAAGGGTATTAAAACATGAGCTGACCCAACTGCAGGCAGATCAGTACTAGAGGGAAGTGTTGCAGGTCATTGGGACACTACATGAGGCAACTGAGAACTTGAGCCCCGGTGTTCAGGGAAAGAGGCAGAGTCAACATTTCCAAGTAGGTTTTATTTAATGTGAAGTTTTCCTTTGCTTTCTTGTTTCCCTAGTCCATTTTTGTCATCATTGTTTCACACCTTTCCACAAATGAGGATCCATTTAACTCCAGGTTAATTTCCAGAATTCGTTTCTACATCAGGAGATTCAGATAACTTATATTGTATAAATTGTATATTCTACTTTCTATTCTGCAAGTTCTAAATCTAGTCGCTTTACAGATGAAAAACCATCAGGGTCAGATAGAAGAAAGCATTTAAATATACATGGGTTAAACCTACTTCTTATTTCATATCTAAGAATACACAACGTAGCAGGCATAGCTGCTAATAACCTTAGTGGGGAAGAATGAGGAGGAGGTAGACCTCTGTCTGGCTTCAGGAGAGTCATCACTTTCTTTCTCCTGAAATGCAGACTCATGAGTCCACAATGAATGAGTTGTAATTGGGAGCTTTGGGAATGTCCTGTGTCCGCGTGGCCCTGCCACTTCTGTGATTTGGTGTCTCTCTTCAGTGTCTCAAGACAAGGAAGCCTAAATGGAGCTAGCAACCCTGTTCCTGGCCTCTTGTGTGTGAACTTTGGCGTCCATAATCCGCCAGACAGTCCTGTTGCTGACTGGTGATGGATGTGCTCTGGCGATTCCACTTTCCAAAAGCCTGTGAAAATAAACTGGGGTACAGAGACTTTTAGGATCCACACATTTATTTTAGAATACTAAAAACTGACAATTCTGCATTCACTACAGTAATGTCTTCCATTATTTTGATAAAGAAATCAGTTTCAAGACTTTTCCATTTAAAGAGAAATTTTAGTCTGTCGTCTTAGCCTAGTGCATGTGAATTTATACATGTAGTAAAAAAATCTATAAATGTATCAACTGGATTTGTTTTTCCATAGTTTATGCATAGAGGTACTTCCTGAATATAATGTATAGCTTGACTAATTAATTATTAGAACCGGATCTATGTTGTTTTGTCTCTTCAGATAGAGGGTACGTTTTTAATTTTTCTTTTTCTAGAGATAACCTATATCTTTAATTAAAACAAAAAGAAAAGCAAACATTTCTTATATGGACTATAAAGAGCATACTCTTATAATGTTTTACTCATTTTTTTTTTTTCTTAAATTGAGAGCCAGAAAATTTGGGTGCATCTTGTATTTGAGGGCATCTTAAATGCTTTGAAGGAATTCTCTCTCATGGTGTTAATACAAGCTTTTAACAAACGTTAGAACAGTTGTGAAGCAGTAGTGTGTGTAGAGCAGGTTACATTTCTCTCACTCTTAAGGTATGTGTTTCCATAACATTACGTCTGAAAAAACCTCAAACTCTGTATTGTCTCACTAATATCTTCTTATTTTTCACAGACAATAACATTTATTTCCTGTTATAACACATGTACAAATAGATGCAGATCAGCAGAGCTCAGAGTTGACTGCACCTGTGTTATTTCTCAAAAGCCGTGTTCCCTGTTTGGAGAGACCTAGAACACCTTCAGTAAGACATGATCAGCTTCATATGCTTTCAGTATAGCAGGGCACATAGAGAGTGGGATAGGGTTTAAGCTCTGCCACTTCGGCACTTGGGGATTTCTTTCTGATCATACTACACACTTTCTCATGCATGTGTGTGTGCATCTCCCCCTTGCTTCAGTGGGAATTTTGCACATGCACCAGGTACAAAAGAGATGTTTTAATGTTATTGCTAGAGCAGTGGGTGTACGTTGCTTGCATGTTGGGGGAATTCTGCCAGACACATAGGTCCCAGCTCCAGGATTCGCGGTCGGAGTTATGGAACATGTAGGTGAAAGAGCAGGGTCAGGCAGACCTCCAGGCTGGAGCGTGTCATGCAATGGGATGATCTTTTAAGTAGTTTTTAAAAAAGGACACTGAGCGTGCAGAACTGTGTTATGTGTGCTGCTGGAAATCCCGAGTAAAAGTCCTCCTTTAATATCTAAATTGTTCTAGCATATATCTAAGTTCTGTGCCCGTGCTACCACGCATCCGTTTTTCTAAGTTTTACTGCTCTGTTCCTGAAGAAGTTAAAAATCGGTTCTACAGTGATGTATCAAATACTTCACAGGAGTCCAAGGGCTCATAAAATTTTCTTTAACAGCATTGCAGAATTTACAAAATTTATAGTGACAAACATTGCTGGATTACTTTCTTGTTAGTCATTCGTTTAACAAATTTACAGTTTAGATTAATATTAATATGTCATTATTACCTGTTTTGTATAATAAATATCTTAGTCATGACTCTGTGCGTATAGATCACCTGGACCAAGCACTCTCAATAAGCACAGTTGCAACCAAAGGTTTGTGAATTAATTGAGAAAATTGCAAATCAGGTAGTCAGCGAAATAATTCATTGTCACATCCAATCAATAAACTTTGTAAATCAACTCATTTAGTTCAAAAAATGATCTATATAGATCAAGCGACCAATTAAACAATTAGCATACACTTTGCAATTAATTAATTTAAGCATCAATCATGTAATTAAAACTCCAAATTTAAACTGCAGAGTTTAGAAACATACTGCCATGTGAACATTTAGGCTATATGTCACGCCTCTGGAACAAGTCAGAATGCTGGCAGATTTCTAATAAGAAAGAGTACGGATTTATAGCTGAGAAATGTAAGCGTTAGTGCTTAGATTTTAATATAAGAAAAGCTGATGTGCCATTTTTATATTTTGTTTATATAAAAATACATGTCTCCCGATTCTAGCATGTAGAAAGAAATCGGTTTTCCTTTTTTCTCTCACAGCATGTGTCTGAGAACTTGGGCAGTATTTAGTCCCATGCAGTACTGCATAATAATTTTAACTGCTTTAATTGATTGGGCTGTGTAGGCGTTAAGAGATGTTTTTTGTGGTTTATTTTCCACTGTAATAACTTTGGTTGTTGAACACATCTTTGACTTTTCATGTACGTATTTCCTTGACACACGGTTGTTGCGCTGTTTACATATCTGAGTGCACGCTGCACCGTTTGAGCATATCCTGTTACAAAACAATGCGCTTTTTCACACTTGTTAGAGCTAAGACTGAAGGAAATAGAAACTGCTCATTCAAATTTCACTGTAAAAATTAACTGTCACATAATTAAACACATTTGCACTGATGGGAAAAATATTGCTGCCATTTTGGCAAGTCTTAAAACTTTAATAGCGTTAGATATATTTTAATCACCGACTTGTCATTGTTTGCTTACAAATCTGCTAATGATCATATGATACTGCTCTGCCTTGTTTGGAGGTTTTCTTTTCACCCTACTATCACATAATTACTTTAGCTAGAGAACCTAAGGCTTGAAACTGTGGATAAATACGCCTAATCAGTGATTTCTAAAATATATTGATTTCTACACCACAGGAGCCTGTTGGCTCATTGTCGGTGGCATTTAGCAACTGACACTGGGCCACAGAAGTTAGCTGGCGATGGCGCTTCCCTCTGGAATAATTCTGCTCTTTGTTTGTTTCAGTGACAATGTCAATGCCTACTGTCTCCATATTGCTGAAGATGATGGTGAGGTCGACACAGACTTTCCACCCTTGGATTCCAACGAGCCCATTCATAAGTTTGGCTTCAGCACTTTGGCACTGGTTGAAAAGTACTCGTCTCCCGGGCTGGCAGCAAAACAGTCGCTTTTTGTTCGAATGTGAGTATTGACACCAGCTTTCTAAATTATCTTCACATCTAGGCTTATAGTCTGTATCCCAGCACACACTCCATTCTGCTCTTATGCATTTGAATTTATCAGAAGTCACGCCCTAGGTATATTTGAGATTTTTCATAAGTCATTTCTTTTGCACGTCAAATCTTGTATGGGTCATGTGAGCAGGAAATCTAGTTTTCATTTTAAACTTGTCTCGTAAGTACTATAATACCTCTCTTTAATCCTAAAACCAGAATCTTTATGGTTCTAAAACTGCAGAAAATATACCGTGCTGCTTTGTGCAGAAGTGTTGCATGCTTTTGTTGCTGAGAAATACTTTGTGATTTGGGGGGCTTTGTTTTTGTTTTTCCCCCAAATACCTACTGAGCTTGTAATCTTCAGTTCCTTTTGGTCACACCATTGTTTTGCAAAATTACTCTTTTAGCTGAAAGTCTAATGTGCCTGGACTAGCAAATGAAATGAATGCACTCTTATGTAGAAAGTAGCTGTAAGAGAACCAGGCTTCTTGAGTCTTGGCAGTACTTCAGCTTTGGCTTAGCACCTAATGATGTAGTTAGCTCTACCTCTCTCATGTATGGCTTTTTGCTCCTTCCAGAAAGAAATCATTTAAAACAGTTACTTGGACCAGTGCATCTTAGCTGCTGTATCTTTGGTGTAAATACCAGGTCAGTTACTACAACAACGTATTAGTTTTGCAAGCCAAAATATCTCTAGGTGTTTGGCCCATATAGATATAAGTACTAATGTACTGTAAGCATAGTTTGTGGGAGTAAGTGCCAATATATTTTTCCTGAATATCGGAAGGATTTATATTCTTTTGGCTCATGGAAAAGACCTATGCTTCCAGGCCGTAGGGTTGCTTCCAGTTTTGAGTGATCCTAATGGGGGGAAAAAAAAGAATTATTTGATTTAGTTTTTGTACACACTGTCATGTGCACCTATGAATATCCCATCCAGAGATTTTCTCAGGAATCCACCGTTGTGAGCCAATACCTGTTTTCCAGGATGGATCCGAAGTCTCACTTGTCCGCAGTGTGTGCAAATTAAGTCTTCCTTGAGAAGCAGCACAGTTTGCCTCCCTCTGGTACTTTGCTTTAATGGTAGAGGCAGACTGCCCTGGACTCCTAGTCAAGCCGCTTTAATTTCTGCCATTACTGCAGGAGGGTAGAGTGAGAAGTCATAGTATTGTCAGACTCCTGCTTCTAAAGAAGATTTCTACAAGTGGTGCTTGTGTTGCATTGTGGGGAGAGCAGAAATGTTTTTGGCTTCCTTCTCACTATCCCAGTCCGTACGTGACAGGTACAGGAGTAGACCTCTGAGCTCCTCGGGAAGCCAAGAAGAGGGCTGAGGTGTTCCTGAGACTGAAAAGGTTGCATTATTTCATCTTGGCTCAGCTTCGCCACACTTGCATGTGTTTCCACAGGGTCAGGGTTTTAGAGAGGATATGGTCACCTTGAATGGTGACATTTAAAAAAAAAATCTCCTTTACTAATGTTTGTGTGTCTTTCCAAGAAGCTGAAGAGCAACACCTCCAAATACACTTGGTGTTTCCCTCCCCTTCTTTCTGTGCACGTATCTCCCATTCAGCTCTCTCTGGTCTCAGCTTTTCCACTCCTGATGTTAGTAACTCCCTTGTGTGAGGCCTGGGTGATGCGATGATGTTGGTGACAGCCAGAGACATGCATGGGGGAGATGTCACTGGGCCAGAAGTGCAACTGGCCACCTGCAAAACCGTGCTCGTAGCTGTCCACAGAGCGCTGTGAAATGCAGGAATAAAGAAATGAAATGGGGGCTGAGGGGTTTTTTGTCCTGTCATGTAAATTCAGGTTTCTTTTTACAATAGCAGCTACAAACTTCTCAGACACGGATGTGCCTCTTGACGTTGGCAGTGTCCTTTTAAACAATAAAGTCTTCGTGACCTTTAAAAAAATCTCAGTTTTTAAATTTGCATTATTTTGAAGTGCAGTATTATTCTAGCTCATGAAGTGTGAGAACATTAGAGTACAGTGAAAGAAAAGCCAGTGCCGGTATGGGTGTAAATTAGCTAGCCATTTGCTTGAGTCTTGGAGAAGCAACTGTGTTTTTTCTTTTCATTCTGTCTTAATTGCAAACACTTTCATTGTCCATAGAAATGGAACATATGCAGTCTGCATAATTTAGTATTCGTAAATCTGACTTGATCTCTTTTTTGGCAACAGTTACTGTCTGGAGAGAAGAAAACCGTTTTCTTTGTTTCTGTTTAAAACAACAGAAATAATCAAATAAGACATAAATATGGAAGCCACTCATTGCCTACCTTAAACTTTAAAAGGTCAGATAAATCAAACATGTATATTTGTACTCTGTAATAAGCGTTGTACCTGCACAAATATGCTGCAAAATTCATGAGATTTCCTGGTGTCGTTCCAATTGAATTTTCAGAGAAGTGTAATCTTCTGCTTCTGCCAGGTTGGAAATTGCTGGCTGAGTAAGCCAACATGTAGCAAATCAAGATCTCGGTCTCCCACTTGCAGGAAACCCAATGGAAAGGCATGGTCTTTCTCTACCAAGGTGGCACAATCCAAAATTAAGGCGATTTAAAACAGTGGTTATTTTAAGCAAACTAGACATAACATAAACATTAACATTGTTCAGTTTGTATAAAATGGGAAATCACACCCAATTGCAACTTTAGATTAAAATGTCTAATGAATTAATTTACAAATCTTGTCTTTTTTAAATGCCACCATCAAGAAGAGGATCTTTTCTTAACTTAAAAAAACCCTGAAATATGAAGCCTTGACTGCTGCAGCAATGTCACTGGCCTTCTGTGGAACTCTGCGCTCAAATGAGGTGCTCTCAGCCTTTTTGGAGTCCAGGCACCCCTCCACTGCTTTGTTCAATGTGCAAGGTCCCCAGCTGAGAGCCACTGTTGTGTTCAACGTACCTCAGTGGTTCTCAGCTGGGTGCTCTTGCCACCAGGTAAGACTGCCGTGTGCCAGCAGCAGAGCCAGGTGCAGCTGCTTGCAGCCTCCCCTCCACCTTCCACGAGCAGCCTGGGCTCTGGGCAAGCCCCTGTCGCCCATCACCATGCCTGGGTGGCTCACAGCAGGCAGCAGGGAGGCTGCAAGTGGCTGCACCAGGGTTCTGGTCCCCACTCCCACTTTCCCCATCTCTTCTGTCTACAAGGCAGGGGGTTGCCATACCGATTAATCACATAAGTGTTGTAATTACAACAGGTTAAGTGGGCATATTTTAAAATCAATATTTATATCCCTAGTGCCCACAAGTCTTGTAGTGTTGAAGCTCAAGTTTTATTTTTATTAAAATCAGTCTTTGTTACATTTTTTTTCATTTCAGGTCAAAATCATTTCAGTGTTAACTATTCAGGTGTTCAGGCCAGTGTTAAAGTAAAAGGCCCTAATTCTGCCTTTGATAGCAGGGAGACCATGAGTCTACACAGATCTGTTCTAGCCAGATCTGTGTAGACTCCCCGCACTGCAGGGTGGCCCAGCAGTGCCCTGTATCCTCTACAAGGCAAGATTAAGGCACAGCTGGAAATGCAGCAAAATGGATGGGGAGAGCCAAGAAGCATTTGGTCATCATTTATTCCATGCTTGGAGTATGTTTAAACGTTCTCTGTTTTAAAAAAAATGGGAAATTGCACTTGGCATCTCTGTTAGAACATGGACTGAGCAAAGACAAAACTCCTTTCGGGATAAGATAATTCCTGGAAACGAAAAACAAGCTGTTTTGTAGCTCAGAAGGTCCAATCTGTTGCAAAAATGTTGAAGATTGTATCAAGTAATGTTTCAGTAAACAAAAAGACTTTGCGTAATCGTTAATCTTGTATTGTTGGCATGTGCATGGTAATGATTTGTGAAATTGCTTGCCCTTTCTGAGTAAACAGGTATTTAAAAAAAAAAATTAAATTAAAATTCTGTGCTAGTGGTTCCTGGGATCTAAAATTATTCCATGTTCCCTAAATGTAGCCACATACGGTGTTTCTTATCATTTTTGAGAGACCCTACATCTTCTTTTCCTTTGCTCTTGTTCGACTCGTGCATGTAATCACGTTTTTATGTTTTGTAGCTCTCATTCCCCTTATGTTAAAGTATCCTGGTTGCTGCTGTGTCAGGCTAGTGACTGGTAATGTTTATTAATAGTGTATCACGGGTGAAAAAATTGACGCTTCTGAGAAGCTTCATGATGAAATGTGGCTTTTTATTTCAAGATCTTGCCCGTGCTGTATGTTGAATGCACTCTCAGATGTTATGCAGTTCACTGAGCTGACAGTTATGGAACCTCGCCTGGGACCCCGTTTCAGCAGGACATATTTGAACAGAAACAGTTTGCAAAACTTTATACACTTACACTCCTGCCAATGCAAACTCTTAGCCACTTGAGTTTGTTACAAATACCCAGTGGCAGTGGTTGGAAGTAGCCCACAGTGTGTTTTATATTCTGAGCTGAATGTAAATGTCTTTGTGGTTATATAGAGTAGTAAATAATTGAGTTTGATTAGGGAGAGGGACCTCATTATCCCCCACCTGTGCCCAGCTGGTAGGGGAGGGTCGAAATGAAGCCATTAGCTGTCTCTCTTACTGGCATCTCAAAGAGCTCAAATACATCTGTGTCTTATTTTCTTTTCTGGCACAATCAGTCGAGCAAGCTAAGCAGGCATGACCGAATCTGGCAACTTCCAAGGACTCTGGCAAAGTTGCACAAGGAGAAGACGGAGGGCAGTCATTCTGGCTTCTAGCTGCCCATTAGCATAGCGAGTTATGTTTTTGGAAAATGTCTGTTGTGGAAAGGAGTGCTTTGTCCAATGTCAAACGCCGCGGTCTTGAACAATCCACTTTGATGTCGATTCTGATTTGTCAGGGTGAGTCAAACAAAGCGCTGCCTTCATGTAAACGCCAACTTTTAGCTGGTGAAGTAATACCTGAAAACCTGACTTCAAATGAGCCAGAGTCATTTAAAATAATTCTTTGCTTCCCTTTTAGGTTTTTTTTCTCTTGTTGGAAATGTTGTTATCACAAATAGATCTGCTGTAACTATAAAAGCATTTCTTTTAGGTGACTGTAACTCAGCTTCCAGTTAGATGAATCTTAGCATATGGGTCCTTTAGCTTGCATACACTTTTTTTGTTTTGACATGGTGTTGAAATTGCTTTGCCCATTCTATATTCATTTTTTCAAAGTCACATTAGTTTGATATCTGGTGCATTCCTTTTGGAAACTTGCAAATAATGTGAAATGTTCTAGGATGCATTTATAAATGCAGCTGAGAGGCTTGAACTGTAGTTCTGTTCAGTCTATAGGAGCATTTCCCAGTAAGGCCTGTTGTCAGTCTTCAAACGTGTGTGTGTGTGTGTAATCTGTAAAATGCATTTTATCATATATGTGCAATGCAAATGTATGAAAATTAAGTACTATAGCAACCAAGGCAATCAAACTCATAAGCACACAGCAGTAACATGGGACTCACAAAAGCAAGATAATTCAAATGCAGACCTAAAAGTGTGGGCTGACACAGTCACTCTGATTCATATCGTTGTGTAGTTTTATTTAAAAAAAAAATGACCCAGCTTAAGTAAAGGACATTGTGTCAACTGGGATTCTTAGCCTCAATTTTGATTTCGTGCACTTCCAGTGGGAAAACCTTATTAGTCATTACCAGTCATTTTCAACCATGCCAGCAGTTTTCTGCAGAAAGCCTTAAGTGCTCCGATTTCTGCCTTGGAATAAAACGAGCTGCTTCTAGGATAGAGAATCTGACCTGAGTTTGGAAAAGTTTGTGCCTTATGATCAGGATGGAAGACAGTCCTCCTTTCCTAAAAGTTAATTTATTCACTGCAACTGTCCCCAAGGATAAGAGACTGCACAAATCCCCTTGCCTTTCTCCCCAAAAAGCAGTCTGAGCTCTGAAGCTCGTGCCTTTCTCTTGTTTTCATTTTCCTCTCCTGAACCTTGCCACCCTGGCTTCAGCACTAAGGCTGTAAAGGAAGATGGAAAGCCAAGTTACCTCAGAATGATCACTATCATTAACATTCACGGGTGGTTCACTTATCATTCCTGACTGCACAGACATGGCAGCCGTTATGAAACGTCCACAGGTGTAGCACGATGATACATATTACATTGTGCCACAATGGATTTATGTATTCTGTAACAAAAGAAAAGTGTAATGAAAAAATACAGAAGGTAATCCTTTATTCCTCCACTGCACAATTTATCAGTAATGCCTGTGGGTGATAAGTGCCAGGGATTTCCTTTGCTTGATTTAACCTTGTCACCCAGGTATGTTTTCGTAAAATGACAGAAAAATGCGGGCTGAGAATGTCTTTTGGCTCCAAATTTTAAGAATTGCTTTTAATTGATAGAATAGTACCTTTTCTCTTTCCGTTGTTTTCCAGCAGCTAGTGATAGATCATTAGTTTAAAATGATGGTGTGACACAACAGTGAGTTAGGGTAAAATGTAAGTAGCTTATAATCTTAGTTAAACATACACTAGATAAGGTATAGCTTGACATGAGGATGGTGGGTCTCGAGTACCAGTGCAGGAAATGACTTAGAACCTGGCAAGTAACCCTTGAAATACATTTCCTACCTAACTGCACTGCACCCGTGGGAGGGGGGTTGGTGTGGCTTGGTTTAATTTGCAGTCCTGGTGTGCCTCTCCATGGGGACGAACATTGGTGCAACCTGCCCGGAGCAAGCAACGGCTCTGCTGCTTGCAGTGTGCCGGGGGGCTGCCATGCTGCTTTCCCACTAGCGCATGGGAAACATGGCATGATGCACGGGCCTTGCCCCGAGATGGCAGCACAGTCTCACTGGTTTGGTCCCAGAGCCACGCTCGGCATCCATGTGTAGGTTTACTGTGTGCCAAAGGGCCCTTATTGAGGGTCTGCTGGGTATTGTTGGAGAAAGGCAACATTGCACACTTTATTAAACTAAAACAAAGCAAGAAAGTACTAGCGACCTGAACTCTGATTGACATTTCAAATGCTTTTGGCCTTATTCCATAGCAAATATGCAAAAGTTTACAAATGTGGGGTGCACTTTACATTTCATTGCTCTTGCCAAAGTTTCACTTACTGAATAGCTCACTAAATATAGTAAAATATAGAGGTTTTTCTTATTCTGCTTTGATCAGTAAAATAAACTTTAAAGATTGTTCTGGGATGGGATCCAGCTTCTGAGGCAAAGAATGGCTGTGGCTGAGCCGTGATTTAGTAATAGGGTGTTCAGCAACATTAGTCTGACAGTTCTCAGGCCAGCCGCTCCAGAGGAAGGACTGACCCACTTGGGAAGGGTTGACAACAGCTTTTGCTTTTTAACACTTACAGTGTCAAGACGGCGAGGGCAGTTTTCCATTTTGGGGGTTCCAGGGATGCGTTGGTGCTAGCAAACCCAAATTAGGCCGTCTGCGTTCAGCTGCTGTTGTTTGCTTCTCTCCCAGCAGGCAGCCTGGCTCGTCTGACGCCGTGCGGAAGGCCTCACTTGGCTCACACGAAGAATGTTTTTGCGTCTGCCGTCTCTGTGATATTCCTTGTCTGTTTGGCCCTGGGGATGTTTTTTGGTTCTTCTTCTGACCTTTCTTCTCCTCCGTGTTGTCTTATGTTTTGGTTGGAGTTTTGCTTGACGCTTTTCTGCCACATAAAGTACCTGAAGGTAGCAGGCCCTGTCCTTAGGGGGAAAGAGTATTTGTCCGTTAGGGTGACGTGGCCATTGGCTTTGTTTGGAAAAGCTCTGCATATTCAGTCGATAACTCCTCAGCAATGTACTGCAGGTGATTTAGACCCGTAAATAAAACCATGATCCTGGTGTTACAGCTGTAAGATTTTGCAACATACGCTAATAAGTGGTATGAGCGTTACCTGCCCCAAACCGGCATAATCAAGACTAGGTAGAGGAAACCTTTAAGGAAGTTGCAGAATTTAACTAGTCTAGATGACTGGGCAGCATGCTACCAGACTCGTGCCAAGTAATATATACTGAAAGGAATAACTTGAATTGCTTGTACATACTATAGCCTGCTAAATTACTAGTAGCAATTTAGAAAAAAAGACCTGGTCATCCTTGAGGATGGTTTAAAGAAAGCCCTGCTCCATGTATGGAACAAAATGCTAGGCTATTATAATGATGAGCATTTTATAAAGCTGTTAGAGGAATCGGCACTGTTCTTTCCTCTTGCAGAGTGTGTTCAGGCCTGATCATTCTGTCTCAAAAAGGAGCAGTGGAAATAGAAGGGGAACAAAAAAATTAAGAAGCATATAAAGAGGATAAATGGGAAAGATTGGGAATGTTTAGAGAGTGATCTGACAGCTGTATAAAATAACAAAGGGTAGAGAAAAAGTAAATTGCTGATTCTATTTAAGGTGTTTCGTAATGTAAGAATAGGGGGAAGGGGCAATGAAAATGGAAGGCAGCTAGTTTAAAACTGACGTAAAGGAAATGATTTTACACAATACACAATTAACTTGCAGAGCTCGCTGGGCAGGGCATTACAGAGGCCAAGAACCCGGGAAGTTTTGAAACAAAAGTAGACCTTTTATGCAGACAATTTTTATTTTCATGCCAGCAATTTTTAACTGCATCCATTGTATAAGAGATGTCGTAGGGCATAAGCCAACTAATAACTTACCTTGATTCAGGAAAAAACTTCTTCCCTGTACAGGTTGTTCTGTAATGATCCAGTCGCCACTGTCAGAGCAGGGTCTGCCATGTCAGTTTATAAGTAATGGCTATATTTCCCCCTCTGTACAAGCAGGGTCATGTGGAAAAGGAGGCAGGGTCTTGGCTAATTCCTGTGTTTGCTGGAAGAGCAGTGTGTGTGGCTTCCAGACCCCAGAAACCGTCTCACTGCAGCCTGGAGCACGCGCAGACCCTCGTCTCCGACGTCAGTAGTGCTGGTGGCCATGGCTAAGGCATAACATGGGAGAGGGTGCTAGTTCTCAGCGACTGTTTTGGGCCATTTCCCAGCCTGGCATCAGGTGGCTGTGATGATCTGAATTAAACTTTGTCTTTCCAGAGTTGTGGTGTCATTCCACAGTATTAATTTGGTCCCAGTTATAATAATGTAAGTGTGTTGTTTGGATCACTGTTGACTGCCAGTTAGTTTAAAAAATATACCAGCTCTGACGTTTACGTACATTTGTTTCCTGATTAGAATACTGATAGCGAGGTAGAAAGCTCCTCCTCCTGCCGAAATTGCTTTGTGAAGCATAATTTCCTCTACACACTGCAAGTGTTTCCCTGTGGGTGCCCAGCAGCTCGAAAATTTCCTTGGTAACTGTCTGCAGTGACATCTACCGACACGAGCAGAGATTGGCTGCACGGGCCGAAGTCACTGACTTCTCCCCCAGATGCCTCTCATTGCATCCTCATCTCCTCTGCTTCACCAGCGATGCCACCTGCTGCCCCTCACTGCCCGTTTCTTCCCTAAGCACTTCCAGGATAGTTTCCGTATTTCCTCTATGCCTGCAATGTCTTTCTCAGGAGATGGCCAGCACAGCTACCCCTTCTTCATAAAAATCCCTCATCTGGATCCATGCTGTGCCGTTCATGAGAAACGAGTCAGCAAAGACGCACACACACAGACACACACACACGACAGATATATACACGTGTGTGTGTGTATATAAAATATATACCGCCCCCCCGTGTGTGTGTCCTGGGCACTAAGTTATGTGTAAACCCTTTCCCATTCTCCTCCAGCCCTCTGTACCATTTTGTTACACTTGACATTGCATCCTGCTCAGTATTGCAAGCTGCTTGTGGGTAGGGGTCTTGTCTCCTTGTTCGCTCTCCAAGTCACCTGTGCACATGTAAGAAGAATGAGTCATAAAGGAGCTGGTACGGATGCTTGCTTGGTTTCCTTCTTAATGACAAACAAACTGTTCCGAAATGCAGATGAGCTGTTGGGGGAACCTGCACACCCTGAGCCTTGGCCCTTTCCTCTGCTGGGGTCCCACCTTCTTGGCAGAGCTCGTGTAGCTTCTCTTGTGCTGATGTGTCTGCTCCTCGGTTCAGTTGTGCTTTGTCCAAGTAGTGCTTTGCTTGAAACGATTAAGTACAGTGAGGATTACAGTAAGATGCCCTGTAGCAACCGTTTTTTAATAACATGGTGTGTGTGTCTTGCAGAAATGCTGCTCATGGATTCTCACTTATTCAGGTGGACAGTATGAAGGTCACCATGAAGGATATCTTACAAAAGGCCTTAAAGCGGAGGAAGGGCTCGCAGAGGGGCTCAGGTGGGTTACAGCAATGCTCTCTGTAAAAAGGAGCTTTTCCATAAATACCGTTTTTAACTTAAACCTGTTTTAGCGACTGTCATAAAAAATGCTAATTTTTTCCAGTGGGTGTTGTGATTTTCAGTACAGTGCCAAAGCTGCTCTGCACGTACAGCAAAAGCAACCTTTTCTGTTTCAGGTGCTAGAGGAAAACTCAGACAGTGAGTGAGGAAGCTACATAATATCTGCTGCAAGCAGAGCCTTTTAGTGACTATCAGGAATGTTTGTTTTCATGACAAAACCACTCGCCACAAAGACTAGTCGGTTACAGTCTAAAGCGAGCTAGAATCACGATGAGACATTTGCTTGCAAGACTTTGTACATTTTTAATTTGTCAGAACAAAGTATTTAGTATGATTTAAAACAGCTATGAAAGCAAATTATACTTGGGTTGAAACATTAAAAAAAATTTGTTTTCTCCAATGTGGTCAAGTACTGGTGCCCTTACAAATAGCTTAGATATATGGACATCAAACAAAAAGAAAATATGCAGTGCTTTTTTTTAATTTCTCCAAAGATGGTTTTTCCTGGCTGTGTGTGTGTATGTATGTATATATAGGTATATGTATTAGTAGATATATTTTAAAAGTACAAGGCTTAGAAATCTTCCCAGCAACAAGAAATAATTATTGTGAGAAATTGCACTGAGTCTTGTCACGCCAGAAAGAACTTTAATATAAACCTATCTATAGACTAGGTAGAGATAAGCATCTTGTCTTTGTAAATGAATGAAACCTCCTTATATATCCTTAGTTTTAACTATGTGAAAAGAAAATAAACCCTGTTGTGTTTAGAAAAAGTAGTTCAGTGCCATTTTTTAAACGAGTATATAATCTGTCATGGATTTAATTAGCTATCTTCAGATGAAAGCTGAAGTTTTAATAAAAGTTAGAAGAGATAACACAGTGAAGGACACGGATGAGCTGTCTCAAGGCCATATTCCAAGGGAACGATAAGAGCTGTAAAAAATGGCAGAGGAGAGCAATTGAATGAAGCAATGAAAATCTGATTCTCGTAAAAAAAAAAAAAAAAAAAAAAAGGGAAAAAAAAGGGGAGAGAGAGATGCTGGTAGGGGCGGTTGTAGATGAGACCTGCTAGCGTCTGCAAGCAATTTGGCTGCTTGCCAGAAGTCATTGTTCACCCTCGGCTGTGGCAGCTCGGTCCAGATGTGCCAACTGCACGTTTCGGCTTTTGCCAGCTGACTGCGCCGTTTGATAACCAGCTCTCTGGATGCCCATCACTGGCCGCAGAGATAGAATTAAATGATGATGATCTTCCCACAAGTTGGGAGAGGAAACAATGCATATAAATCTTGATTTCATCTCAGCGTGAGAAGTCTTTATCCATCATCACTCATAATGAACAAGTCGTTAGCTGCGATGAATGGTGTTCTGTTTTTTTCAAACACCTCTTTTGTTCACTTTTTGGGTGACTTTTATATATTTCCTGGGGGTCAAATTTCTCTCCTCGTAGGGGTATGGCTAAAGGGTTCACTTAGCTGAATCTTTAAACTCCTTTCCTCCCTGGTGTAACAAAAGCTGCTCTTTTGTCTATTTGAAATCCGTTGTTGGTTTATTTCTGCTGCTTATGTTCATTGGTTGTACAAAAGGAATTAAATAGGTCAGGCTGATTTCTCTTCAGCAAAGCACCCTGTCTTGATATACCTGCACATAAATTGTTGTGAGTGCTTGTTGTAATATTGTGCTGCAACAGATATAGTAAACCTGTATTTAAACTTCTTTCTATTTAAACTAAATGTATTTTGTTTTTCTATATTAATTCTGTCCATGTAACCTTCCACCCTTTGAAAAGGGCTCATCATCCAGTGCATAATATATATCAGCTAACCTGACAATATTAGGTCTTATTCTGGAAGTGTTTGTACATGTTCTTAATTTTCAGCATGTAAAACGTTTCATTGAAGTCAGTTGAATGGCTCACATTCCTAAAGTTAGTTGCATGCATAAATATTTCCGGAATCAGGGCCTCAGAGCGTAGGCCCCACGAGTCAGATGCAGCTCTCAGTGAGTAAATGAAATGATTTATTTTTTATTTATTCTTAAGAAAAAGAAGTAAAAAACTCATCCTAGTGTTTGGTTGATTGTACCCTACAGTTTCTTCACCAAAGGATCTTCTAAAATATTTTAATACGTATACATATGCTAAATAATAAATTGTACTTATTTTTATTAAATACCATTATTTTGCTTCCACCCCTAGAAATGCTGTGACTCTTTGGCCAACACATTTCTCTTAATCTTGCCTATCATCTTTAAAACAGCCTTGTAATGCAGAATCACAGGTGTCTACTTAGGAGCCACTTGCTTGCAGTGCCCTCTGGATCAGAAACAAGCCATTGGTGGTCTCCTGTATCGTGGGTGGCAGAAAGGACAGAGAACAAGAAAGACGAAGGGACAGTAGGACTCAGACTGCCACCCCACTGGGAGTGGATAGACTAATGCTGAAATACAAAAAGATTTTGAACTCGCTGTTCCTCTCGCATGAGGTTTTTCAGCTTCAGAGTAAATGCACAGGATCATGGACAATGAGGGTTTGAAGCGACCTTAGGAGGTCCCACCTAGTCCAACCTCTGCTCAAAGCAGGGCCGTCCCCAGACCTGCATTTCATACATTCAGAGATGCTCAGAATAAATAGAATTTGAGTTCATAACGTATAGCACAGTAAGGGCCTGTATCTGTTTATTTTTCTTACACTGTAGATAATGATGCCATTTTGCAGTCAAAGGTGGTAGTAGAATTTAATTTTGAAAACAAAATTTCCTTGATTCAACAAGCATTGCTTTTCAATTTTACTTTTCTAGATTTTTAACATGTTTGGTTTTTTTTTAAATATTACCTTCAAAATAGATGGCAAGGGTTGGCTTACTGTACTTGAAATTATTTCAGAAAACTAAAATTCCATGTGAACTTTTCCATCTTCTATTTGCATACAGAGCAACCTGAATGGAACCATGGACTCAATCCATCTGCTTATTGCTAAGGTTCAGTTTATTCTTTAGCAGTTTATAATTTTTTTTGACCTTCCATCTTGTTATTCTCCTGCATGACATTTTAAATTGGCTCATTGGGGAAGACATAGAAAGTTAGGTTGGTTGCTCTGGGTGAGAAAAAGTGCTGCATGTTTGTCATGTGACCAGACAGGGAAATTCCATACGTGGGCTAAGTTTCCATAATTATTTCATTTTGATTTGTAATCGAGAGTCCTTTCATTTCCCATGTAGTAGGCATATTCTTGGACTTTACCTAGTTACGGATATTAGTCAGCAAAGTTTTAGAGGTCCAAGGTGTTAGTTCATCAGAATCTATCTACCTGGGTCCCCTATGTGAATCAGTGACCTTCTGAACATCTCTATTTTTTACTTTTGTTTAAAAATGCCATTACCAACCTTGTCACCACCAACCTTTACCGACCTCCTGAAGCATGAGGTTGGTAATGACAGAAGGAGTTTGTAGTGACAAATGGTGGCTCAGATTTCAGCTTTATGAGAGTTCTGTTTTAATATATACACTGATATTAACACAGAAGTATGCTAGATGAATTGCATCTATAGAAATGTTGTTATGAACCACACTTATTTCAGATTACATTTGTTAATAAAACTAAAGCTGAATAAGACTTTTTGTCCTGAAATTTACTTGAGATATGTTAATATATGAAAGTATAGATCAAGAAATAGATATGCAAGTAAGTAATGTACCGCTTTCCATGGAAAATACCATGAAAGAAATGGAAAGCATATTTTAATTATAGCAGTGGATCCTTCTTAAAATCTGTCATTCACCAAAATGTACCGTGACAAAAATATCTGAGTGAAAAGACAGACTATTGTCACTACATAGTGGTTTCTCTAAAGTCCTTTATAAACACCCTTAAAAAGGCTGTGGGTAGCTTTTTCAAATCATGGGATTGTTCCTGATCATAGTAAAACTGGCAAAAACACACACCTTGAACTCATGTTATGGGTCTACTTTTAAAAGAGCAGAAGAGAACCTACTATTAGCTTATTATGCTTTATTTTATGGCCCCTGCAAGAGTGTTAAACATTTGACTAGCCACAAAGCAAGAGTCAGGTCTCTCACTCTGAGTATGCAATCTCATAAGAGTGCACATTTTTGTCTTTCTAAATGAATGTAATGACAAGGTCATAATTAACCACAAAACTAAAGCCAGGTAATTCAAAATTAGGACTTAAATTGCGCCCCTTCTAATGACTCACCTCCCAAGCATGTCTGTTTCTCATTTCATCTTGGCAGGCTGTTCTGAGACTGGCTGGTGAAGACGTTTGTGTACTACAAAGCCCCAGTCGGATTTCCTTCCTAACTGCTGAAAAGAGTCATGGGAGCATACAGATAAAAGAGCAGAGAGTTTAGGAATTTGAAACAGCCGCCTGACCATTTGGATAGGAAGGGTTGTTCTGTTTGTACCTTCAGTTTGCACAGCTCATCCTCCAAATTCAATTGCACTCGGTTGCCATTGGGTTTTGGGAAGAAGCTTTGCCTAGCAGCACATTTCCCCACCACTGCTTCCTCTGGGGTTGCCCACACCTTTCTTTGGGGCAGCTGGCACAGGACATTGGGACAGAAGGACCTCAGTCTGACTAGGGTGGTAACTCCTCTGTTGCTGGAAATCTGAGGTATCCAGACTGGGTCCCTACTCTGCCTTACAGACTGGGCAATCTGGCTCACCTTACCAAGTTGAACGCGGGAAGTGTTGCAGGGAACATGTCTACAGCGCTGTGGAAAACTCCTGTTGTTCCCTCTGCCTCTGGCTGCTGCTTTCATTTCCTGATGCAATGCAGGCCATCAGGCTGATCATGTGGCTGCTTCTGGATCCATTTTTTCATGTTTAAATATATTTCCAGACCTATATATTATATGTTTGTGGCTTTGCTATGTTGGCTCAGGTGATTAGGCACATTGTTCTGTTCCTTCGCAGTCTTCCTTTCCAAGGTAAGTTCAGTAATTTGTGCCTTGAAGGTGAGCACTCAATTAGTAACCGTTCATTCTGGAATGGGTTAGACGAGGGGTAAAATAACCCTGAGTGTGTTGTAAGTGGGAACAGTCCCCAAGTTATTTCTCAAAGGACAGCTGTCTAGGGAAGTGCAAGTGGTGGTGTGGCAGCTCAGGTCCACAAAGGATAGCAGTAAGGGGTTCATGAGAAGACCAGATCATTTTTTGCCACGTGTCCAAAAATGAACTGGAAGACGCTCATGTGAAGGTGAGCAAGGTGGGGGGGAGGCCTGTAAGACACAGTGCCACATAGCTGAGGAGATAAATCTGTAGAAGAAACTGTTGAGGCAGATGTTTAATTAGCTGAAGTCAGGCTGGATAAATCAGGGTTAGAACTGCCTATGCGATATGTTAGTTTGCCTGGATTCATTATCCTTAAACCTAACTGTTCTCTTAGCTTAGCGAAGAAGAATCAAACACAGTCACATAACCTTGCTCTTGCTGTAATGGATTCCCTGATGTACACTCATAAAATAGAAAATGTAATTGATGTTTTCTTATGGTAATGAAAAATAACTGAGCAGAATGCTTTATCTTCAGTGTGTTTAACCTATCGCGTGCTCAGCAGCATGCGCTGCAACCGCGTACTTCACGTGAGGTGGTGTGCAGTGAACTTCCAATGGAGGTCGGCTAACCCAGAGTCGGTCCACTTTCAGGGGTATTAGCAAAGCCCCCCTACATCAGCGACCTGCACCCCCACCCCGTCTCCTCTCCCAAAGGGGAGGCAAATTGGATCAGATTCTCCAAATTCTTTCTATTCCTTTGCAGTCTTCCCAACAAGGGTCCCAATAGCAGGGAAAAGAGGAAAAGCTGAAGACTCCAGTAGGTTCAGGAGGGACTTCATTATCTATCTCTAATTTACCTGGACAGTGGTTAGATACTGTGACAATGGCATTATGGAAAATCCCAGTGTACGCAGGTATTTCCAAGATTGTTGTGTATGTATCTTCTAGATCCAGAGTTCCTGGAAAGCTGCTTCCAGAAAACATACACTTTCTAGCACTTAATGGATTAAGGCTCAGTTTATTATTAAAGCAGTTCACTGACTCTCGCTGCCTTTTGCCAGGATGGAATAGAATCACTTGTTTAAACCCACGACCATGATGGCTTCCGGTTCCTCCTGAGTATGGCTCTGTTATAGTGGTTGGCAAAGCCATCTCTGTCAGTTTGGATATGCATAATAAGGGAGTTGTGAGGCTTGAAAAGTGCTCAGCATTGGCATAATTGTGCTCGCTGAAGTGTAACCACTGACTTCAGATAGAAGCAGGAGGAGGCCAGCACTGGCAGCATTTGAAAATCCCACCCCAAGATCCTCCAAAGAAAAGGCTGGAAGAAATGCAGGTGATCAGCAAGTCATACAAATACACCCCTGTCTCCGAGCAACGACTGGTTAACAGAACTCAGCGTGGCACTCCGTAGCACTGCTGCTTATTTCTGTCGCCTGTACTTGAACCTTGCTCCAGGCATGCTGGCCCACTGATTTTTGGCTTGGAGTAGGTGTGTGTTGTAAAATCCTGCGTTGCAGAAGGGTGCGTGTTTGACTGCAGGCAGTTGTTCCAGAGTGCAGTGGAGAGGCACCTCTGCTCCAAGACCAGAGTGCTGCTGCTGTGACTTTGTCCTGTAGTGTTCCACCCCACATTTTCCATTAGACAAATAGAGCTTATCAATCTTTTCACATTTGGACTAAAGCCCATCTCCAGATTTTTTGTACAAGAACAGGGATGGCGCTCTCCCCTGACACCTTGATGCCATGGTGATGGCCCCCTAAGGAGTGTGCAGGTAGGGGGAGACGTTATGTTGGTTCTGCTAGTGTTTGCAGAATACACGTCCAGGTGGGCTCTCGCTGTGCAGCTCAAAGCACAACCTGCTATTTGATATCATTACTCAGTGACAGTGTGAGTAGGGCAGAGAGACTTCAGGTGCTGCCCTCCCCTGCCTTCTGCTTGACTTCAGACTAACACAGCTTTCCATCAAAGGCAGGGGTGGCCAACTCACAGCACACATGCCACAAGTGGCTTGGGCAACCTTTGCGTGTGGTGCACATCAGACCGGGGGGCGGGGACAGGCAATACAATGGCAGATAGGGCAGATGACAGAAAGTAGAGCAGCAGATTGGGCACAGAAAGAGGATCAGAGTGGCGCTCCAGGAAGGTGTGGAGCTAACTTTGTGGCATGCCTGCCAAAAAGATTGGCTCCTGCAGCCTAGCTGCTAGTACAAACTCCATAATGTGCTGCTATGTAGGTACTTTACCATCCAGGAAGTCGTGTGGAAGTCAGCGGAGCCCTTACTTACTAAATATGAGCAGATGGATATGCAAAATGAATGATCTCTTAGTCCTCACTGAAAAGCACCCTCCCCACAACCCTGCTTGAGAGGTGCCCAGTCTCCATAATTTGGAAATCTCACCCGCTGGGCTGCAGATTGTGACAAGGCAGCTGAACTGCTGTAGAGGCCGTTGGAGGATCTCTGAGGTCCTGTCTTACACTGCCACACTTCCTGGGTGGTGTGGGCAAGCTGTTTGTCTCATCTGCACAAACAGTTAAACCGTTGGAAGACTAGGTTGGGTGGGAGGAGGATTGCTGTCTGCACGAGTGCATTTTAAACAGGTTCATGAATAGTTTACTTCATCAAATAATTTAGCAGATGGTAGCAACTTTGTATACTTTTGTCCTGAGCTAAATTTGCATTGGTAAAATGAATAACACTGTTTCCATGCCCATTTCATTCAGCTTTCCAGTTCAAACTCAAAATCAGGTTTGTAGCCTTGCAAGGCCTGAGATGGTTGTTTTGGTACATCGTCCTTTTCTTACCACGTCATCCACCCATTGCATACTCCAAGTCTAGGGTATAAGGTCTGGAGCAGTTGGCTACCTTTTTTTCTGTTGCGTGGTGAAATAGGCTGTCTGGATGGGATCCTGATAGGGCTATCAGAGCTGCTGCTACCTAACTGATAAGGCAAAGACATTGTATAAACAAAGGTTTATTGTCAAATAAATTACTCACCTTAAGTTCTGACACCAACATAAGAAAAAGTAACCTTCTTTGAAGCAGTAAAATCACTTCTTAAGTTTGATCATTGTTATAATTGTTGCTAAAAAGCAAACACAACTGAACTATGTGAAATGGTGCATCACGAGCATCATTCTGTCTCTCCTGATCCTTGCTGTGCTCTGCTGGCCTGGCACTTATGAAGTGAGCAGCCGTGTCTGATTAACTTTGTCTGATTTTAAGTAGAAAGTCTTTGCAAGATGAGCATGCTACTGATTGTTATTTAATAGCTGCTTTAAACTGTAAACATCCCATAACCAGAAATACTCCATCCTTTTAAGACCAAAATGCTATACAAGTTTAATTATTATAAACAGTGTCTTCTGCCAACATTTCATAGACATGACCTGGATTTTCCATGGGTTAGAATAAGAGTGATTAACTGAGTATTCTGTTCAGTTTGGAAAAAGACTAATGCCTTTTTACATAAATGAAAACAGCTGCTCTAAAATAACTTTATGGTCCCTAACAGCTGTCAGCTATGGGGTTTTACATTCCTTAAAATGTGACCAAAAGTAGTCTACAAAGTAATCGCACTAATGTGGATAAGTGTATCATCTCACTACTACAGGAAGTTGTATAATAAGTGAAAATAAAACAGGAAACTGGCATAGAACATAAAAATAAAAACTCACCATATCATATTTTAGTTCCCATGATAGAAGTAAGGGACTTGCAGAGCAAAGGTCTCTTTAAATCATTGACTCCTTTCCCAAGCTAAGTCGGGGTTGTTCTGTATGGTGTATTCAAGTAGCGCATGTTTTATTTAAGATGGTTTACTATTCTGTATTTTAGTTTCCTTTCAAAAACAGGCATCCGTTCACCTTTTAAAACTTTGCAAACATTTGTGAAAAGGAGAAAATCCTGAGATAAGTGATGTTCATGCTTTGTTTAAAAGGAAAATAAAGTACAACATTCAGGTGGGTGAATTATATCCATAAATGTGAACAGATCCACTTGTTCATTTTCAGTGATTTCTCACCTAGCAATTTTAATACCAGTTTGAAGGTACCACATAATTTCTCAGGCCTGCCCGTGAGAGTGCGAGTGCAGTTCACAAGATAAACAAAGACCCGAACACCAAAGCACTGTTTGTATTCAGAGCTGCTCACTATTGTTCAGCATCCTCCAGGCTCCAGGGGGATTGCTGGGATGCTATTTATTTATTTAAAATGGAATATTTTAATTCAAGGCTGTTTTATGATTGTCCAATTTCTTGGAGTATTTCACCTGTTAACGTTTGTCGATACCTGCTCTTGATGCTTGCTGACATTGCCAGCACCCCTTGTCCCTTCTTTCCTCAGATACTAAAGAGAAGTGGCATGCTCAGAAGTGCTGCAAAGGGGCAGAACAATTCAGTGTCACTGAAATCTAAGGAGGAGAGAAAGCAGATCAAAGGGCAGAGAGGAGAGTGGCTGGAGAGAGAAGGAAGGTAGTTGGCAGCAAAGCAGGAGGAGAGGAGGAGTGTGTAACCTGCAACCTGTAGTAGAGCAGCAATCTGTACTGGAATTTCCACTTCACTTAAAGGCTACTAAATGGCTATGGAGGTAATGTTAACTTTTGCATTTAAAAGAGGGATTAAATTTCTCTTATCTACCTTGTGCTCTCCAAAATTGGATCTTAGTTTGAGCAGAGAAGTCATTTTCTGAGCATTTATAAGAAGTCCTAATTTCAGGAAATGTTAAACTCTGTGGGCACGTCTACACACGTGTTTTAATGCGGAGTAGACTACTGAATATTAAAGTGTCATGTAAAAAACCATGATATCTTGCTAGTGTGCAGTACAATAGTCTACTGTGCATTGTGTCACTAAAAAGATACAAATGAGCTGTGCATCAGCACAGCCTAACGCACATTTAATACCTCACATTGGAGGTACTAAATTTAATGTGCATTGAAAAGGTGAATTAATGCACATGTAGACATGCCCAGTGTCGCTTGCTCTTGCCCCTAGGATCTCAACAGTAGAACAACAGACGTTTCCAACTTCCCCTGCTGATCATCTTGCTGGGCTCTTATGCACTGTTTACAAGCGAATAGTTTAGTTGAGCATTAACGTTAATTCTTCCTGTTGCTCTTCATAAGCAGATGTTTCTCCTCCAGCAGAGGCTGAAGGATGCTTTTCTACAGCTCAGTTCCTCAAAAAGCGTCTTTCTTTTAATCGTCTGCCTTCTCCCATCCCTCTCAAAGAGTGGCCATATTGAGACGGGTATCTCTCGTCTTGCTCTCGACGACACTAAAAAGCTCTACCTGCTCACAGCATAGAAGGGGGGTCATCTTCTTCCCTGAGGGGAGCTGTGGCTTTAGTCCAGCAGAGAGCAATGCCTGGTAGTGGCCACTTTGAAAGAGGGTAATTGTTTGTGACAGATAAACCTCCTCTTTAAAAAAAAAAATGTCAACTGAATGACCAGTAATCCTAAATACCTTTTCAAAACCTGCCTTTTGCAGCTGATCAACAGGCAGGTCTGGAAAGAGGGAGGATCGCAAGCTTAGGGCAGCATAAGTGGTGGCAGGTAAGGAGGAAATTAATTCATAAGTTATTTCATAGATGTTAATGTCAGGAAAGGATCAGGCCAGAAAATGTTGGCAGGACTGAACCCAGTAACTTATGTGTGTTGTGGTAAGGTGAAGAGGCAGCAAGAATTTGTGGGGAAATGGTGGGAAGCAGGGGAGGAAGGGAGAATTTGGAGGGGATACCATGCAGAACACAGATGGGATCAAGGTGTGTGAGCCGTTCGACTGAACTGACTTTTAAAGAGAGGTGGCATACTTTTGACCCCAGTAATATTTCTTGCCATGGCAGGGGGTTGGAGTAGATGATCTACTCAGGTCCCTTCCGACCCTAGAAACTATGAAACTTCTCATTCATGTCTGCTCATTGTGCGACTCGGGACATATTTCCGCTGAAAAGAAATGTGAATAACCAGAAAAAATTGTTGTTCATCTCCCTCTTCCCTCCCTTTCTTCCCCATATGCAAACACAGATTATGCACAAGGGTTTAGCCAGTCTTAATTCCCCGGGGAGTTTGTAGTGTTCATGTCTGGGCAGGGCCACGGTTGTGTTTGTACCTACCTAACCATCTACTTACCTTTACAGGGTAGGATTTCTGTTAAACACACAGGCTTAACTGAGACCTCCTTGCGTTTATGCTGCTTTGTTTCTTGATAGCTGCAAAGTTCCTATGTGATATTTTACCTAGTAAGTATTTACAGATATGTATTCCCCATTTGCACATAGTTTTTCCTCTGGTAATATATGACTTTAGAAATCCCCTTGTTTTCTTAAAGGGTGTTTTATTAGAGCCATCTCCATTTAAAGAACGTAACTCCCTTGGCCGACTGTTTTGCTTTATTCCCCTTGCTGCTCCGTTGCATCGAGGTAGCGTAGGTCAGAAGGCGCAGAGACAAGGTTGTGAAGGTGGTTTGATGCAGCCCAGAATCTCTGCTGGGACCTGTTCTTTCACACTTGTGTCAGCTTAAGGCTGCTGCCCAATGAGGGAACTCTCCCTGGCCAGTTGTGGCTGCCTTATCATCCCTATCAGCTGTCAGAGCCTCTGCCTCCATGCATTCGTAGTCGTCCAAAAACAGTAGCCTTCAAGGCGACCATCCCCTTGTTTGGACTGTGCCAGAGGTGTTGGGTCTTGCGCATGTGTTGGGGGAAGGCTTAACCTAGCACAATCTCTTCAGCCACTTTTGTGTTCTGAGAAGGTAAATACATCTTTGCTGGCTGGAGACAGCATCCTAGTGGCCAGCTCTTCAAAGCATCTGCCTCTGTCTACCAGCAGGGTCTGTTGTGGTGGGGTTGTAACGCCAGTGTCTTGTGCCTTGCCTGTGTGTGCCAATCCTGGCCAGATGCTGGGTGGCTGGGAAAAACTCATGTGAACATATGTTAAACAGCTAGGACTGAATAAAGATTTTGGGACGGTTTGCCAGCATAGAAGCAGCTCTTGCCATTGGTGTGAATTTGCATATCGACCAATTTTACTAATAAGATTTTCTGGGCTGGTCCCTGAGTTGAATGTGAAGTGCAGACTAGCAGGAGTCCATCAGTTTTAGGGTTGTTGATCCTGGTATCTTCTACTTACCGATTCTGCTAGATCGGTAATATCGCTGTAACGGATGCAGCGTTTTCTACATTCCCGTTTGGTCTTTGCTGGGAAGGCGGTGTTGTTTTTCTGTGTCGAGAGAAGTTAGTGTTGCTGTTCCTGATGCATCCACACACCCACCTGCTTAGTACCATGCTTCACCTGTGAAATGTGTCTTGCATGGCTACTATTGCATTCCTGGTGTCATTCTGTGTCTAATTAGGAGGGAAACAATAATGCAATGTAGAGCATGGATGCTGCTCTAGCAGGACTGCAAGTAACTCCCCTGTTCTAAATGGTGGGGAACAATGTGTCAGATGAGTGCTTCCTCTTAGATGGGCAGAGGTCTGGGTCGGTCTAGCTTGCCGGTTGTGGTGTTCACTCCCCTCCCAGGAGCATATAAAGCTCATCTCACTGCCTTCACATATGTTTGGGGTTTTTTATTTGAATATCATATTTCTGCCACAAGCACAACAAGTTCATCCATTTCCTGGTTATATTTGAGTTACACATTGTTAAGTATAAAAGAATTAAAGTCTATAACAATAAATAAGTAAAATACTCTGCTGTTATTTACTGCCTGTGGCTGGTAGCATTGCCTGCTTTATACTCCACAAAAGCACAGCACATAAATGAAGTGTCTTTATTTATTTTAAGGTGCTTTTGACTAAATTCTTTAATTTCACTGGCTGTCAAGGTAGTGTTAAGTAAAATGGGTTTGAACTGCTGTAGTTTTTGTGTACTGGACTAGATGTCAGAAACCTTTGCCATCACTGGAAATTCTGTCACTCTGGATTTACTATCTGTTTCCCACAGCTGAATTCTTAAACAGTGTGATTTAACACCTTGGCTCTCCATCAACCAGTCCTGGCATTTATTTGAATGCATTACACCACTGGTTTCCATAAACTATTTTACAATTGTTTCAAATAAATGACTGTTTATTTCTGTGAAAACCATCTGTATTTCTGTGGAGAGCGACAGATAACTGTATGTAAAATTTGGTAATGTCACAGCAGTGCAAGTTAAGAAAAACAGATTGGATTGAAAAATCTGATGCTTGTGTATAATGTTAAAGGTCTGTTTTCATCCCTTAAATGTCTGTATTTAACAAGTGATATCTGAATTTGCAAAGATAAAATCTTTGCTCCACTTTAGAGGTGTTGAGGGCCTTTGGGGATTTTGAACAAATAAACAGGTTTTAAGGTGTCCCGGTAGCACTAGGGTTTGGGATGTAAACATTCTGCCTTTTCAGCTATCTCCTCTTAAGCTGTTCGCATATTTTTCTGCTGTCCTTATTGTCATTGCCAAGCCTGCCTTTCTGTAATGTGCCAAGAAACCTTCCCCAACAGAAGGCCTGAGATCTCTTAAAGTCTTTGTTTTTCCACAGTGTATTCCTGGCTCTTCCCCTCCTTCTTTTGTTTACCGCCTCTCTTCTCTACTTCGTTTCCTATGCAGCGGTCAGCATCTTGAAGTTGGTGGCAGAGCCCAAACCTCACCAGTATTTCAACTGAGCCAGGCTCTCCAGATGATGGTAATGTCCTGGTTTGCATAGCTGCTGATCTGCGTGGAATGAGTATTCAGATTGCACTCTTTCCATTTTTCCTCATGCTGGTAGTGAAGGCTAGTACTCAATGGCCTTGCACTTAGTGTGATTGATATATTTTGACAGATTATTTGAAGTGATAGAAATACATAAACTCTCCTCTTTTTATGGTCTTGTAATAGCTGTAACATATTTCCAGCAAATGTTTTCTATAGTAATAATAAAAAGTGGGTAACAAGAAAAATAAATATAGGTACAGTTAAAACTCGAAAAATAATCTTTTCAAGTTCTAGGGTTGGAGCAATAAAGCTATAAATCTACTTGACTTGGAAAAGGAGAAACTTTGAAATAAGGAAATACCATGGATCAGCATTTAAAGTTTATCTGATGGCCTTCTATAAATGTTTTTTCCCTTCTGGTTTGCCACTACACAGAGAGAAAACCTTTTTCCACTGGGCTGTGGCACAGCTGTGATTTTTTTGGTTTTGGTTTTTTAGGAGACTCTCCTGTTCACATTTGTTCACCTACTGTGTGTCTGGCAGTCAGGGGAGTGATTTTTCAACTGTCTCTAACTTCCTAGTATTTTTATCTGCTGGTGTAATAGCACCACAATGTGCAAGGTACTTTACAGGATGCGAGAGACGAGCCTTTCTCCCCTAAGGCTCAGGCTGGGGCAGTTTCAAACGTGGAAGTGTTTGAAGAGATCAGCAGGGAAAGGCTTTGCAGAGGAAGTAGGTGTGAAGGAAAGGAAGGGGGGGGACTGGATGTGTATCCATCCTTGGATGATATCAATGAATGCAGAATGCCTTGGGAATGGGAGAGGTGCAACAAAGACATGGCCTCCTCTTCCAGTGACGTGTAAAGCAGATGCAACATAATTAGAGAGGATGTATCTAGCCAAAACCCCTTTTCCATGTTTGCGACAGTATCCGCAACACTCAGCCCCTGCTTTCACTGAGTCCAGGGTCTGTGTGCCGCTGCTTGACGCTCCTTTACCCACCCCCTCACTTAATTTGTAGGTGATGAGGGAAGGGAAGACCCCATTCCAGTGAGTTCCTATCATTCACAGTTATGCAGGGCTGCACTGACATGCCCATCAGAGGATGGCATCCATGATCACAGCGAGGGGCTTTGGCCACATCCCCTTTGGTGTGTGAAATGTGCCCAACGACCTCTCTTTACTGCGCATGTGCCATGTCCCCATCACTGCCATTCTGGATCTGCCCTTGGGGACGGATCACGTTCCCCTTGGAACGCAGAATAATGTAACACTCGTCTTACAGGCAGGGCTGTGCTTGTTTGAACACAGTTGGGCAACGTGGTTCACTGGATGGGATGAAGGGCTAGGATTCGAGACTTGGAGTTCTCCATCTACTTTTGACTAACTACAGTAGGCTTACACGCACCATGCTGACACCGTGGGAAGCACTAACTCAACTAGGACTCCCAGCAGTTTCACTGAAGTGAGATTTCTTTTTCTTTTGAGTTATGGGTGCCACTGTGGGAAAAGGAGCGTTCACAGAGAGGAGCACGTGAGGTGCGGTAGGGCTTGCTATGGGGCATCTCAAGATATGGTAAATACAAACTAAAACTAAAACCTTCTGAGTGCAGACTTCTGACTGCAACTGCAGGGCCTTTTGGCGACGTGGTTTGAAGGGCATGTGAGAAGAATGTGCGCAGCAGAAGCAAACTGGCTAAACTGGAGCTGCAGGGTGAGGACCTGAGAGCGGGGCAGAGGGTGACCAGGGCCCAGGCAAAGGGGTGTTGTGGTAGCAGCAAATGTTAGAGGTAGAAGTGCTTTTTCATTCACACTTACAATGAGTTGAGTTGTGTTGTGTGGCAGCAATCTGCAGCTCTCCCAGTTCCTCAGAGTCATATATGGAGCCCAGTCTTAACCATAGTCCCCATTTTTATCCCTTTTAACTTGTCACAGGCAGAGCCTGACTTTGCTTTGTTTTTTGTTTAAGTGCTTTACGGTTTGGGGAGGGGGCGCGGTTGTTGTGTTTTCTTTTAAGGGTTTGAGTTTGTTTATTGTGCAGATTCAGCCCCTGACCATAGCATTCCTCGTTGCGTTGAAAGTTAATGGGGGCAAAATTGCATTGCAAACATTTGAACCTGGAGGAGCCATGGCTGAACTTAGTTGATCTCTGGTGATCGGTTCAATTTAGTTACGATTTTTAGCCATTAGGCTGGGGTTGAATGATGGTGATTTGGTTGAGGCCAAATGTCTGTAGAAAATTGGCTCTTTGATAAGAGCCCTGTTATCAGAGGGGGATACTTTCTCATTTACATTTAGATGAGTATCGATTATTTATTTACTCGGAGAAGTGAGATTCGTTCCCAATCTTATCTCTCTCGTCTCTGCTTGTCAGCAGAAAGAGAGATAGAGCTCCTGACATCAGCCCAAGATAACAGCACTTTGTAGTAAAGATAAAAGTTGGAATGGGCCTTTTTCTAGTCTTGACTGAAAGGATAAGTTTTAAAAATTAGAACTGATGGGTCATGCTTTCAAAACCCTTTCTGAAGGCTTTGCAATTTAACTAGGCAGCAGCTCTGGTTTGTAATAGGCACAGCCGTTCTCCTTTTGTGAGGGAATTGTTTAATTTGATTATACTCTGTGGTTCTCATCACCAAGGGTAAATTTCATATCGTGCTGTGGGAAGCCTACAGCGACCTTATGGCCCATGTACACCCTTTTTTTGCTTTAAATTCCTAATGATTAAAGGTGTCTGCTGCAGTGTTTGCCACAACCAAATAAAACAATAAAGACCTTTCCCCAGAAAACAACTAGCAACTGCACTGGAGGGCAGATAAACATTTTAACAGGTGGGAATGTGCATTATGGAGATCCACACATTTAAATGTTGCATGCGCGTTTGCTGTTTGGAGTCCAGAGGTTGAGAGCATTGCTTGTACATGAATGGTTATAGACTTTCATGCTGCAGTTGGTCAGGTTGCTCTGCAGTAGCTGATCAGCATATTAAAATCATTGCTAAAAGAGAAGAGTTTGCCTGCCGCCTTCTGCAATTCTGTACATTTAGGCACTTGCTGATATTTGCAGGATATTTTACACAGCAGTGTGCTCCAAAAAATAAGATCAGAGAGCCCAAGGCAACTTGGCTGCAAAGGCTGCTGGAACAGGGGTTCAACTATAGCACCTCCTCCTACAAGAGCTAAAGAGAGCTTAGCCTTTGGGTATGTACGATACCCTTGAATTCCTCTTGTCTAGTTTGTGAATGAAAAATGGTTGGCTTGAAGGTACAACTGCTTCATCTCTTACCATCTTGGCTTGGCTCAGACCATGCTTTTGGTTCATCTCTCTCTCTCCTTCCGCATTGGGTGCACCTGTACAGTGGCTTCTGTCCTTCCATGGCCCTTCCACGGGACAGGGAGGTGTTTCATTTGCACTCCCCCCCGCCCCCCCCCCTGCAATTTCCATTCTAGACGCCCAGCTCCTCTGTGGTGATGTCTCGCAAAGGGCTGCCTCTCATCCTGACTCATGCAAATGGTCCTGTGCGTGAGCATGCTGAGCCAGTGTCTCAGCCAGCTGCAGTGAGAGATGAGCTACGTGCTCCAGCTGTGGTCTTTTCGTGAATAGATAAGACTTAGCGGCTGACGTGGGTGTGCATGACCACTTTACCTTTCACATGCCATATTTTAAAGGTTTGCTTTGAAGTGTGTGTGGAATGCTTGTCCCAGCATTGCAGAAATCCATAAACCTCCAGCGGTGGTATTATAACGTGGAAATTCTGTTGTGAAATGCCCAGAGCAATATTTTGTTACTAGACCATTAAGTTGCATGATATTTCTACTATAAATACATCATTTGAACATCTGAAAGGAGTTTTCTATTTACTCCAGTATAACTGCTCCACAGAATTGCTCTTACATTTTTTCATCTGTTGTAAAGTAGAGGTCGTGTAGCTTTATACAGATTTGTGACATTTTAAACCTATTTTTAAAGGGTAGATACTGCCTAAAGACCCATTTACACTCCTCCCTGAATTTTACAATATTTACTTCTTTAAAGAATCTGTTCTCTAGAAATTACCTCAGCAGCTGCCCTGTGGTAGCGGTCTTTCATTGGGTTACTTACTGAAACTCAGGAAACATTATCTGACTGTAAACTAAATACTAAGATTTTGGCAATTTATAGAATTGCAGAAATTCACAAGTTGTTCCAAAAAAATAGCTCTTGCCACTATCATGCTTATGCAAAAAGCTGTAATCACCAGCAGCTTTGCACCATGCACATTGGCAGGGAATTTATTAAGGAGAAAGGACACTGAGTCTCTTTTTTTCAGACACTTTACTTTTTTTTACATGGGTCCAGACCACAAGAGTCAGTGGTCTATAGGGAGATGAGCCATTGTTGAGCACTGGTTTTTAACTCAGTATCTTAATTATACTTCACACCTGAGTAAGCAGTAATTTTTAAAGTGGGAATAAGTTTTAAAATGATGCTTTTGTTTGCCTTTTCAGCTAGTCCTTTCAGATGCACCTGAAATGGCGGTAACTGAAATTAAAAATATATATTATTTTCTGTGGGAGCACTGTGTATAGCCAAAATCACTGGTTCTCCTGCTATGCGTTTCACACGATAGTGGGTAAAAAAGATGCTTTAAAAATTGGAATATGCTGGTAAATGAAAACTACAGCTTCCAACAGTGGGATGTCTGGGCATACTACTGAAAACTACCCCCTATGAAAATGGCATCTATATTGCTGCAGCGCCTATTCGCTGGACATCTCATCAGCAAATAAATACTTCCAGTTTAAAGCTAGGAGAAGACTCCAGGTGGGAATGACAGGGAAAAGGATGAAGGGAGAAGGCTCACAGGGTTTGCAGATGCACCATGCAGGTTTTCAGGTATGTCCGTGTGCGTACCGGTGGCAGGGGTCCTGGGCCTATGCCCTCACAAGCAGGTTTAGAGCTGTGGTGGAAGGAAAACGTGACTGGCCCTGACCTCTCTACCCTGCTGCAGCCAGTAGGCTTCATACAGACAGTGTCTGTTTACACAGAGCTCCAGTTTGGAAATGGAGTTAGACCCATGTCTCGCCAGCAGCTTTCTGGCATCTTAAGGAGGGATCACAGATTCCGGGATTTGAGAAACACGTTCCCTTCCCCCACCTCCCTCCCTCCAAAAACCGATTCCACGTGCACATGGCCCCAGTGCCTGTGTGTAGCAGCTGGTATGACTTAACAAGCTGAACCAGCTTTGAAGGGGCCGTGGCAGAACTGTTGCGATTCACGGTGTGCCCGCTGGGCTTTCGCTAGCCACGTGGTGGTGGCTCGGATCTCCCTTCGGATGTTATGCCTCTTCCGGGCCCTCAGCAGCGCCGAGGTAGCTCTGTCTTCCCGCGCCACAGACCCCTTCTCTCCTGCCACATCTTGATGTTCCGCAATGGGTGGGGTCGGCTGGCAGGTCCCTCGATGCCTGGGTCCGGCCTGGCAGTTGTTCACGGGGCTCCGCTGCCCCTACACCCTGGCCTCACGCCACCTTTGCTGGGTCACCTCGATGATGTCCTAAGGCCTTCCTAGCGGGTCATGCCCTCCCTGCTTGTGCACTGATGCCTTGTGGGGCTGGGTCTCGCACACTTTGGCCGGGCCTCACTCCTAACCCCGTCCCCCGAGAAGCTACCTCTCGGGAACTGCTCCCTAGCTTCCCTATGCCTCATACCCCGGGTGCCCTCACCCCAAATTCCCCAATCAGGGGAATTTCACCTGCAACAACCGAAACTCAGTGCTCCTCCTTCAACCCATGTGAATCTCTCTTCACTTAGCCTCCAAGTTCATGCCATTCCTGCTTGCCCTCCTGGGCCTTATCGGCGACCCCATCTCGATCACGTCCCCATGTCTGGGTCATCCCAGGCTCTTGCCTGCTGGTGTGCCATCCTTCACACCCCACCGGCCCTCCACTCCACCTGCGTCTTGCGGCGTTCTCGTGGCTGCCTCCGTTCTCCCTCCTTCAGGCTAGGGTTCGCTCCACCGGTGCCCGCTGAGGGATATCGATGGGGTGCCTCTCTCCCCGATGAACCTTGCTCCGGCTCACCAGCCTCCTCTGGATCCTCCCCTGGGGCTTGCCCCTTCAGTGGCGTCTGCAGCAGCTCTGTCTCCGGGCTACCTGCCCCCTTTGCTGCGGCCGCCGCCATTTTCAGCTTCGCCGGCCAACGTCTGGTGCTGACGTCACCGGCCGGCCACAGCTGTACATAGAGGCGGCTCACGAGCTGCGTGGGTTCCTCCCGCTGTTCCCCATGTGCGTTGTTCAGGGCTGCAGGTAAGTATCCTGCGTTACCCCGCTTCCCGGGACACATGGGATACTTGTCCAGCTGCCCTCGGACGTGTTGCATTCTGTTGTTACGAAGATGATAACAGCCGTAATAGTGGTCTGATCTCTGCCACCTGAATCTGGGCGCAAATAGAGTAGGATTCACAGAATCTCGTGAAGTGAAACATTTCCTATGCTGCAGTGGTTTCTGCTTTTGAACAAGGTGATATGATAACAGGAACTCGGAGGCTGAAGCAGTAACTCAGGCTGCCGTTCTCGTCTGCTTCGCCTGCTCTGCAGGTGCTGAAGCAGTAGGGTTTTGCATGGGGACTTCTGGAAATCACACTTTACTGTGCCCCGGTAGCAAGATGAACTAAGCAGGCTTGTGCCTTCCACCTGAATCTTCTTGATCTTGCCACTTGCAGCAGCTTTAAGACACAGATTGATTGTGCTGGTATTTCATTTGAATGTTGTGCTCAGTAAGTTTTGTGTAACCACCACACCTTTCTGCTTCATTTTTGAGCCAGTTTTCCAAGATCTCCTGTGGCACAGGAGGAGGAAATGGTGCAGTACACACTTTGCTCCCGTTGCTATTTGTGCTTAGATCAAATGTCTCTGCTTTTTCTTGGAGTGCAATTTGTTTTATAAATGCTTGGAACCAGCTACTTGTGCAATTGCTGATTGTGCTGGGCACAGAGGGAGCAGTTCTGCTTTCCTCCTGTGGCCTGCAAATAGCCTGGCTCTGCATCTGTTCTGAAAGTCACCAGGAATAAGGAGACTCCATTTTACAGAAAAATAATGTGCGATTTCAAGAGCAGAATACGCTCGGAACATGCGGTGTGCTCTTCACATGACTTCTGGGGAAACGAAATGAGGAGCTGTAATTGAAACTCTGCTGTAGTAAATTTAAAATTAATTGGCTAACAAATTTCATCTCTTAGGCATGCCATCTGAGGCTAAAAGACTTAATTTTTTTATATATGTTTTAAATATTTCATCATATACTATCATAATTCAAAGTCAGTAAAGCATTCAGAACTATTTAACTACTAATAGAGAAGGAATAGATTTCATGATTTCAACAAATTTGTTGTATTAAGACCTATTTAGAGATGCTTTGAATCGCTAAAAACCTTAGTTACATACTTAGCCCAGTAGATCAGCTGGTGTTTTTAGTGACTTGAGAAAAACAGTTGCTTGTTCTAGACTCTTGTGCTTCTCCCCCAGGGCATGACACGAGCGTTGAGGGAGGTTGTGCTTTAAGTGTCAAGTGGATGGAAGTATTTGCCTTCCCTTCAGAAGATACACATTGTATAAGAAGCCACTTTTAAAGTTTAGTATGGTTAAAAAGTTTAACAAAAATAGTTGTGTAATCTGAAAGTGCTTATTTCAGAAACATAGGCTGTTCTTTGAATTATCAATGCTTTTCTTTGCAAGGAATGGGTCAGTTTCCAGAATGGGGATAAGTGGGCTGATTGGCTTTTAAAATACTTGGGTTGTTCTTAAAATACCTGTTTCAGTAGAATTATTTGTAAGATTTTGTATTGCGCAGCAAGACCTCGAGCCTAGAAAACTAGTGGTGGAGCTGCATTAGGTATTGTAACAAAAAGGCCTGCAAAGGATCCTGTGACCCCAGCTGCCTTCCTGCCCTTTGGGCAGGGGGCTGGACTAGATGATCTTCCGAGGTCCCTTCCAGCTCTAATGTCTGTGAAATTTATGCAATTACTCCCTGTTTGCTGAGCAGCCAAGGTTTGAGTATATATTCCTTGCTAACTGAAAGGAATTCCTGAATATCATTTTCTTTGAATCATAGTAACTGAACAAAAATATGATCAGGCTTCTTCTTTTGGATACGTGAGAAAATGAAGTTCCTAGTTGGTTGTGTTTGACAGCCAGTCTAGTGACACTGCTGGTAGGAGTGTGGATGTTGGCCCCAGCGTCTCAGCCACCCTCCTGCTTATAAGCTGAGTTCTTACTGCCTGGGTTCCTGCTTGCAGGTTCATTTGCATACATTTCTCTTCTCATTGTGTGCTAATCTGTTATGTGAAGTTTTGGTTTGTTGCTCCATTAGCAGTCCTGCAATTCCCTGGACTTGGCTTCATTTCGCTTAGAGAAGTGAACCCCATATATAGTTTCATTTCAGTTTTAGGTCTAAAACTTTGGGATCCATATGAAAGAAGGACATGAAAAAAACCAAATAAATCTACCTGTTGTCCTCATGCTGATTTATCGCAATACTTACTATAACTTGGCAAACACTAGTCTAATTAATAACATCTTCCTTTTCAGTAGATTTGAATTAACTGAGAAATGGCAGATTGACACTTGAAGCTCAAAAAAATTGACAGTTAAGTTGCAGGTAGTTGAAAATAATTGGTCAGAAGTAGCAGGCCATATTTGTATCTGATTCTGTCTCCACACCTACTGCATTTTTTCATATTCAGCAGTTAACAGTATACAGATCTATAGTAGTACAGCAGATTTGTATGTCGATGACCCTTGCTGCTTCTTACAGCCATTAAACTAGTATCATACTCCATCTAGCATTGGGACCTCTTACCTGTGGAAGCAACGATAAATGGAAGTGTGCGCTCCTGTTAACAAATAAATCTCTCACATTATCTTGTGGATAATAGTGGAATGTGGGAAAGAGTACCGGTGACCGCTGCAAATGCATAAGAGGACAGTCCCAGGAGCATCACAAGTGTAGGCTTTTATAGAGTCACCAGTGAAAAGGAAAGCGGCAGTAGCACAAGACCAACTTTTGCAATCAGATGTAAAAAATACAAAATTCTGTGCGAGTTGTGCGCAGACTGAGGCAAGCATCTCTTGTGGCTGGCTCAGTCGCCCACCTGCCTCACGCGCAGGCAGCCTTCCTTGCCACTTTCCAACCCACCCGAGTGTCTGTGCACATGTACATTTGTTTGAGCCCTCAGGAAGGAAGGCACTCTTTTTTTTTTACTTTGGGCTGGGGGAGGGATGAACTCAGATAAGTAAAGGAGCCCAGTGTGTCTTTAAATGGGAATTGTTTAGCTATTCTGCAGTTCATCTGCCTTCTCTTCACAATGTGCTTCAGCTTCCAGACAGCATTAGAGAATAGCTGCATTTCTGAGGCAAACTGCAGGCCTCACAATAGTATTCACAATTGCCTTGCTCTCACTGTATGCAGAGTCAAAGGCAGCAAATGCATTTTACTTTTTCTACCTCAAGAAAGGTACCCAAATAATCAAAGATTTTTACACTCCAAGATCCAAGTTGATGACTTTACAGCAAGCTCTAGTGCCTGAGTTGATACATGGGATAAAAAGAAGCAACTTAGGTTGAGATCAGAAGCATCTGTTGTACTTTTTTGGCAGTGAAGGGGGCGTGAAGTGTCAGACCAGTGACCAGTGGGAGCTGGATGAAGTAATCTATCTTCCCATGCATTTTTTAAACATCCCATCCTCCACTTCTTTATTACTAAGTTCCCTTCTGGTGGAAGAGCTTGAGACATAAACATCCATCTGCTTTGCCTCTAGAATTGAAATATGTTCTTGTTAACTGAACATGATGAGCTGGCCTTCAATTAGAATCCAGAAAATTTCACAAGTTATTTTATATTTCAGGTCCTCAGTATCGGCTGGAGAAGCAGAGTGAACCCAATGTCCCCGTAGACTTAGACTGTACCTTGGAGAGCCAGAGCACTTTGGAATTCTGCCTGGTCCGAGAGAACAGTACGTTTGCCCTTTTCACTTCTGCTCTTGTAAATTGCTTAAGCTCACATAAGTTACGCATGCTGGAATACAGGCTGTGCCGTCTGGGCAAGTAAGTTTTGAAGAGACTCTGTTTCCTAAGGCACTTTCCAACTGTGCCAAAAGAATACTCCTAAGGGAAATGATTGATTTCATACCTTTTGGTAAATAGTCTGCATCCTGTTTATCACTTCATGATTAATCTTTTTCTGTTAAACTCTGTTCTGTAAAGTTATGACCAGCCCTGAAAAACACTTGAAATATAAATCCTTTTCTGTTGCAAGCACTATTTAGTGGATCAAGTCATTAGTCTGCAATATATTTTACCATATCAGTATTGCTGCTCAAGGAGCCAGGGTTCTTTACAGCTTTAGAAGAGATTAACCGCATGGATGCCGCAAGAGCAGAGGTGTGCAGCCGCGGGGTTTGTTTACATGTGGGAACAAACGATTTTCTCTCTAGAAATGCTAATTAAACATTCCTTTTTCCTTTCCTTCTTGTCTTTTTTTTTTTCTTTTTCCAAGTTTCATAAAGTTTTTGGAACAGGAGGCAGAGTTGTAAGGGTTGTCCAGTGATCCTTTTCGGTCCATCCATCACTTTCCTGCTTTCTCAGTGACCAAGCTCTCAGTTCTGTTTGTTTGCTTTTCTCCTCCTTCTCCATCTGCCCAACTTGTGGTGTGGTGCAGCTCTCAACATTTTGATTTCACTAGTCCGAAAAAATGGCATAGGTTTAATTGAGCTCATAGACACTACCAAGAGGTCTCCTATTTTAGCAGTGGTGATTGGAGCCCTTGTCAAGGAGCAGTGGAATTTCTGGTCTTCTTATGGAGCAAACCTTTTATTTGTGTTCATCAGGCTAGAGTGTTTCTTTCTTAATTCCTTCCTAGAAGGATAGGACATAAAAAGATGAAGGAGCATCATGGGGGGTAATGCCTACCTCATGTAAGGGATGGGGCCACCCATTCAACAGTGGCAAAATTTGAGGTTAAAAACAACAGAAGTGACCTTGTCTAACATCAGGTTGGTCAGAGCTGAGTTCAGGTCTCTTGTTCTGAACTCCTGGCCTACATCCAGTACAGATAGACCTTTCCCTCTTGATACCCCGCCTTTATTTGTGTGCCGTACTGTTCTAGGAGACCACAAATGTTGGAAGGGTGGCTATAGAAGTACAAACTGAAGCTTTAATCTTGCTCAGCAAACCCGGCTGTTTCGTAGTATTAAATTTCATGAAGCGTGTACTAATGATTTGGGTGCATCTCTAAATTTATTTTTGTATATCAAATTTGAATTTACTACAGCAAAAAAGTTTAGCAGTTTAGTTGTTATTAAGCAAGGGCCCGCATACCAGCTTCAGTGAAAGGTTTCCCCTGGTTCATATTTCCATAAATGCCTGGGTGCCTGCTATTGACTTGGTGGCAGGAGAGACCAGCCCAGCAAGGCACCTGAGGCAGTGTTGCAGAAACTCCCCTTGATGCCAGTTCTTCTGATCGCTTGCAGTCATTCGTTGGACCTCTGCATCCTTTCCCTGTGAGGTCTTTTTAGAGGCTGCTCCTCTAGCAGCCTGGACTGTAGAGTGGACGTTCCTGTGAGGAGCTCTGGATCAGCAGCAGAACGTAACCGAGTGACCCGGTGGTTATACTGTTGCTGACAGATATGGGCAAAAGTGCATCAAAAATGCATGTAGGCAGAGGAAAGCCAATTCCCAGTGCCCTGTCTAATGCTGTGAACAGGCAGTCCTGCTGGGATGACTGTGTCACGCAGACGTGGTAGTGTTCTCTCACCAGGTCATTGTGTTTGCAGCTCTGCCCTGTACCTGGGCACCCTTCAGTTTGCTCAGAGCCAAGGAAGCTTAAGCCAGAGCTCACCCCTGGGCCTTCCTGGCACATGCCCTAGGTATGAGTTCGCGGTCTCATGTCCCAGATGCCTTAGATCCCCGAGACGATGTCAGCCACCTCAAGCCTCCCAGTAAGTTAATGACCCCCAGAACTCCTACCTTGTGCATGGGTTCCTCTTCACAGGCACAACAGTGAACAGAGACTGGACGCACGCATTCTGCAAGCCTTGCAAGGACCAGTCACATTGCATCAGTTAGCGCAAGACTTGTGCAGACCTAGACAAAACAGCAGGTGCCAATCTTACCTCCTGCCTCCACCTCTTCGCCGTTCTAAAATGCTCCTTGTGTTTCGGTGAGAGTCCTTTCGAGAGTCCATGATCCCTCCCTGTGGCTTCTCTTCTTAATGGTGACTGATCCTCAGAGTTTAACCAGCCTCTCGCCTCTGGTCTGGTGCATAGGGAGGGTTGACACCACCCTGGAGACAGCGCTCGGCGTGTGCACCTAAACATCCAGCAGAACAGTGATATGTAAGGGTTTCCAAAATCGCCTCAGAGAACTTGGACCTGGTGATGTTGCATCTATCTTTGGATGAGGCTAAAAATAGAGGTTCATTTGTGTTTATTAATAAAATAATTAATCAATGGCAATCTTCACATCAAATACAAAGAACCGTATTTTAGGTTCGGTCACATTTTAAACTATTTTTGTTGAACTTTGGTTATGTATGCTGGTAAAGAAGAATTTGTTGGGAGAGCTGTTATTCTTTAAATATGCTCATTTATTTTTTTTTTCACATGGAGCCAAACAGCTGGTGGTAAAATAGATGCCAGTTTATTCTGGGCAAAGATGTAGTTTATAATTCATAGTATGAAGTAAAACAGAAAAACTTCATTAATAGAAATACACCTGAAGAAATCTCCTATGCTTTCAAGGTTTGTTAGTGATAGTCCAACTAATAAACCATTGCTCATATTTGGAACTTTTCAGCTTGCAAGTGAGATTTATATTTAAACTGAATGCTTGCATTTTACAGTCTAAAATGCTTTTATGAGAAGCAGCTAACTATTCATGGCTAATTTAGTTTTATTCCTCTATCCTGCTTCTGGAAAGTTCCTCTTTCTCATTTTATCATTAGGTAGTAATTAGTATTCAAGGGAAATTGGTCTTAATATATTAATATTGGTTAAGTGCCTTTAGACCTGTACCAAAGCCAATGTCTTATTGGAAAATGTAATTGGGGATTCTGTGTATGTAATTAATTGAATTACAATTAAGAACTTTCATTAAGCAATACACTAGTACATTAAAGTAATAAGGGGATGTTTTTGCAATGCAGTTAACCTTGTATTTTTGTTTTATTGGGAAAATACAGATGTGCTTGCTCTTGAAGATGTCATTTTGATTGTATTTAAGTAGCCGTGCTAGAGCTAGTGTTTCTGGAATACCTTTAATGCCAAGAGTTTACCATTTTCGTGTGCCAGTGAATGCCTAGTCTTTGAGGAGGAGGATCTGCCTCGGTCCTGATGACTCCTTGGGCATCTTGCTTGGAAGTTCCTAGACCCAACCCTCCATTCTTTGCTGCTTGCTTCTTTCACCATTTGAAAGTGAGCCATGCACCCAGGAGAGAAGGTTGACTTTTACGCTTCGTCG
This sequence comes from Crocodylus siamensis, assembly GCF_052110815.1. NCBI lineage: Eukaryota > Metazoa > Chordata > Crocodylia > Crocodylidae > Crocodylus > Crocodylus siamensis. The sequence continues at coordinate 1,324,307 of NC_143405.1, forward strand.
TGCAGTCCACCGCCCGAACTGCATCCACGTCGTACTAGCAGAAGGGGATGCCAGTGATCTTGAAGTAATCTCAGTTTTGCATATGGGCAAAGACCTTATATCTGAACTGGTTCTGGAGTGCTAAGCACAGACGGTCCTTGTTGGTCCCTTGCAGCCTTGCAAGGGTGCCCAGCAGATTTTTGGGCAGCGCTGTGAAAGCCTAGAAAGATCAGAGAATAGCTGCTCTCATTCTGCACTCCAGGTGATCCCTAGAAAGAAAGAAGATCAGGATTACATGCCTCTTCTTTCTTTCTAGGAATCACCTGTCTTTTTTTTGCTGAACTCATGGTCAGTGTATAGGCAATGGACCTCTCTGGAGCCTTTCTTAGTGTTTTCCTCCCTGCCCCATGATGACAGAAGCCTGCTGTAGGAATCACAATGAAAAACTCGTTTCTTTTCCTGGCACTCTTCCTAGTGGTCTTCCTTGGTGCTCTGTTTCTCCAGTGCCTAGCCTCAGCTTTTCTCACTTCTCATTTCTGCTGCTTTTATACAGAAAACCCCCCAAGTCATTTGTGGCAGTTTAACTTCACAGAGCCAGCTCTCGTTAGATAGGTAATGAAATGATAGCAATACAAAGGTATTTGTGAACTTAGCATCTTTGTCCTTTAGAAACCATTTTTTAAAGGACTATGTTTTTTTAAATAGAAATCTGTTCTCCCAGTAACAGGAGTAGTGTCTGGCTTCAGAAGAATTGCTGGATAGGCTCTTGGTCTAAATAATAGACCTGGAGAGTCCACTTTAGCTGATTGCCTTGCCAAGCAGAAGCTTTTACATTCAAAAGCCACATTGTGATCTCCATTACAAATGCCCTGACAGGCCTGTAAATATTTGACAGGTTTATTCACAGCTGCTTGCATGTGGAAAGTATTTTTTATGATGTTGCCTCCAATCAGCTTTTGGAGATGGCTCTTTCCTCCATTGCTGAATTCCTTCAGTCTCCGAGACATTCTTATAAAGCTGCAGGGGAAGGAGCAATATGCCAAGTTCTATAGTCAGGTTTTTTCCCTGCAGGGCATTTATCTCTGTTGTAACTGATATTACTGCTATTATCCAATGCACCCTCAGGGGTCTTAGTGTCTTGCCATCTTCAGACAGATGATCTGTTCTGATGGTGGAATTCCTGGCTTCTGTCCCATGAGCAATAACGATAGAAATCCTACAGACCTGAATCTTAAACTGTTCCATGCATGTAAAACCAAATTAGCAAAGGTAACCGTGATTCACAGAGGGTCTGGAATACTTCCACTGCAGTCTACCTTCATGGAGCTTGCTTAACTCAGCAGTTGTCCTTCATCCTTTAAAAACTGACAGAATATTCAAATATTAAAATCTAGTGGAGATTAATACTCATTGGGGTATATTGCTAGTGTTAACGTTCATAATGTGTTCTGAGAAACTGTTGATGGGAGACGCTAGGAGAAGAGTGTGCATTGGAGCCATTTCGTACTTCAGGAACTATTTAATGCTTAAGGAACATAAAGTGATTCTGTTCCCCGACCATTAAAATACTGCTCCCCCCTGGGTAGAACGTGGCAAATAGCTAATGGTGTATACTGCAGCATACCAAAGCTTAGCGTAAGAAGTAAAACCTTTGAGAGAATTCTGTATTTGACTGAAAACATGAGAAGGGTTTCAGAAGGCAGAAGGTTAATTACCCTCCAGGGCCAATCCAGAATTAACCTGGAACCGGACTGGGGCAGTGGGGTTAATATCCCTATTGCCGTTATAGGTGGGTTGGTGGTTTCCAAACGAAGAATACCACTGTTGACTCATCTGCCGCAGTCCCTGTGGCACCAGAGTGTTCCTTGGTGACTGCCTATCGAATACACACCCAGCCAGACCATGCTTAGCTAGGCATCGGATGCAATGCAGATGATATGGCTTCAGGCGGTAATATACTTGACCATGTAATATTGCTGTTCTGTGGGTTGTATCAAAATGTTATGGATGAAATGCTGCAATGTTAAAGCGCAACTGGGTAATTTAAGTGGCAGCTTTAAATTGGCATTTCACTAGTTTTATCTCTTGAACTCAGTCCTTTAACTTATTTTTCTAGTCAGTTTTCTTTTTATTCTGAGGCAATCTGTTCCATTACTGCCCTTCTTGCTTTCCTCCCTAGCACCTTTTAAGCCATAGGGTTTCTTAGATGCTTTTAAGTGCACCAAAAGTTTGACATATCTCATTGTATCTTTGAAGTACTGCAGCATGAGAGTTTGACATGATACATTATGATAATCCATAGTATAGAGACATTAACACAGGGGTCTTTGACAAAATACATTGTAATGTCTCTGAAGGAGCCATTACAATTTATCTTGTCATTCTCTAGCATGGCATGGTTACAGTATTAAGAGGGTGTGCACACATTCGCATACTTATATGGACCATTTCATTGGACTTGAAAAAAAAAATACCGAATGATACAGTCCTGTTTGTAATTGTAATACCAGGAAGCTAATATGTGTGTTGCGGGGGACATTGCTAGTCTAATTCTTTCACACAAGGTGGGGAATGGGGAAGGCTGCTGGGCCAGTGTCTTTGTAAAATGTTTCTCTTGATACATACTCTAAAATATACTTTTAAAGTATGTAGTTTTAGGATCCTGACTTCACTGCAGGTGGTGGGAGCAGGGCGTAGTACAGAGAGGAGAATCTGGCTGTGGATTCACAAACTGAAAAGGGGAACACTTTTTCCTAGGGCAAAAGATATTGAGTATAAGGTTTAATTCCCCTCCTCCCCACAGGTCTAGACTGATCCTGGCTGTTGCTGTGATGTTAGCACCTGCTAAAAGAAATAGGTGGTAGTTCTAAATCCCAAATTATCCACATTAAAAGGAAGCCTGCTTCTGAATCAGCCGTGTGCGTTTGACACGTGCCGTAGCTTTCCTCTCCTGGGAGCTGCTGCCTTCCCTATCATAAACAAACAATCCCCTCGTTGCCAGAATCCAAATATGGAAACTTACTCTAGTTTCACTATGACTTGAAATCCCCAAATGGCATATGAATTTACACCACTAGAGTAGGAGGTCAATGCAGGAAGCATTAGTGTGTTGAGCCGGCTCCAACTACATAAGTCTTGAACAGAATTAATATATAGGAATTGACAAGCCTTTTGCTGGTTATACTGTAGCTTTAAGACCTCTAGTAAAATTCTGTCGTCTCATCTGCCCATTATTAAAATTTCAGCAAAATATAAAGTTTTCATTAATCTCCCACAGCAAATTTAGGAGTGTGAACTGGCAGTTGTTTCGCTTTTAGGACTACATTAGCTGGTGTATTAAACAAAATGTGTCATTCTTCAGTATCTTCTGCAAGAAGCTAAATCAATTTTCAATCATATTTATGCACCACTTTATCTAAAAGCATCTGAATTATCATTTAGAGCCACGATGCTTTATTAGCAGCTGGCATAAAAATTACTCTGTAAAAAATTATGTCACGTTATAGTAATTTTTAAATTGGTGTTAATCCAACATCATAAAATGTAAAAATCTTAAAAGCGTGTTATATTTTTCAGTAATTGGCATTTTGGCTTAATGAGATGTTACCTTTTGTAAAGCTAGTACCTGCAGCAGTAATGAGAATACCAATCGGTAAATAAAATGATTTCTTCATATAGGCCTCACAATACAAGGATGAAGGCACTGCCCGGATTGTCAGGCACATGAGAGTTTTAATGGATTCAGGGGGAATGTAAAGAAGTAAATATGACAGTTAAATCCCACAATGGTAAAATATTAAAGTGGACTAAAGCTGAATTGCTAGATAGATCCCAGTGTCCGGTAGCATCAGTACGTTGTGTTACCAGGAATGCTGGATGTGTAAAACGTAGCCCCCTTCAGCCCAGAACAGTCTGGCACTGGTTCTCCTGGTTCAGGCACGTATGCACTTTTGGCAAAACCATTCCTGGATTAGAAGACCCATGCAGAGTCCCTGCTGTGAAGCAGAGGCAGGGTAGTGTGAACACAGCCACTGGGCATGAGAGATCTTTCACTTAGGGCATGTCCAGGAGATGTGTTAACGTGCACTAAAAATGGTGAAATTAGGCTAATCGCACCTACATTTGATACCTGCAAATGCAGGCATGATTAGTTAAAAGCACATTAATGCGCGTGTAGATGTAATCCGGCATTAACTTTAGTGCTGGGTTTGCCCAACCACTAGGGGCACATGGCAGGGCTGCAGGGACTTGGCACGAACTTCAGTAACTTTAGTGCCAAGGGCACTAAATTTAGTCCCAAGTCTCTGCATGTGTAGATACCTGCCAAAAATTGCTTAATGCGCATTAAATTTAGTCACATTTAAATGCACATGTAGACCTGCCCGTAGAGAAGTTTTGCTTTAGGATATGATTGCATCTTAATGGAACCTGCCATCATGGTTTTCCACAGATTTTTTTTGTGTGGCAATTAAAAAAAATTAAACCTATTTTTTTAATATATGATATTCATAGTGAGTTTATATTTTTGCTTTTGATCCAAGTATAGGATCCGCTTCTATCTTCAGATACATGGATACTGAAGCTGTTTTTCTTAAAAAGATCTGCTAGCATCACCATGTACACCTCAGCTAGTACCGCATTTGTAATTGCAAGACAATCTCAGTGTTCTGGTTTAAGTTGCGTATGCTATATTTTAAGTCAAATTTTTTTTTTTTTTGCAGGTTCGAGAGGAGAAGAGATATCAGAAGAAGATCCTCAGATCGATATAGCTACAGTTCAAGATATGCTTAGTAGCCACCATTACAAGTCCTTCAAAGTCAGCATGATCCACAGGCTTCGATTCACCACTGATGTTCAGTTAGGTAAATCCATCTACACTATAAAGCTAAGGAAAATAAGTAGCTGTTGCAAGCAACTGTTTGTCCATCTTGGACACTTTTAACTTTCCTATCACAGCACTGTCTGTTTTACCATAAATCTATTGTTTAATATGGCTAATAATATTTCTGCAGCAAGCCCCCCACATTCTCTTAGCACAGTTAGAAGAGCATTTTTATTCCCTCTAATCAGCTTGCGCATATTCCTTCTACAAGAAGACCATTGCTGATTTCCCCCCTCCCCTCTTTTGTCTCTGTTTCCCAAAGGAAAACTTATTGTTGACTGAACTTCTTAAAATCAGTCCCTGCAAAATTAGGAAACCTGTTTATCAGACCAAAAGATTTTTATAGCCCAGTAGAATGCTGAAGTGGAACAAAATATAGCTGCCATTCTATAATGGTTTTAATATGAGCCTTTCTACTCTTCTAAATGCTCTGCAAAACCTGAAAGCTAAGGGATGACAGGATTTTAATAAAAAAGCCATTCAATAATTTTTAAGCAATAATGGAGCTTTTATAGGCTCGAGTTTAAATTGTGCAAATTTGATTAATGATGCATAGATAAGTGAACTATGACACTCTTGCAAATACTTTATATTAAAAAATGATTCAGCACTAAAATATTTAGTGCCGCAATGCTTACAAAATACATTTCTGTAATGTTCAGTGAGACAATCATAGCTTTAAGGTGGGGAAATGTTTCCATTATTTATTATCTACAGTCTCTTCATTACCACAACTCTAAACATATGTAAAAATGATATTCCCCTGAAAATATGTACATTGGAGGCTTTTTCAGTTCATTTTGAACTGTCTTGTTAAGGAAGGATTTATATGCTGGCATTGAAGTAGGACAGTGTTAGGCATGTTTTCTGCTCTTGAGCAAACTATCTGGGTGTGATAGTTTGCTTCCAGTGGAGTTTGACTCACTGTATCTGGAAGCTGTCATAAATGAGAGCTTGAAAAGGTCATGACAGATCACTAAAGATAAATGGTTAAGGGAGAATAGCTGTTACAGGAAACAAATGGCCAAACCTGTTTAGCAGAGACAGAGCTGACCCTGTCCACTAGTGTAAGGACCATAAACTTCCCTTTCTCCCCCGATTTGTACTACCCTATGTATGTACATATTTTTTAACAGCTCTACAAGTAGCAATATGTTTGTATGTTCCAGCACTACATTAAAAACTCCAATCGGGTATTAATTATAAGGACAAATGGAAAATGTCAGAAACCCCAAGGAAGGATATATGAATTGTATGTCCTTAGGTTTTCTTGTGCTAGGGTTCTTTAGTTGATTCTTGTAGCACTGTCATTAAAAATAAGCCTTCCAGGTCAGCTGGGATTAGTACTGATGAGAGTTAAATGTGCTAATCCTCTTGCTGCGGGGCAGAATAAACTCCATTGAATCCAGCAGGTGAGAGCCCAGTGCATTGAGTAGTCCAAGTTTAGGGTCATTTGTTGCCAAACAGCTTATTGCTGGTCGGCTGCAAAGAGTTTTCCTTGCAGTATGTTTAACTGTCAATCATATTGCATAACAGCAATAATTAAGTGACAGCTTTTCCTGAGGGGGAAAAAAAACTGTTTCCTGGGGGCATTCAGAATCTGAAGTCATTAGGTGACCCCTTGTATTGACTGTATTGATTTTCTTGGTGGTATTACGTGAACATATGCACGAGCCAGCAAACACTGGGCTGCAGAGTGGCTGCATTTAAAAACATCCTTCCGTTTCCACTAGTCATCTCACTTGCGGTTTACAAATACTCCCTGAAAGCAATAGAAACTTTCAAAAGGGAAGGATCTGTGTATGCATGGTGGTGCTTCAGTCATCATGGACAATGAACTGAGCAGCTTGGCTTTACTTTCACACTGTTCACTTTGCAGAACATGGGGAATGTCCTGTTTTATTTATTTACTTCTGAAAATAAGAAGAGTTTTGTTGGAACCTGTGATATAAGGCAACAAATGGACAGAAATACCATTCCATAAACAGTTTATGAAATAGGGGGCTAGCGTAGTGCCGTCTAAAATCTAATGTCTTTATATATTGGGCGGCAGATCTGTAAATTTTGTCAGTTCTTACTAGAATCACCTGTACAAAACCGCCCATAAGGAGATACACCCTTGAATAGAGCTGCCTTATTTAAAGCCTGCTGCTAGAGACGATGCTACAAAGTACATTTGTGCACAAGTGTTGTGTGCTCTTTATTTTTAAAACTCTGAGAAATGCAGGTCTCTTAAGGCAAGTCAGAGAATCTGAAACCAGGTTTACCAAGAGATCTGGAGTAAAACTCTGGAGTGTGTCCTGTCCTCTGCACCTGTGTGTAATTCTTCTTGATGGTAAAGGGAGTTATGTAAATATCAAGGGAGAAATGACCGGTCTGTGACTGACATTTTTTATTGGAGCTGAAAGCTTTAGTCATGGCAGTTTCAAGGTCTGGGTTTTTATGTTTAACTCATGTCACATTATAATGCACATGTACCATACTGTCAACATTTCTACTCGGTTTCAAACATGCTGTAAGGAAAAAAGATTTATTAATGTACTATTTTATCAAAACTAAAGAAGGCATGTTGATCTGAAAAATTACTGCTGGCCAAGTCCATCAAAAAATGGCCAGTTACAGACCCCAACAAAGAAAACAAGAACGAAGCAGTCTTGCTAGACTGCTATATTTATAAAAAAACTCTCTTGATAAAATGGATGAATTAAGGAAAATTGTAGAGGGATAATACTTTTTGCCTTGATTGTGAGTGTGACTAATTCAGCCTGTAAAGCAGGCTGCAAAAGCTTTAAGCTGTAGCTAATACTCTCCAGATTTTTGGGTTCAAATCCATGCAGATTGCAAGCACAATAACACAAAAAGGACAACATTGACAAAGAATGTGCTCCTGTGGATGTGGGCACGCTAAGGCAAATGATGCCAAGATACAGAAATAATGGATGAAGTATACAGCAACAATTTGCAGATAAAAATAATAGAAGTTAAAGTGTATTTTACATGATAAAAGAAAGATGAAAGAGGAGGAAAGTCTGTTACATCTGAGATGGTTACAAAATCCATGCTTTGTGAAGTAGCCTCTGTTGAAAAGATTGATGCAATGGGGAGTGACCTTGGCTTGGAGCAGGAGCTGGTGATGTATGTATGAGCATCTCTCTGCTAAATGGACCCAGATTTGTAGCACTAATATACATGGAAGCCCAGAACCAAACTCAGTATGGCAATAAATCAACAGCCACTTTGGGTGTCATTTCTGGTTTATATTCCACTATTGTTCTATCACTTTAATTCATGTCACTATCATCTGTTCATCTGGAACAGTTTTATATAATTTTCCAGTGGAGTTACCTGACAAATCCTATCAAATTAACAAGGTACATTAACAATATTGACTGACTGTGTGAATTCTGGAGTTGCAGGACCATACAATGAAATTTTTAAAAGCATATTTCTAGTGGTGGGGCTTTTTTCCCCTTTTTGAGAACAGAGTGAGGATAAAGGTTTATCCTCATGAAGCATCTTTCTCATTTATTTGTAAAAATGAAAAGGAGCTACCATTTCAAATATTATTTTTCCTGAGCTGTAGAAAACATTTAGATTTTGAATAAATAACAGTTACAGTGAAAGAATAAATAAAATGGGTTGGTACAATCTTTCAGACGTGAAATCTCCTAACAGAATCAGTGTCAGATATAGCTTCCGCCTGTTCAGATTATCTAACACTTCTAGTATCAACTGGACTCTGGACGGTGCCTAATTGAAATCTGGTATCTCTGATATAAAGCATGTCTAATGACAAATTGTGGTATCTGATTAAACAAAAAATTAAGACTTGTTTGTGGCATTGCAGGAAGCTGTTGTAATGGCCAGGGTTAAAATGAAAGTTACCTTTTATTTAGTGGAAAGGACTGCAGCAGTGCACCTGATGTACATGTCTGCCTCTGGCTGGCTGTGTATCTTGGTTTTACATGCGATTAAAATACAAATGCAATGGCTGCAAGACCTGTGCAGCTGGCTGATTTTGAAAAATCACATGGGGTTAATTTTTGAGGGAGAACGTGGAGGACATTTTATTTGTTTTTAAATTTGGGATCATATTTTTCTTTATGTCCTGCTCCGGCCAAATCAGGCATATATTTTCTAAAGTATTTTAGCCAAAATTCTCAGGAGGAAAAAGGTTATCTCTGCTGGTTTTACAGAGGTAGCAGTTACATGCTGTTTTAAATACTTCGTATACTTTTGCTTTATTTTGCCTATTTCATCATGACTTTGACCGATCCCTCCTGACCTAAAAATGTAATTTCATTTAATGCTCCACATGGGTCTCACTATGAAAAGCATATTGAGAGGTCTGTTCAGTCATGTCAACAGATACCTGGTAATTGTAAACTAAACAATGACCCTCTATATTCTTCAGTGCCGCATAGCAAGGCTGTTGCTTTGTAATACTGTCATAAAGGCTGCTATAAATTGCAAAGCGTATCCCAGGGTAGGTTCCAGCACAGTGTCAACTTTCAGCCAGCTCCCACGGAGCCCCAGATCAATGGCAAAGCTGTTCTTGCCCAAGTTCAAGAAAGCCAAGTGAAGTAGTAATACCGTTAGCCTCTCTTGTTCTCGCTCTCTAGATGCATCTGTTACAGGTTTCTATATTGCCTGCTCAGACTGTGGCATGTCAGCATGCCCTCTGTGCATCCAGGTCAGCCCAGACACTGCAGCACTGAGTCGGAGCCATCTGGGGAAGCCCTTGTTCAGAAATAAAAGCCTTCTGTGCCAGAAGCTACAGAATCCCCAGCTTGCATTCAAGACGGCCTAATTAGAGCTGGCTCTAAAATGCTCAGGCTGTAAAAACACACACGATCCTCGGAACCGAGCGTTCTCATCTGGAAGCCTGTTCGGATAAGTAGCAGGTAGTGGTACAATACTACCAGTGGATGTTGTCTTCCATGATAGTCGTGTATGGAATAGCAGTAATAAAAAAGTAGTAATGTCTTTATATAAACCTCACAATCCATTTAGCAAGCGCACTCAGAGCAGCTGTGCTTACATATTTGTGAAGTATGTTTTCCCTGAGACTCCTTTTTTTTGCTGGCGTTTTTTTCAGCAAGCTAGAAGGACAACACAGAGATTATGTATACAGTTTGATCATCACTTTGCTTTTGGCATCCAAAGCTCCTGCTCTTTCAGAAACCCCAAAAGGACAATACACTCTCAGCCTATTTTAAGATTTATAAAGTGTGTCAAATGGTTGATATGAAATCACTTAAACAGACCACTGTTGTGGCTTTCTGTTCCCTCTGATTCCAAGGTATCTCTGGAGACAAGGTGGAGATAGACCCTTGTACTAATCAGAAGGCCAGCACTAAGTTTTGGATTAAGCAGAAACCCATTTCAATCGATTCTGAATTCCTCTGCGCCTGTGACCTTGCAGAAGAAAAAAGCCCAAGTGAGTAGTCCTTTTTATTTATGTCCTCTCTCCTCTCCCTCTCTGCCTTTGTGTGCTAGATGCCAAGAGAATATATTGCCCCCATGTCCTTTTCTTTCTATACGTGTTTTATTCATTATATGAATTTCTGTTAATCAGACTCTATTCTCCTGTCAGGCATGTTATACACAGATACACACTGTGGGAGTGGTCTTTTAGCACTCCTCAGTGCAGCTTCAGAGTACACCCTACCCCAGCACCAGTATGGATGGAAGTGCTGTAGCAGAAACGTCATGTGGACATTTGGTTTCCCAGGGACAACTAGCAGCCGGACATCTTGTGCTGCCACTAGTTGTCCCTGGGGACCACCTGTGCCATGGCCTTTTGGCATGCAGCAGGTTACCCTGGGTGGGGTAGAGGAGGCTGGGACCAGCACTGGGCCGTCCCCAGCAGCCTCACCTGGGGTCCGGGGCTCAGAGCCTGGCCGTCAGCCACAGCATGGCTCTGGCCAGCCAGGCTCCAGGTTTTAGTGGCACAGCACACACTGTCCCCACATGTGCCACTCTTTCTTTTGGTGTGGGTTTTTTTCACCCCATATCTAGGGGTCCAAACCCCACGCTGCTCCCTTGCAGTAAGGAGAACAGCTGAATGTGTGGTATGTGGCACTGCAGACATGTCTGTGGCACCACATACTGCATGGCTGCACTCATCTGGACACGACCGTACTGTTTTTGCCAACTGAAGGTTTAACCCACAGCATGATAGTTGCACATTTCTCAACATTATTGCACTTGGTCTTGGATTTTCAGTGTAGCCCTTATAGAGGCAACAACTTGAATAGATGTAAAGGACTGTGTTCATAGAGTTAAATTTAGACCTGAAATAGTCAGGACATGGCAAGTCCAAAATAGCTCCAGTTACGGGGATAACACAGCTGGGATTGTGACCTAACTCTGAGAATTTGGCTTCAGCAAAACTTTGGCCACCTCTAAGGATTAGGGCAGTGAGGTTTTCCTCTGGAAGACCCAAACAGAATGAAAATGTTAGTATTGCACAAAACTCATGTTGCGAGTTTAAGGGCTGAAGGTTTGAGATTTGAATTGTGCTGTTAGTGATTTAAAAAAAGTAATTAACAGGACTACAAGTTCTTTATGCACAATAAAGAGGTGCTGCCGTGATGAGGACTTCGAGTCATAAGCAGGATGCAAAAGTACAGAGATTACAGAGACTGTCACTATAGATGTTGCAGATACTGTTATATATATGCTTTATTTGACTGTACTATAAGATGCCGTCTGGACCCTTTACCTGTGGTGTGACAGTGAGATAGCGAATTCTGTGGATTACATTTACTGGGTGATATGTTTATCATATTACTTTGGAGGGAAAAACTCACAGCCGCCCTAGATTCTGTCAAAAATTATATGAATCCTTCTCCTTGCCACACTTACTTCATTCTCTTCTGCTTCCACATCTCTGGACAAACCACTTTTCCTCTCCTCTGTCTTTCTACCAGTTTCTCCCGCTCACCTCAGCATCAGACATGCACTGAGAGGTGTTTCCAGTCAAATTGTCTAGCATTATTCCCATGTACTCAGAGCAGGAATCCACAGTATAGCTTCAGCAGCAGACCGGTCCTTCAGCAATACTGGATAAAATCCCTGAAGGCTTGACTTTCAGCCAGGCTCCAAGTGAAATTTTGCACCTGTAAATAAATACACCTCTAAGTTTGCATCTGGAAATCCAGCATGGAAAGCCCAGGTTTTTGTCTCAGAAATCATAGCCTTCATGCCCCCAGCAGACATCATACAGCCACTAACAGATTCTCTATCCCCAGATGTCCACGTGGTCTGTAGTTGGACCGCTGTTATCTTGTGGAGGTAGCCCGTGCCATGCAGTCTGGACAGCCGGTACCACTGCGCAGTGAAGTGCAGACACATCAACATAAAGAGCAAGGAGTTTTTTCAGCCTCCCAAGACTGTGATTGACTTCCACAGCCAGAGAGATGGTGGCCTTAAGCAGAGGGTTTTGTAGTGGATGCAGAAGGGAGATGTGGTGTTGGGGCTCCAATTCTATCTTTCACATCAGTCCCTATAATTGTCACACTGAAAATCTAGCATACTCTGAAACAGTGACAGTGACTCTTCCTGAAGTCTGCTGGTCTCCTCCAGGTTCACTAAAGACATACCAGAATGCATGTTTTAGGACAACACCAGAGATTTGTAGTGACAACCCAGAATTGATGCATCTGAGGGGCATGCTTAGCAACAGATCTGTATCCACTGAATTTTAAAAGAAAAGTTATTTTAGTGGCATAAAGGAGTGAAACTCACTATAGTTCCTAGGTTTTTTTTCTGTGATTTTTATCAGCATAGTGATATATGTTTGCAGCAGAGTTTACATCAAAAATTATTCTTGGGGCTTCCTTGAATGAATTACTGCAAAGAAAGAGAGGTTGAGTAAAGATAAGGCGTTTGAGTTCTGCAATATATTTTGTTTCCATGTTTTTATCTCTTGTAACACAAGCATGCTCCATCTAGCCTCTCAGAAGTGCACTGCAACATATTACAAACCCTGGTTATACAGCAGGTATGCAGTTATACTGGGTGGAAACTGCCTTCTCTCAGCAGACATTAATAGTTGGGCTTATGATAAAGCTGTGTATTGCTCCGCTAGGCTTCCTTCTCCATACTTCTGAATGAAAATCAGTGGTTCCAGGAACTTCCAAATATGGCCAGTTATTACCTTTATGCAAAATGCTGTTGTCAAAGCAGCTTGATCATCATGATCAGTGGAACTGAAGATACGCTCAGGACTTGATTGAAGGTATAAGGACAGCCAGTATGGCTAAGCTTTTGACTGGTCTCTGGGACTTGTGCAGTATGGACATCGCAGAAATGGCTAGAGTGCCACTTTGAAATGCTCTTTAAATACAAACTGGGTGTAAATGTGGCAGAGGTCAGTAAGGCTCCTTTCTGAGGCACTCAAAGTGCCCCCTATAAGGCAAACTCATGTGGTGAAGATTAATGGCCTTGTCCCTATGAGTGTTAAAGGACATGGAACTGTGCAACTTTAGTGAGCACGTTTTCAGTATTTACAGATGAACTGAAAGCGTTCTAGCAAGAAACCACAACTTCTCCAGCTCAGAAGTTCACACCACTTAGGGCTGCACCCACAGAAAGTCCAAATGCAGCTGTCCCCAGTTATTCAGAGTATCTTTAACATCTTGTTTGGGGGTGTGTTGGGGGTGTTGCCACAAGTGGCTGGTGATTTTTGTGTGCCTTGTGCTAAGCCAGGTATAGCATAAGAAGCTTTATTGACAAATTAAATCAGATTCCTTGCATTCAGACAGGGAGAAGTAGTAATGGCCTTACTCGCTAAATCAAATGCCATTAGAATCTGCAAGCGCTGTACACAAAGTGCTTGTTTAAATCAGGTTCAGTCTGATTATCAGAAAAGATTCTGCAGGTTTCGAATCTTGAAAGGAAGCATCCTATCATTAAGAAATAAGATTTAAACCTTAATGAAGTAGCTGTCATTTTTATAGCTGAAAAGAGCTCTGTATCTCAATTAAGTGTACATAATATAAAGTCTTAAGGAAGCAACATAATAGGTGTAATACAATTATAGCCCCTTGCAATAGTGTAATTTAAGGAAATCTGATTCTGTTAATGCCTCTTACTTTATTTGAACAAGGATAAAACTTCAGTGCAACAACCCATTGCCTGTTTTTAAAAGGTGCAGTATAGACAAAGTGTGAGCTCTGATTGATGCATGTGCTGCTGTCCCTCTTGCTGGTTAGGGTTACCACAACATCTGCAGAAGGAGAACACTGATCAAGCACTGAAGTTTTGTAAGGGATTAGTAGTTTTCAAGAAAGGCCTTTTGTAGAATTGAGGATAAATTAGTCTGGTGACGCTGTGGTCTCCAAATCAACTGAATCTTTTCCATTTGTAACTCTTTGACAAGGGTTGCAAAAGCCTGGTTTCTTCGCTAATGAAATTAAAACACTGAATAATGTTCCTTTATTATCCATATTTTTATTGAATAATGAGGCTCACGAGTGTTTGATCAACTATCCTTAATGCTAAGGTAGTTAAAACAAAGGCATTCTGTTCTATAGCTTGCAAATACATCGGTAACTTCAAGTTGTAATTTAATTGCCTGCATTGCACCCTGCAGCTTAAGATTTCCTTTAAATTCCTATTCCATTGTTGCACTGGGGCTTAACAGAATGTTAACCTGGTAATAGGCACAGGGCCTCCCCATTATATGTCTTGCTATCGAGCGGTTCTGCATGACTAGTTAAAGAAGATGGCAAGAAGATTAATGAAAGCAGCCTAATACAGAAGGGGGTAGGTACCTTTGCAAGACTTCTAGCGAGGAGATATTAGAACTGAACCAGAGCTTGGCTTTTTCTTTATCCTGTGACCTTTGAACCTGCCTTACTGTCGAGAGCTGCCAACAGAGCCGACATTTTGATTGATGTTGCTACACGAGTCAGTCTTTCCCATTGAATTCCACATCTGCACGAAAATAGCTTTTCCAGCAGAATTCATACTGGCTGTAAGTGATAGCCAAATTGATGGCTGAAATGCTTTTATGTAGTTTTCATTTAAAGCTAAAGGTATTTGATGTTTTAATTCAGTATCAAGTTCCTTTGGCTTATGTACATTGGGCAAAGCTCAGTTAATGAATTGGTTATTGGATTATGAAAGGGCTCGATTCCACAGTTTATAGCCTGTTTTGTTCAGTGTGTGTAGTATGGTGCAGCATTTCACAGTGCAGTGGGTTCTTTTAGAGCAGAGTAAAACTTGCTTCTCCATTTCATTCAAATGATCAATAACGTTTTGAAAAATTTTGTAGCCAGTGTCTTGTTCACAGGCGCTTTTGCTGCTGTGATGGCCACCCAGCACCTTTCCTGGCACCCCAAGTACTAGGGCAGTCTAAACAAAGGCCTGGCACTCGGGGCTCTTTGGTGACCTCACGGGAATTGTGAGAGCTGTTGTGTGAATGACACAGCTCTTGCACGATGTGGCTTTTATGCCAGTGACCAGAGTTATGGCCCTTTCCCTGGGCCAGGCAGTATCCGGAATAATAAATGAAGATGTTTATCTGACCAAGGGCAAGGCATAGGTTCTTGTTCAGGGGACTGAGGAATAGGTTTCTCTGAAAAAGCATCCATGGACTTTGGGCTCAGGGGGAAAAAAAGCTCTGAAGTATGTGATGTGAAGAAAGAAGATTAAAAAAGGATGCCATACTTGCATGTGCGAGATAAGCAAGCAAATGAACACAGGTGCACGTAACTGTCTGCCATTTTGTGCTGTATCCCACGCTGAGCTCAAACCTCTGCCCAAACTTCTGGAAGCCAGGCTGAGACCTGTGCCGGGTAACCGAGCGATTGTGCTGCTTGTATCGGGTCAGCCTGCTGTTACTTTCTTTGCACGACTGCTGAGGTCAGTCGATCACCTCCTGGAGGGGGGTGGCATCAGTTGTGTGAGGATTGATCCATCAGAGAAAGTTTTTTCCAAGGAAAGTAATCTAGTTTTGCCCATGTCACCGATGCAGTGGGTAGCCTGGTCGGTGCCTGACAGCTTAGCTCTGACGTGTTTACTTCTAGGTAAGAGAGATTCCTGCCCACGTACCAAACAGAACTGAGCTTAACTTATTAAATACATCCGTTATTGAATAGCCTTTTCATAAAAGTACTCTGGAGCACAATCAGGAGTGTGCGCTGCCTCATCCTTTTAACAAATATGTTTCGTAGCCCTATTAAAAGGGGTCTTCATCTATCCTGTCAAAGCTAGTCTGCTGGGGTTTTTTAGTTTAATTACACTATCCAATTAAAACTCCTTGCTGCATTTTGATTTGCTTCTCCTTGGGCTTGAGTGGATATGACATTTACAAGGCTCACCTTTCAAGCAGACAATAGCGTGATTGATGAGGTGCAGACGCAGTGAAGGAGGCGATTGCCATGTGGAAGCACTGCTTAGTGCATTTTGATTTATTTATCATCTCTTTCCAAAACAAGGCTGCTGGGGAAGAGGTTTTGGGCAACCCTGGGCGCCACCTCGGTTTTCAGAGCTCCTGCAAAAACCTTTGTTAGATTTCTGCTTTGATGTAATTTCATGAAGGATAAAAATACCAGACGTGAATAGCCGGCATAATTTGACGCAAAAGTAGTCACATGCTTAATTGCAGCTCTGCTTTCAAGAACCCTGGAAATGAGGCTTCTGCTATTAGTAGGGTTTCTTAAAGGGGCTGTAAGACAACACAAGGAAAAAGTGTCCCCAAAAGAATGGGCTCAACCACAGAAAGACAGCTCCCTGTCACACACATTTGGTGGGCACCATACTTACATGAAGGTCATTCATTCTCCCTGAGGCGATCCCTTGTTCTGAAAGGGACTTTACATGAGAGAGCCAGGGTGAAATCCCGACTTGCTCAAGTCTACAGGATTTTTACCAATGACTCGCTGGGGTTGACATTTCAGCTGTGGTTTCTGCTGTGGCCACTGCTTCTGAAATACAGATCACCTTCTGAAACGCACCTCTTCAGAGCGAGCATCATGCAGGGAGACGGGTTCCCTGGGCTTCAAACAGCTCTTCCAAACACAGGGGCCCTGAGCTTAATATCTGTTAACATGAGATGCTGTTGCGATGCAGAGACTGCTCAGACTTTAGTTTTCGTGGCCGTGAGAGAAATCCCGGCGCCTCACTTTACGATACCAAGGGTCCTGTGTTAAGAGGAAGAGACACGTGGTGGGCTGATGACTAGAATGAGCAACTGGGATCCCAGAAACCAGCACTCTGCCTGATGGTGCCACTGCCTCCTCGGGTGACTTTGGGCCAGTCACTTTGCCCCTCTGCTGTGTTTACCAAGCTGTAAATTGGGTTGAACACAGCCCCACCGTCCCCTGTATCACAGAACCGCTGCTCCTCTGCGGCCTTGGAGAACAGGCCAAGTAGTGCTCCGTCCCATAAGTGACTGCGCAGTAGGTTTTCCCACTGCACCCTGTGGAAGGTTTTGTGCGGCTGCCGAGATGACTACAGCAGTGATGTCGTAGCTGCATTTGGGCAGGACCAGGAGATCCCTCACAGGTCACCCTTGTGGGATATGTTGAGCCAGGACCATCACAAACCCAGTCCCTGCCCTGGCACTCTGGGATGAAAGGCAGAAATTGCTGGGAAAGGTGTCAGAACAGGACTCCATTTAAAGTGTTTTAAATACATTTACGTTTGTGTAGAAACACTGCCTCTGCCTTGTACACGTTACTTTCTTAAGTCTCTGCTTGTCTGCTGCTTTATTCTTAACTCTTTGTGGTCTCTTCTAAGCTTCCTGAGAGCAACAGAAGCTGGGGTTTGGCCCAGTTACAATATTAACTTTTGACATGGGGGGGAATTCTGATAATGTCAAATGAGGCCATAAGTATTTTCTTCTTCAGAGAGGCCTTTCTCCAGCTATTTATTCCACTAATAACTCTTAATTGTTGACTCCTGCCTTATGGCCCTGTAATGACAAAGCAATCATCAAGGTATAATAAAAAATTAACATAAATTTGCATGTTGCCATGTTTGTTTTCTATTTCCTCCAATTCATGAATATTCTTTTCATCCTTTACCTAATTAGCGGTCTAATTTATGCAGCTCGGAGTACGTAATTTTAAAAAGGGTAAAATTGGTGAAAGGAGATTGGTAATGGCTGAGCTCTGGAGAAAAAACAATTCTCTTCTTTCTTGTAGAAATCAGAGTCATTTGCTATGTGAGAAACGTGTGGGTTTTTTTTTCCAGACCATGTTCCCATTAAAAAGTGTTTCATTTCTTTGATAAAGAAGTGAAAAGTTGCTTTCACTCATGTGAGTGGAAGCAAAAGGCACTTTACATAACTATGGGGGGGGGTGTATCTATATAGCTATAGATATGTATGTGTGTATAGATAGATCTATAACTGTATAGATACACACACACACACACACACACACATATATCTATATGCATATGTGTATATAAAAATATATATCTTTCTACACACACACACACACACACGATTTCCAAAATTGTTTTTCAGAAATTTTGGGAAAGATTCCTCAATTACTGTAAAAGTTGAAATTCTACCAAAATCTGGTAACCCCATCATTCCAGAAAGTGCAGTTCAGCCATACAGCTCAGCTCCAACACACTGTAGATATGAGGAAACAGCAGTGTTTTCCTCCTCAAACATGGAGGAGAAACGCAGATGGGAAAAGGCAGTGACAGACCCATGTGCAGTGGTGCCGAGGCTTGCCAAAGGGGCATTGTTTATCCTGTAACTGGCCGCTCCTCTTGCCTCTTGGGTGAACAAAGTAGTATAAGAACCAAGTCACGCAGAATGTAAGGACTTAAAAAACAAAGCTGAAGGGGAAGCCTTCCTCTCCTCCAAATTAGCTTCATGTCCTCGGAGGCCTCGGTACGAATGAGACACACCCATTTTGTAATTCACATGGGGACTCATTAGCATTCTAAGGGTAGAAAAGATTGATCAAAGTATGGGATTAAGGTCAGAGGGCACCTACAACAGATAGATCTTCTTGGCCATGGAGAGGCTTGTGAGGGACCTGGCGAAGCAGAAGTTAAGCAGGAATAGGATCAGGATGCGTTGGTCACCGCTCTGCGTAGGAACGGAGCCTGGGAGGGGCCGGACACAGGGAGGGCCTGTCTGCGTGGAGGCAACTGCATCCTCAGGGCCAAGGTGACCATTATAAACTCAGCTGGGGCTGCAGGGGCAGCTTGAGTTTCCTTTTCTGGGCACGTGTAAACTCAGCATCAAATGGATGCTTCTGCTCATCAGCCCTCTAGTTACACTGAGGCTCCTGGGCTTGCTTGTTCTCTTGTGGTCTTGCAATGGTGGCTATTGAAACTGGACCAGGAGCCAGATTTGTGAGGACTTGTATTTTTGATGACAAATCTCTTTCATACATTGGATTTTTTTTCATTCCCATTGTTTTTAAATAAAATGTCGCTTGTTTCGCACAACGGTTTTTACACTGAGGCATCCTTGGAAGCATGGTAATGTTTCCTGTTGTCCAGCTGAGTTTTTTCTGGGTTTGTTTTCTGACATTCCAGAATTGACATTTCTGCCTGGCAGAGTGGTATTGTGCATGTGCTGCTGTCTTTGAAAGGTGCAGGGTCCGCTCTGGTATCTGCCTACATGCATGCAGCTTCCATCATCATAGTAGCCGTCTCTTTGTTCACAGCCTGTTGGAGAAACGGCACAGTTAGTCCATAGCATTTGTGGGCTCTGTCTGGTCTCTGTAATGTGGGTGTGTGTGTGTCTGTGCAGAATTTGCTATGAAAGGTGAAGTGGAAGGAAGTAATTTTGTGTTTTGTTCTAAAAGTGGCGCAGTCCAGGATCCTTCATAGCTTGTGTGGCAGCAAGTGCCAGAGTCTATGTCCAGCTCCTCAGTGACACCTGCCAGCCTCCCTTGCTGGTCAGGAGAGCTGGTGTTCTGATGGGGTGTATCACGGGGCGGTCATGGCATAGAGGAGATCCCAGTGACCAGGCCAGACCATGGCCCTCAGAGGACTCTGATATCAGGACAGGGTTACCATGCAGACATCTGCTGCTGTTTATACCCGGGAGGACGGTGCTGAGGCGTCCATCTCCGCGGTCTTTGGCTGTCTATCTTGCTGTGTGTTGCAGGCTAGCGTGTTGGCAGCAAGGTTGTGTTTGGGGCAGGATCAGTGAATCCCCACCTGGATTTCCTGGCTCTGTTGCTGCTGCAGTGGACCACACCCAGGTCTCAACATCCACCTCTTTGGAGGGTTGGCGATCCACATGCAAGTGATGAGGCTTCACCTGTCTCTTGCCACTGCAAATACTCCTGTGGTCCCATGCGAAGGCAGGGAAGGGCAGCACCAGAGATACGTGGCGAGAGCAGAACACATTCACCTTGACATGTGGAAGGGCAGCAAAAAATGATTTAAAATAATCAGATTCATCTGAGCTGTTCACCTGGGCTGTCCTCTGAACTGGAGTTACGAGCCCGGGAGATGCTGCCTGCACTCTTGTTGCTTGTCACCAGATATTCTTTATATAGAAATATAAAAATATTGAAACTCGTATCGATCGCTGAATTATCAACGGGTGACGTTCTATTGGAAAGAGGGCTTTGAACCGTACATCACATATTTAAGTACTCTTAGAAATGGAAATCAATCCATCCCTTGCAATTCATAAATTCCATCTGGCCAGAAAAGTAACAAAACAAAGTGCCAGCTGATGGTTTCAGTGAACTAATATTTCACACAGTAAGCAGTATAATGCAGACATGGAAACACATAAACATAGGGCCATAATGGGGCTTTCTAAAGAAAAGTCTTTTTGGCTTTTGTTCTCTAAATACCTGTCAGTGCATATAAATCGTGGGCCTGGCCTGCATTGTTGATGGCACAAATACTTCACCACAGACCGGCTGGCAGGTCTCTGTGCTGAAATGGGGAGGGAGCACCAGGGTTGCCGTTTTATTCACTCCAAGAGCCCACGGTGCCAGAATTCCTTCGAGGGCTGCACCAAAAGCTTAGTGCAGTTCTCCCTGTCGTGCTGTCTCCACTGATGCACTCCTCCTGTGGCTGGGGAGAGGCCGGCAGTGGAGCGTGAACGGTGCATGGCACCTGCGGCGCTTTCCCAGCTGGCTGCAAGGAGCGGGTCCCCTTGAGCACGGGGGCTGGGTAAGCTGCTCTCCACACCTGGCACCCCGTGGGCATGCCTGCATCCTGCACAGCACACAGCCAGGGCTTAGCGCTGGGCTGTCTTCGTGCATTTGATCTGTTGCATCGAGAAGCCCAGTTCTTTTCCAGGGTGTTTTCCAGAGGTTTTTCCAGTACAATGTGAACTTGCTTTTCTCAGGGCAGCCAAGCGCTAGCCTGTTTCCATCTCTCACATTTAAGAGGCTTCCTTTGAAGGGTTATTACTGGCATCCTCTGCTGTAACTGCCATTGAAAGGGTTGACTCTTTCAAATCCCAAAATAGGTGCTTGAAATGAAGTTCTTGGGGCTCCCACTACAGAAAGGATGTGAACACATTAGAGAGAGAGTCCAGTGAAGGGCAATAAAAATGGTTGGGAGGCTAGGGGACAGGACCTGTGAGGAGAGGCTGAGGGAACTGGGCTGATTTAGTTGCAGAAGAAAAAGCCGAGGGGGGATTTGATAGCAGCCTTCACCTCCCTGCAGGGGGGCTGCAAAGAGGATGGAGCTGAACAGTTCTCAGTGGGGGCAAATGACAGAACAGGGAGCAATGGGCTCACGCTGCAGCAAAGGAAGCTGAGGTTAGTTATTAGGAAGCACTTTTTCACTAAGAGGGTGGTGAAGCACTGGGACAGGCTCCCCAGAGAGGTGGTGGGATCTCCATCCTTGGAGGTGTTTAAGACCTGCATAGACAGAGCGCTGGCTGGGATGATGTAGTTGGGGCTGGTCCAGCTCTGAGGAGGGGGTTGGTCTAGATGTGACCTCCTGAGCTCCCTTCAACCCTCCTTTTCTATGATTCCATGTTCTGCTTCTGTCAGCTGGATCTGTGCCACTGCTGGAAGAAGGACAAATCACGGGTTTAAGAGACGGGGATGCTGGACAAGGTTTCTCTGCACCCATCAGAAGCCAGCCTACAAAGTCACTTAATTTCCTTCTTCCTGCTTTGCGGGGTGGCAGCCTTGCTCGTCACCTACTCCTGGCAATAGCCTCAGGGCCTGAGAAAGGTGCACTGGTAGTGATCTGTTCAGAATCCTCCCTCTGCGTCTTGTGGCCTGCGTGTCTCCTCTGGAGCAGAAGCAGCCCTCTAAAGCTACCCTTTCCCCCGGGATGCCATGGTCATGGTCATGGTTTGGTCTGTCACATGTGTTGTGAGAGGAAAGAGAAGGAAGAACCCTGAGGAATTCAGGTAACTTGTCCTGAGGCCAGGCAGTGCTTGTAGCACGTCTCTCGCACTTGTGCTGAGGACGCAGCTGAAACAGGAACCCACTCCATGCTGGGCACAGGCAGATGTGTGGTGTAAGACTGCCCCTGCCCTGCAGCACTTACAGTCAAGTAGACAAGAGAAGCTAAGGGGGGCAGGACAGAGCCAGAGGAGTGTGACATGATTTACCTAGGCCGACAGCCCTCCAAACAGCCGGCCTGCCTTGGCTGCACCGCAGAGGGAGCTGTGTGCCCTGCAGACAAGAGAAAGGCAAACCTGGAAGGAGAGGCTGCAGGCCCAGCCACAGGAATCTGGTGCATGGAGCAATTAAAAAGACCGTCCGTTCACCCCTGGTGAGGAGAGTCCTCTGGGCTTCCAGCCTGCGGTCCCTGGCACCTTTTGTTTCCTGACGCTCATTTGTATAACGATCTGTAAAACTCCGGCGTGTAACATCAGCTGGTACACGAGGAAGCTGTAAACACTGATAACTCGCCAGGGTTTGTCATGTCTCTGTGAGCAGCGTGTGCGCACACGTGCGCTCTTGGAATGCTAAAAGATGCTGAATTCAGTCCCGAGCAGGAGCGAGCCGTGAATACATTAGCATGCTGATTAGCTTGCCGCCAAGAATTCCAGCATTTTTAGTACTGCCAGAGCTTCGTTTGTCAAATGATTTAAAGTCTTTTTTTAATTATTAGCCAATTTTTCAATAGAGAATTTATATGCCTGATTAGTGCATTATAATGGTGTTTAATTAACATGCCACGATAAAATACTGAGGTCTCGCGTTTGTTGGTCACAGATTCCTAGCGTATCTCAGTTTACTTTGGGAAATCTGAACAATCGGATAATGTAAATAAGACATTGGATGAGGTTTCCTGCTGGAAGAGGCGAATTTACCATTGCAGCTTTGCCCTTTGATCTGAAGTGAATGAAATGAGAACTGATGGAGACGCCTTGCGTCAGGAGGGTGCTGGGTTTCTGCTCAAATCCTCAAATGCCCAGGCAAGCAAAGGCTGTTATGCCCTTTGCCTGGTGGACAGCCCGGGCCTATCCATTAGCACATGACTAAGGAGCACGATTTAGTTTAGTTTTGCCTTGTCCCCCATGTCAGTGGCAGGATTCCTGCTGGGAAAGAGCGGTTGTGTGGTGGCGTTTCTACCAAGGTTTTGCTCGTTTTAAAATCACAGCACTGTTTTATTTTGCCTCGAGTAGCTGGTTATTTTATTGTTACAGTGATAATTCTGGGGTTAATTGGCCTTTTATTTTAAGTATAACACTTATCTCCTGCATGCGATGATTATACAGTGGATAGTTTCACAAAGTAGTTCTAATGCAGCAGTTTAACTGAAATATGGTCTAGGGCTGAACGGGACCTAACTAGCCATTTGATAGATTTTTGCATTCCCTACAGTGGGATGTGATGGGAAAATGAACTTTATCGAAAGACGTTCAGCTGCTCCTGTGTAAGCCACCACTTGCCTTAAATTGAAATGACATGAGAAGCCTGTCAGCATTTCATGGATTCCTTCTGTTGTGCCGATGGTACGCTAAGATCACCATCTGTGTTTTTCTTTTGTCAAGCGCACGAGCTTTGCTGAAACTTGAGGAGTGTTCTGAACATGATTTTTTTTTTTTTATCTTTCCAGGTCATGCAATATTTAAACTTACATATTTACAAAATCATGACTACAAGCACCTCTACTTTGAATCAGATGCTGCTACTGTCAATGAAATCGTACTAAAGGTAGGCTCTGAATTTTGCCATGGCCCAAAATGCTCAGAGTTTTACCACTCGCTAGATGCAAGAGCTGGAAATACCCAGACAGCTCTAGAAATGTGTGACTGGTAGGGAGCTTCAGCAGTGTTTGAGGACCTTGCACATGGTTGCTGCTGAACAGTCTGGCTTTGTACACTGTATTTGTGTTGCAGGAGTCTGGGGGGTCTATTCCTACACAAGCACAGAGCCAATTCCCTTGCTAATAGCTGATTTCTGGAAGATGCCAGTTTCCACAATCATCACACAGCTTTTACCTTGTTTAGGGTGTTTGCATCTTAAATAGTGAATGTACTCCAGGAGTTTGAAGGTAAATTAACCCTCAGGACACTACCAGCTCATGGGTGCATGTGCTCAGTGTTCAAATCCTGCAGCTATTCTGTTGTCCAGCAGGAATTTTATCGCCCAAGAAACCAGTAAGCTTCATCTATTTGCTACCCACCTCACCTCAAAGCTGCTGGTCAGTATGGGGTTGTGAGGGGTTAGCACCAATGTGTTTCCCACCTCCAGCAATCCACTAGGGTTACAATCCAGATGGGTCTGGATGCTCCTGAGTGGAGAGTAACACAGTCCAAGCACAAGGTGACAGGATAAGTGAGCTCTGACCTGAAGTGCGTGAGTAGCTCCTTTAAATTGTCTGGGGCCACTGACGTGGCCAGGACCTTGGAGACCTGGAGTCCAAGTGGCAGCGTCCAAGAGAGCAAACTCCCATGCAGGGATCTCGGTGCACTGCGCGACCGCAGAGTTCAGTGGCCCTGCCCTGCTCAGCCAGGTACTGTATTCTTACTGCCTTTTACAGGTGAGATGCAACTAAGGCCTGGGCAGCAGGCAGTTGATCCAACACCCACAGACTTTAAATTGCAGATAAATAACGGAGCAGTCCAAATCAGCTGCCCAGCAGTAATGTCTTGGTTTTCTACGAAGCAGGAGGTGTGGTTGTTGGCAGTTTGGGAATGGCTGTTCCTGGCGCGATGAGGCGCTCAGTGAGGAGCAGGAACCCTGGCATTACTGGGTGTGCTGCTGTTCCAAACAGCCAGTGTTAACAGTAACTTGCAAAGAGCTCCCTGCAGCTTCTCAGTGGAGTTAACTAAAGGAACTTTTGCAAGTTGAGTAGGAGAATATTTAAATAAAAATGCCATTATGCTTCAGGGTGTTTTATGGCTGCTGTTAATATTATTCAAAGATTTGAGAAGGGCTTCAGTAAAATTATAAACCTGTATTTGATGTCGAAATAATTTCCATGGTCCTAGACTGATGCCAGGTTTATGACTTCAAGCAGGGATCAAGCAGAGCGTCCTCATTCTGGCAGGACAATGATTCTCTCCTGCTCTTTCCACAAATGCTTTCCAACTGCATGTCTTCATACAAAGAACAGCATTTTCCACCCCAATATTTTATGTTTTAAGAATATTTTATCATAACCATTTGCTTTTATAATGGCTTGTTATACGCACAGGTTGATTTACTTTCTGAAACAAATGATCATAATACAGTTGGAAGATTAAACTTAATTTTCTGCAATCTATTATTTTTATAGCAATTTAAAATTTTAAGTGATGTTTTATATGCTATTCCCTATGCTTAATGGTGTTTTCTGTGTAAAGACCATAGAAGTGCTACATAACTAACATATGATAAAACACTGTAGTTTAGTTCATGCCCTAGGAGCTGAAATTTAACTATTTTTGCACTAAATTCATAAACTTCTACACTGGATTTTTTGTTCCAACTTTGTCTTAAATAAGCTGCTCCACTCTAGATCTCATGATATACCTAAGAGTATTCAGCATACTTTTTGGAAGACTAAAAAGACCGACTGATGTGGACAAGAAGCCTATTCAGATAGCAGATATCACTGAATACAATAATGCACTGTGCCTTTTATTTATGGTATAGCCTCTCCGTATTAAACACTTTCCAGGTTCAGATACTGGTTACCAATTTAGGCCTTTGTTTCTCTCTCATTCCACAGGCTTTAGGAGATGCAGAGAAATCAGAGTTTTCAAATTAGGTTCTTCACATGATCAGGTGACAGAGTGAGGCTTTATTGACCATGAAAACTCCCTATATTTTTATGCCTTAAGCTGTAATATGCAATGAAAGTGAAACACTCTACAGTGCATAAAATTGTGCAAGTTTTAAGCCACAGCAGATTAACCAGCTAATGGCAGACCAAAGGGCATTTTTATCTTTTGATTCGTGCATTAACCTTCCATTAAAATTATCTATGTGATTATCACAAAGCACTGGAGATAATAAATTTAGGGGATAGCAGGCTTGTTAAATATCATTTTTAAATGCTTTTATCAAGTCATATGTGCCAAAACACACGACAAGGATGGGATTGACTGAATATGCAAACATCATAATGAAAGAATTATTTTTATTATATCTGATGCAACCTGTTATTGATGCTGATGAATGCATCAGGTCAGCACCATGGGTCTTTGTGACTTACTGCTTTCATCTGGCAATTTGGCTAGCAAGTGGCAAAACAACAGGGTCAAGTACTGCATCCTTTCAGCATATCTCCTGTGTTGCCATCTCTTCTGGTGATGATGGGAAGCCCGGCAGCTCCATTCCCAGGTGACAAGGGAGACGAGTTATGAAGCCACAGCCATAAAGGGGACCTGGTTTGGGGGTTGGAGCGTTCTCCACAGTTTCCGTCTTGTTCTTACTGGAGACAGGTTTGAGTAGATCATCCATCCTTGGGGGAAAGGTCTGTCCTTCTCCGGCTGGTCCAGTGGAGAATGGCTGAAATGAAGCCTCGTTTTTGTGTTTTCCAGGTTAACTATATTCTAGAATCCCGAGCAAGTACAGCCAGAGCAGATTACTTTGCTCAGAAACAAAGAAAACTGAGCAGGAGAACAAGCTTTAGTTTCCAGAAGGAGAAGAAATCAGGACAGCAGTAATGTCTCGCCTAGAGCAAAAACTGTCTACCAATTTGGAGGAGGAGAAGCTCCCAACAGCCTGAGACAGGTGGGAGCCAGAACTACAGCGTTCTTGCTGCCAACAGGCACGGGCAGCCCAGGAGGAGAGTCAATATTGCAGTCTCTTGTGGTTGGCAGATGATCCCGCGCTGGTGATGGGAGTCTCCCTTTTGACGAAAACAAAGAGCCATATCAACCGAAAAGGGGACTGTTACGCTTCAGAGTCCTTTGATTAGAAAAAAGAGAAGGGCATAGGCTGGTGGTGTACAATTGCTGTATGATGTACAATTGCAAGGAAAGATGTGGTTATAAATTGTTGCACAGCCTGATTAGAATAAATTATATACATCCGTAATACACATACACACACACGCACGCGTGCGCAGGTACTGCTTGCGATATGATCAAATTTCTAAAACTGTAGGACAAATGTATCCATTTTTACTATTAATAAACAAACGTGATCTTTCTCAAGGTTCACACTACATGCGGTTCTTTGTGGGGGGGATTTCAGCTGTTGTTCAAGTCTGTGGAGTTGTCATGAAACAGCTGAGGGTTGAAGAAAGGTTTCTGCAGTGGAGTCTGTTTTCTTTTCCATGCACCTTTTTGACAACTGCATTTTTCTTCTGTGAAGATGTCGTATTGGAAGTGGCCTCTGCTGAAGGTATTTTGAAAACTGTAGCCATGTTTTGGGAGTCATTCCACAGACACAGGGTCTGCACTTCTTGTGGGAGGATGACCTAGTAGCTCCCGGGTGCCGCACGAGGCGGCTGAGCTGTCTCTTCTTGAGTGTCCGCTGCGGATCAAGAAATAACTGCACATTTTCTTTTCTCACTTCAGTCACTTCAGTAAAAGACTTAATTTGTACTGAGCTCTGTAACCATCCCAGCCTTGCTCATCTCCAATGAGCGGGGGAGCATATAAATGGGGACAGGGGCACTGACAGCTGCCTTTGTTGTTGTGGTTCAGTTCACCAGGAAGGTCTTCTCTCACTTTCTGCAAGTCATTAAACTATAGCTCTCTGAATCTGCAGTGATGCGTACAGCTGTGCTACAAAGATGCAGAAGCGAGGATGAAGAATAACACCGTCCTGTGGAAGCGTGCAGGGCTACCAGATTTCAGTTCTTCCCTTCTGATGGCCTGGTGGTGAGGCTGACCTGTAGTGAGCTTGATTGGTCCCATGTCCTAACTCTGGTTCTGCACTTAACACCTCTCTCAGCTTTAACAGTTTAGTGTAGTTTAGGCAGAGAACTCTGCTTCTCCTTCAGGTGTTACATCAAGAATCTCAGTCTAAACATTCAGCTTACTCCATCTGGAGCTGTGCCACAGAAGCCCCCCAAAGTTGCTGTGGAGCGTGTCTTTCAGGAGAGGAACTCCTGTCCTCCCTCCTGGCAGAAGATGCCTGTTCTTCCCCCAGGCACCAGTCTTCCCCAATTACTGCTGTGCAACACAGAAGTAAGAGCCAGAGATATTTTCTAGCCCGGTGTTTACATTTTTAACTCTTACTGGCACAAACACGGCACAGAAGCAACAGAGCAAAACCTCTTCAAACCATGCTGATTTAATCACCCTTGAACAATTTAACATTAAAACTGTTGTGTGAACATGCTCTTTGCTAGCCAGTTTTGATTCCCATAATCAAACTGAAAAGAAACCTGCAAGAGGATGAAAAGCAGCATCCGTCTTCCATGGTACGTTGTTTTTGATTACCGTAATGCTGGTATGCAAGGGCTACTGTATCAAATTCTGTTGCTGTCTCCCAGTATATAATTGCTGTTAGCAGGTGATCAACGTGTGCAGCATTTTGCTTTCATTAAAGCCTTGAGATTCTGATTTTATTGAAAAGGCTCAGTTCCAGAGTTTCAAACCCTTGGGGTTTTTTGGCTATATTGTCAGTGAGCAAAACTGCAACAATTTGCACATGCAAATGATGGGTGTTTGACAGGAGGGATTGTGCATTCTGCACGTCCAGGCAGAGATGGTAGTGCTAGAAGTCCTTTATACAAATGACTTGCATCGCCACATCAGAAAGCAAACAGGTCCCTTAGATGGTATGGCCCTAAAGTTGTGCTGCCCTTTTAAAAGAACAATTCTTTCACAAAGACCGTGGCTATGGTGCTGGTGTGTTAGCCAACACTTCCCAGGCAGCACAGGTCCATGGGATGGAAACTGTGTTTGCAACAGCTATTGCATCTGAGTTTGGACAAGCTAGGAAACCAGTAGGCACGGGGATACAGAGCACAGGTGTGCTTGTGAGCTGCAACCTGGCCTGAATTAAACTGTGAGAGACCTCCACCTCAACTGAGAAGCATGGGAGGGACAGGCAGGGTGTAGCTGGCTAGGATTGAAGTACCTAGACCTGCAGAAACCAGAGGATAGGTAGCCAGCAAGCTCTTCACCAGGCCAAGGTAGATGCATCGAGTCCAGCAGTACAGGGCAGGCCAGAAGATGATGCCCAGGCAGGGTCCTCCAGCCTCTGTGCGGGCTGCATGCCATGCTGTACAGTCAGGCCATCACACAGTTGTTGGTGGGAGGCACTGTACAAAGGGGAGCATGCAGAGGTACTCAACCAGCTTCTGAAAATCGCAGCTGTGAATGGGCCCAGAAGCACATCGCACTCTGCTTCCCTTCTGTAGCACCTCAATGCAGCACCCAGATACATGCCGACAAGGTGTTTTCTCAGACTGGGCAGAGCGAGGTGGACCTGGAGAGTTGGAGCCACTGATGTTCTGCTGTCGCTCCCTGAGGGATGGGCTCTGTCTTGCAGCCACCACTGCCCGAGACTGCAAAAGGTTCAACCCATGGCAGAGACACACGGAGGCGAAGATGGGCCTTTTCCAGAAGGCAACCCAGACTTGACCTCAGCACTTGCAGAGCAGCATACACATAACTTGCCCACCATAAATTCATCACACAGACACCCACCCGCTCAGTGCACACCCACTGCATGCCCACTTTGTCTCTGTCTCTCTCTCACACACCCAGAATGAAGGAGGCTATTTTTCCTCCAGGCTGGGAAGGCAGAGAGTGAGAGAGTGCCAATTACTTTTCTCCTCGAGTGCAGGGCATGGAAACTGGCAAAGTTTTTCACTGGATCCAAGCAGACCTGCTCCCAGGTACAGAGTCATTTTATTTTGGAAAAATCAGAAGCCAGGAGCCAGGCCTCCTGACCAAGGAAAATGTCCAGGGGGCAGAAGGGCAGCACCTCTCCCCAAGCAGACATTTCTGTGCTTTTGGGGCAGCTGAAGGAGTTAAACCAGGGGTCACAATTGCAATTTGTGCGCAGCTGAACACCGCTCCATCACGGGCTGGTGCTGCCCGGGTAGTTGCAGATTTAATTGATTCAGATGGGCATTCAAGTGGGTCAGCTAAGCAAGCTGTTCGTTCCATGCCTTGTTACTAGGTTTGGGCAGAATATTGTAGCTGCTGTTCCCCATGACAAGGATGACTTCTCACGCAAGTACTTTGCTGTTCACTGAGTACTATAAGAGTCTCCTAATTACCATCTAAGGCCTGCGAAGGGCATTCACCTCTTCCTGCACATCTGCTGCAGGCCTGGGCATTTGCCCACCTATGTAACAAAAAACCAGTCCCCCTTACATGCAGCTATGGGTGCTGGGGCTGGACGTATGGGCAAAGTTGTCTGGCCCTGGATATGCCCCTCATGTAAGATCCTTAGAAGTGACACAGCATCATATCATGGTTAACTGGCAGGACAGGATGGGAGCGGGCAGGTCAGCAAAGCCGTGCTGATGGAGCTGGTGAGCAGCTGTATGTTTGGCACGTTGCTTATTTCCATGCACCCTTTCCTTTGCCTGTATTGGTGACATGAGTGCCTGGTGCTCATCAAAGGAGCAGCACGATGGGTGTGTGGTAGGGAAGCTCCAGTAGGAAGGGGTGGGTGAGTGAGTGGGGGGCCTGTGCATGCTGGAATCCTGCCCGCTACAGCCAGTGGATCTCTGCCTCGAGTGGCTCCTGGTTTAAGCCAGCTGCAACCTGCCACAACAGCACAGGCAGCAGCATCCCTGCATATGGGAGGCCTTCTCCCGCAGCCCCCGCAACACTGTACTACCCTCATCCCTGGCGGTGCTGGGCCTAACTCAAGAGGGTATGTTGCGAGGGAACATACCCTCTCAAGTTAGGTCTGCTGTTGGGGAGTGCTAGCTCAGTACCTCCACTTATCGTGCAAAGAGTCAGGGAGCAGCACGCAGACTGCATCCCTCAGCAAGTTTCCACGGGATAGGTGCAACGGGGCAGTCTATGTTTGGCTTCATAATGATCCTTCAAATGATCCTGTTCCATCACTGTCAGGCAGTTCCTCAAGTCCCGTGCACTCAGCTCTTTGTTTTCCCGGTGATGGAGGAGTCTCTTTCCCAGCATTTAACTTCTGACTCTGCCATGCGGCATGCAGCCTTCCCTGTGTGCCCGCTCCCGGCACAGCGCCAAGGTCTGGCCAGCTGCCGATGGTTCGGGCAGCACAGCATCTTGCAAAGCTACATGTGAGTGTAAAGGTTCCTCTAGCTGCATTCCCCCAAGATGCCCCAGGGCTCTAACCAGACCCTGGGGCAATTTACCCCCAAGTGAGTGAGGCTGGTGTGTGTCAGGGTCATGCCCTACCCTACCATGACCCTCAAATGTAGGGTGCATGGCACTCAGGGGACCAGGCTGCCTCTTGTGCCTCCTTCCTTCTCTGCCCTGGGACACAGCTCTTCCCTGGGTAGGAAGGGGCAGGGCTGGGCTGCTGTACTCTGCCAGTGTTGTTCTTTGCTCACTGGTAACTTCAGGCAGGGACTTAAGAGTACAGCTCAAACCCATGGCCTCATTAGGCACCCTGGAGTTTGGCCACTGGTTGGGGCAAGCCCTGCTCATCCTGGCCTGGTCATGTAGAAGGCAGAGAATAGGCAGTACCTGGTGCCCACTCAGGACCCTGCCTCTTGCCTCCCAGACTGCCTGACTTGGGAGCAATAGTTCATCCTGTGGCCCCCAAAATTAAGTTAGAGTTGCACCTTATAGCCTGTAGGGACTTGGGCTCATGGCCCTGCTGCAGGGCAGGTCAGCTGCCTGCCATGCTCCTGGGGCAAGGTACTTCAGCTCTCACCTAGCTGGAGCCATGCCCCTTAGCTGAAGTAAGATGAAAATGTGGTGTTAGACCTAGGTCTAGAACCAGGAGCCTGCTACCACCAAGCTACCCAGGTGCTTGCTTTGTCTTCCTATGTGGGAGACACAGAGGAGCAGGCTCAACAGAAGATACCTACTAGTTCCAAGCATTAGACTGTATTGTTTGCAGTAGTGTAGGGGATAAGGTGCTGTGTTTGTATTTTAGAGACCAGGGTTCAAATCCTTCACAGGCAAAGATGGATCTTTTGATGTGAGGCGTGTGACTGGTGCAGAAAGAGAACATTATAGGCTGATATCTGTTTATCTGGAATAATACAAAGGTCCATTCATAAGACCTGGCTAAAGAGGTGCAGCTGACTTGGGCATGTGCGCACATACATATTCTAATATAATAAAAGGCTTAGCCTGCTGGTGAATGCATATGTGTGTGTGTGTGTGTGTGTGTGTATATATGTATATGTGGATTTGTATATATGTATGTGTATATATAATATATATGCATATATAGATATGCATGCATGTATGTGTATATGTATATATGCATGTGTGTACGTATATATAGCTGTATATGTATGTATATGTGGGTGTATATATGTGTGTGTATAGATGGAGATGTGTATGCATGTGGGTGTATATATGTGTGTATATATGTATGTGTGTGTGTAAGTGGGTATGTGTATGTATGTGTGTATACATATGTATATATTATCTGTATGTGTCTATATGTGTGTATGTATATATACATATGCATGTATGTGTGTATATATATATATATATATATATATATACACGTGTATGTATATATGTGTGTATGAATCTATGCGTGTGTGTGTGTGTGTGTGTATATATATGTGTGTGTATATATGTGTGTATATGTGGGTGGGTGTATATCTGTATGCGTGCGTGTGTGTGTGTGTGTAGAAAATGTATGTATCTGTATCTATATACACACACACACACACACACACACACACACACACACACACACACGTGTGTGTGTGTGTGTGCGCACACGCATGCTGGGCTCCCACTTGCCCTGGCACTAGCCCTGACCAGTGCACACAGCTTCCCAGTGCAGCTGCAGCCACCCAGGTGCTTCTCAGCCTCCTGCCTCCTCCAGCAGCTGCCCCTGCCCCTGCCCCAGTGCTCCAGGCTGAGGGGAAGCTGCAACCCAGGCAGGCCAAGTGGAGGGAAGGCAGCCCTGTGGCTGAAGCTGCATATGGGATGCATCTTCTACCCTACCCCAGGAATATGCTGGTAAAGCCATTTCCATGGAAGATGCCTGAATGTGATTTCTTTTAGCACAAAGAAGCTGCTGCTATTCAGCTTCCATGTGGCTCTTGACAGAGCAGGACCTTGATCCAATGGCAAGGAGGCTAAGAGAACTGGGGATCTCATTCTGCTACAGCCCTCATCTGTCTTTGCAGCATTAGTTAGTCACTAACTCGGTAATTAGCCTAGTTACTTATCTATTAATACCTAGATAAGCACTAAATAAATAGATAAGTGAGTGAGTGTAATCCAAAGTAATATGCTACAATGATTTCTATATGATGAAGACACAGGGAGGGTTCCAAGTTATGCATTTGTTCACTCAATAAGCATCTGCACCCCACAAGTATTTCATGGGTATAGAAGAACAACCGCTTCCCCCTCCTGGCACCAGGAGGCCATGGGCACCTGAACAGCTGCTAAGCAGCTTGCTGAGAAGCGAAGGGCCAGCCCAACTGGCAGTGCCCAGAGCAGCACAGCCCAGGGCACCCCCCCAGTTCACCTGCAACCCTCACAGTCCAAATGCTTAGCCATGGGATCAGCACCCATGACCCCAGTCCCCAAGCTCTCCTGGATGGGAAGCTGTCAGCTACAGCTCTTCACCCGACCCATGAAATGGACACTGGGCCACAGAAACAAAGAGCTGACCATCAGAGCTGGGGCACCCACTTGCCTTAGTGCAGTGGGATTTGAACCCAAGACATCTGCTCCCCAGGCAGTGCTCCATCCCCCACAACCAGCAGATGCTCCTGGATGAAAGTCTCTTCGGTGCTCCTCTTTATACTGCATGTCTAACTGGTGCAATGGAAGAGGTAGTCACTGAGCCACAGAAACAAAGCCACACAGGGCTCCAACAGACAACCTC
This sequence comes from Crocodylus siamensis, assembly GCF_052110815.1. Classification (NCBI taxonomy): domain Eukaryota; kingdom Metazoa; phylum Chordata; order Crocodylia; family Crocodylidae; genus Crocodylus; species Crocodylus siamensis. The sequence continues at coordinate 1,358,468 of NC_143405.1, forward strand.
ACACTCCCAGGGCAGGACTTTAACCAGCAGGCCACTGCAGCTCCTGACCCAGCACTGCCCTGCCTGGACTAATGGCCTCTCCACAGGTGAGCAGACCCATACCAGGCAGTTGCATCAGTGAAAGTCCCAAGTTCTCCACTGCAAGGAGCAATGAAGTGCTCTAGACAAAGACCAGGCTTGGAAGAAATGGCTGAGCCCCGCTTGCACACTGAGGAGGGGACCTGCAGAGTAGGGGGAGCAACCCAACCGTGGTCTGAGCAGGCCCAGCGAGGATGGCAGGGTGGGAGGGCAGCGCTGGGTGTGCCCAGGGGCAGATATTAGGTCCCAGGGGAACAGCATAGTCACAACATCACAGACTGACAACAGCAGGGCCCTAAGGCCACATCTCACCTAGCCCAGCCCAGCATTTGCCTTCTCTGCACTCCAAACAAAACCTCCTGGCATGGACACTCTGTAACCCCTTGAGGCATTTCACCCCTGGGCATCAGCGAGGGAGCTCATCCTCAAAGGCAAGTTGTTGGCAAATTAAGCCCCTTGCTCTTTTCTTGCTCTCCTGCCACAAGCAAAAGGCCATCAATCATCATCCTCTCCATGACCACCCCTCCACAGTGAAAGACTGCTATCAAGCCCAAGCCCTCCCTCCTCTTCCCTAGACAGACCTACCTCTGGATCACTGCTCCCTGTGAGGTGAGGGTCAGAGCCCGCCATGGCTGGAGCTGCTGCTTGGCTCCTGGCCACACACGCTGGACACCTGCACACCTTGTGGGAGACCCCCGGCACTGGCTGGCTGGGGCTTCCTCATTCCTCAGCCAGCATCCAGGTGCTCCCTTGACCGCTGCCTTGTGCTGCAGCTGTGTGAGATGCAAAGGAAAGGGTAGGTGATGGGGGGGACTCAGGTCTGGCCCCATCTCCACCACACTCTTACCAGAAGGAGCACACACGAAAAGGGGCTGGGGACCAAAGGAGCAGGGGGAGGATACGTTCAAGCTGGGGGTTGCATATTTGCATGAGGTACAAAGCAGCCAGCATCAGCAAGTGACTGGGCCCAATGCCGGTGTCACCACCAGGCCTGGCTATTTGGGGTCAGGATCAGCCACACTTGGGAGCAGTGCGCATGCAGGGGCCAGACTCAGGCCAGGGGTGCTCACATGCAGCAGACCCCTCCAGCACCTGTCAGGCAAAGCAATGCTACATTCTCCCACCCAGCCAGAGCAGGAGAGAGGGTGCAGAAGCTGAAGGATGTACTTAAATCATGGGAAGACACGTAGAGCAGGAGAGCTCTTGGTCCCCTTGCTTGGAGCCAGGTGTTCCCAAACACGGTGGCTTCTGCCTTCCAGCTCAAGTTTGTTGCATTGCAGCATCTCTGAGGGCACCTCCACCCCAGCTCCAGGACCTCCCAGAGGGGCCTGGGCACCAGGAGGCTGGTGGTGGCTGCAGGACTAGCAAAGGGTTAAGCTCTGTCATGTTTTATTCCTGCCACACACCTCTGCTTAAATGCAAAATCTCAACAGGGTGTTGTTCGCTATAAAAACCCTAAGCATGATTTGTGAACTCTCACAGCCTTGGTAATCTCATCAGAGTAATGGGATTATATTTCAAATCACCGCGGCCTGTTCATTACACATTTAAACTCCTTTGACAGAGGAAAAGTTAAATAAAATGTGCGTGCCGGCCCCGGCTGCCTCTCCAGCTCTCTCCCTTGATTAGACAAACAGATGCTGAGCTCCGAAATGAAAAAATAATGTGCTCATTTATTCATTTTTCTGACAAGTCACAATAGATTTTGAACGGCGAGTGAGTGACCTCCCCGAGGTCCAGGTGCGAGGGCTCCTGTGGCAGCACGAGCGACAGGGCCCCGTGCGGGCGGCTAATGGGCTCCGAAGCAGGCGATTCCCAGCAAAGCAGCACAAGTGGTCATTTCCGAGCCACGCGCCGCCCATGGTACCGCCACGTCCCCTGCGGCTGCCGCCTGATGGATTTCTCCACGGAGCTGATAAATCGCATTTCAATTCCGGGCCCGGCGCCGACAGTCGCTCTGCTAAGCAGCTCTGCCGCGGCTGGGCTGCGCTGGCCGAGCTCCACAGGAGCCTGCCACCGTGCTGTGCGGCAGCCACCGGCTGCATCAGGGCACCACGGCACAATGGGACACCAGCCAGGCCACGCTGGGGAATAAAGGGGCAGGTGCCCCCTGCCACCATGAGCCAGCAAATGGTGCCAGCTCCAGTGAGCCGCATATAGGGGGAGATCTGGCTCCCTTGCAAATTCACAGTGGGCCAGGGCATGTCCTCAAGCCCCCAACACATCTGTGCAAGGAGAAGAACTCCCCTAGCACTGCATGGGCTTGATGTGTGCAGCTCCCTGCCTGGCGCTGGTGAGGGGACCATGGCCCCACTGCATGGGTCGCAGACATACTGCGCGAAGCATCCCGAGACCTTGCACAAGATTGCTGCCCTCACAGGAGCATCCAGCCAGGACTGCTGGAAGCCCCTGGCTGTGGCTGGCACTGGTGCCCTGGCATGTGCTATCCCTGCTGCAGCATGGGGTCACAGCTGGCTGAGTGCCGCTGCAAAGTGCACCTCAGCCTATTCTGCACAGGTCCCACCACCCAGCCTGCCATGGAGAGCAGGCCAGGTACCCAGTGAGCTGAACACTCAACAGCTGACAGCACCATCCCAGGAGTGCCCATGGGGAACCCAGCCCAGTGCAGCTGGTCGGCACATTGAACCCTGGGCCACCAGCCTCTCGCTCAGTGCCCTGCATCAGCAACTCCCAGCAGCTTTGGTGCTAATGACACCACCAATAACGAGGGGGGACATTCACTTAGAGCCCCAGAAGCTCAGGCATAAAGGATGCCTTTGGGGCAGGCAGCCATTACCACACCAGGACAGCAGAGCCTGGCAAGGCAGCACAGGGACAGAGCACATAATGCCGGGGGTGGGAGGGAAGGGATCCTGGGGAGGGCAGCCACGGCCCTGGATCGCAGGCACTGAGCGGCATGCAGCCAGCGAGGCTCCCAGGACGAGTGCCTGCTGTGTCCAAATGGCCTTGTCCAGCCCCTGGCCTCTGTATGATGGCCACAGGCTCTTCTTCGTGCCTGCAGGGACTGCTGCAGGGGGGAACTGGGCATGGGCAGGCAGCCGATGTGGGTACAGAGTGGGCTTTGGGGCCAAAGGATCGTTGCACTGTTGCTGGGTTAATTCCCTGTCTCTGAGGCGAACACCGCAGGACACGCAGGGGGCTGAAGGAGAGGCGCCAGCTCAGGGTATGTGGCCTGGCTGGTGCCACCTGAAGCTTCACCTGAGCAGCCTCTGGGACAGCAGAAAATGACGGACTACCTGGTCATCAGTGAGGTTCAGCAAGGGCTAATTCCAGCCCGAGCTCTCCTGGAGAAGTTCCTCAAAGCTGCTAACAACAGTGGCCATGGCAAAGCCATCAGCAGGGAGTACGACTGCAGCATGACACAGTGCTGCCCCTGGCACTGAGGGCCCTTGGCCCTTTCTCCTGTGTGTTCCCAAATCAGCTCCACAGGTGGGTCCTGAAGGAGCTCAGGGGCAGCTCTTGCAGGCTGGGGCTGACTGCCAGGGGAGCCGAGCACTGCATGCTGTGCGCCCAAGCACTGCCCACCCCCCATAGCTTGCAAGGCAGGCCAATGCCCTCAGCCACACTCACTGTGGGGCCGCTGCACACCCCACCGCACAGCCGGCTCAGCCAGAGACCTCCTCGCACCCCACCGTCCGCAGCAGACAACCCCAACCGCATGCAGCTCTAGCAGCACTCCAGACAGTGCATACGTGAGTACGTCTAGTGGGGCAAGCTCAGCCCGTGCAGCTGCAGCAAGGGCCCTGTCTGCCAGGGCACCTGCAAGCAAGTGTCCCACTTCACCCAAGGGTATCCAGGCCATGGGAACATTTCACAGCAGCTCCAGCCCTGATCTGTTCTCAGACGGTGCCAAGTCCTGGCAGACACCACAGCCACAGAGAGGAGCTCTTTCAGGCTAAACAGCAGCAGGGTTTGTTCCAGGGCAATCCCTCCCAACCATGCATACCCACCCGGAGCCCCCCCCGGCTGTTTGGGGAAAGCAAAGCCACTCAAACATAACTAGCAATACCCCCACATCCCTCCTGCACAGGACCCGGCACACCCAGACCCAGACTCATCACCCCAGACGCAGCCCGGACTGTAAAGCAGTCCCGCGGAAGGCGCACCACAGCTGCTCCAGTTTCCAGAGTCCAGTGTGAACGCTGCCGGACTCCACCTGACGACAGAGGGAGGCCAAACCTGGAACACACACTGAATGCAAAAGGCAGTGGCGGTTCCAATCAACAGGACGCACGTTTAATTTATAGCCCTGACACGGGCGTGCTGAGGGCTTGTTGCAGCAATAACTGATAACAGCTCTCATGCTGCGCGGTGCACGGTACACAAAGGCTGCGCGTGTGGAAGCTCCCACTCTATTTGTTCTACATCATTACTTTAAAATTGAATGGCGTGTGCACATCTTTTCTCTCATCCCTGCCACAGCATCTACAGTTGGGTTCTTGCAGTTGTAGCCACCTTATCTACCCGGTTCTTCCCCAGGGAGCACCCAGCACCTTGCACCATGGGAGAGGCTGCAGATCCCAGCAGAGCTCTGCAGGGACTGCAGTTACTGGGGTTGGTTTGCAAAGCGGTGGCTGTTCCAATCTGAGCCCATCTGCTCCCAAGGGAGCCCCCTGGGCCAAAGGGAGACAACTGGCAAGTCACAACGAGCTCCTGACTGCGGAGGGCTGATTGATCAACCTAATGGTGCCGCGACAAACCCACCCACTCCCCAGGTTTGGTGGTAACAGCAGGTGTTCAGGTGTCACGACCACCAGCGTCTGAGGGAAGCGTGTCACAGGGAAGTGCCCACTGGTGCTGAATTACTCTATCCGCACAAGCAGTAGCTTGTGCGCTACATGCACCGAGCAGGGAGAAATAACCAATGTGCCTTTTTGGAGCAGACGAACGTTTCAGGGCCTCGAGGGCCTGAAGAAGAGCTACTTTGCAACTGGGACAGATGGACGGCGCCATCCACAAAATTAAAGGCCTCTCTCCCTTTCCTCTCCCCTCTCTTGCTCTATCCACCATTTTCCTCCCATGCCATTTCCAGGAAATCTCTCTCCATAGCACAGAGCCGGACAGCAGAGGCTTCTGGCCACTGGACTCCAGCTAAAACCTGGCCTCCACCAGCAGCCAGGCCAGACCGAGCCGTGCCTGCACCATGCACCCCCAACGCCAACACGCTTGCAGGAACAAGCCCAAGCAGGGCAGCCCACAGGGCAGTGCAGTTTTGGGAGAACAAGAGCTGGGCTTGGGAAGCCTGTGAACCAGGTCACGGAGATGCCAGCAGAGACACGCAGCACGGCAGGCCGGGAAGGCTGGCTTCCAGCAGACAGCCAGCGTGATGGCACCAGTGTCATACATTAGGCTTTAATAGCTTTGGGACTTTCCCTTTAATGAAGTTCAAGCTTCTTTCCTAGGACTATTAATAAACAAACACGTGCCTCTTTGGAAATGCTGACAAGAGGCTGGCTGGTGGGGCAGGGCGGCGCGGCGGTCCCCTGAAGAGGGGCCTTTCACAGAGCAGAATTCTGGGGCCTTATTAGGAAGCTGAAATGCCAGATAATTAGAAATACACCAGCAAACACCATTATTGTCAGGAGAATGCAATCGCGTACAGTAACGAAGCAATTATTAATGAGCAACGGCAAGGCTGTCATTAATTTAAGCTTTTCAGGATCACAGACTAAGGCGAGTTAAATGTTAAAACCAAGACAGGGTGGCTGAAATTTATATGCAGGCGGAGCTGGATGACCAGGCCTCGCTGGCTTCTCTAGTGACACCTTGCTGGGTGGTGCCCTGTATGGACCAGGGCAGGCGGGACAGGGGACGATTCCCGTCGGGTGTGCTAGGCCCAGCATGATGCACCGAAGAGCTGCCTCACCCCAAGCCCAGCACCTGCACCTCGCTCCAGGGCTTCTGCCCTGTGGAAAGCAGAGCCCAGCCCCTCCTGAGGGCCTGAACGCAGCCATTGCACCCAGCCCCATGTGCCAACAGCCCTTCCTGAGAGCCCATATGATGGTGAATGCAGCTACGATGGCAAAGCAATGCAGCACAGCGCCAATGGCCCTCGCTGGCTCGGTGCCGATGCTGGGATCAGGGCATGAAGGCTGGGGGCAGCTGGAAGGAGAGCGGTGGGAGGATGGAGCATGGGCCTGAGGGCTGGGACGCATCCTCAGGGACGGGCCAGGCTTGGCTGGGTCCTGCCGCAGCCCCGTCTCCTCCCTGCCCACCTGCGGGGCCAGCAGCCCTGGACGTGGTACTGAACTCCACCAGCGCGGCCTGCCCTGTTTCCATCACAGCCCCCAAAAGCATCATCTCAGCCTGCGGGAGAAAGGCAGAAATGCTGACAGGGCCCTTCCACACGTGCCCAGCATAGCTGAGCCCAGCCGTGGGCATCCCCACAGTCCCACCATGCTGCTCCAGCCCTGGGCTTGTGCTGGAGATAAACACCCACCAGGGACGGGGACCAGAGCACTCCAAGCCAGTTCCCCACTGGGAACAGCCCAGAGCATGGCTTTGTCCCTCGCAGCACAGCCCTGCAGCACTGTCCCCAAAGGGAGCCAGGCACTAACCCTGCCCCCTTTTGCCCCTCGTCCCCCATCTCCGGACCAGGCCTTTTCTCCAAGCCCCTCTGCTCCTCTCACAGGGACCAAGAAGCCCACAGAGACCCTGCCAGCACACTGCCAGGCCACAGGAACTGCAGGGACTCTTGGCTTCTGGGTCCAGGGGCCGCCAGTGGCAAGGAGGCCGGTGGGGAGAGGAGCCAGGAGCGGCCCCAGGTCCCGTGCCAGGCCAGCTCACTCCAGCACGTTGATGGCAGGCTGCTCACAGCAGACCAGTAAAACGAGGAGCTAATATAGCTCCCGCAGCCGCTTACACGGAGAAGAGGGCTTGCTCTGACTGAATATTAGATTAGTTCAATTGATGGCTTCTGCGGCTGCCATAAACAGGCCGTGTGCTGCCAGAGCGGGTTATGAATGGCACGGGCTGGAACTGAAGGACAGCGTCGCTATTCACTCGCAGGCCCTGCTTTCTCTCCCAGCTGTGGGGGGAAGGGGAGGCGCAGGGAGGATGTCGGGACTCACTGCGGACTGGGAAATCCCCAGGATCGGAGCAGGATGATGCAGGTACGATCACCTCATGGGAAGCAGGGGAGTGGCAGAGATGGAGCCAGCACCAGGCAGTGGGAGATCTCACAGCAAGCCCCCAGTCCAGCTACTGCTGGGTCTATGACCACTGCCGAGGCCTCGTTCATGAACCATTGCTGCTCTACTCCCTGCCTGGGAGCATGCCAGCACGGACATGCCCATCCAGAGCTCAGCGCAGGGGCAGCTGGGCATGGGCTGCCCACCGGGAACAACACACAACATGTCCGTCACACCCTGGCTGCAACACAACCAGCCCCACAGCCCTTGACTGGGCCTCCACCCACCGCTGGGGCAGGCTCCTCCGCCCACTCCCAGACAGGACCCAGCTCAGCCTCCCAACAGACACAACCAGCTCTCCCCAGCCATGGAGGGACCAGGACCAAAAGGGCTCGTGGCCAACGGCTGCTGCTATTTCACCCCATTTGCAGCAGGGCAGCAAGAACGTGAGCTCTGCCGGGCAGCGGCTCATGATCTGGTGCACTCTGCCCCTTGCGCTGCTCCCAAAGGCAGCCGGGGCAGGGATGTCCCTCGCAGGGCTGTGCCAGGTGCCCGAGCTGGGTCCTGCAACCAGCAGAGGAGTACGCCGCGGCGAGGCGGCCCCTCCCCCCACATGCAGCGCTGCAGCACCTCACAGTAATTTGTCAAGGCGGCTCGGGCTGCTTCAGTTCTGCAATATGTACCTCGTGTCTGGGCTGTCATCTGACATAATTCCTCCTCGCTGGCATATTGCTGATTTGTGCATAAGTGATGTATGCAATCCACCTGAGTTAGGAGTTAGGAGTTTCTTGATCTGGGACTGTCAGGGCAGAGTGTTTTAGTGCCTCCTGCGATTAGGCGGAATTGACAGGCCCTGAAAGCGGTGAATTGCACAACGTGTGAAATTAACAGCGAGGGACTGAAGTGGAGTGTGGCAGTCATTTAATCTGCAATTTATCAGTTTACGCGGCTTCTTGTAGCAGGCAGAAGATGATGCTCCAAAAAAGGATGTTCTCCCCCTTTTTAATTTCACCTGACAGGTGATAGAAGAGCAATATCAAAAGGCCTCGGCATCATCTGGCCCGTACCGGGTTCCCAATCGCCTCAAGGACACGTCCAGCTCCTTTGGAGGGCAACCTCTCTCCTGGAAACAGTGGGCACGGGCTGGGGCTCTGAGGCAGGGCAGTCCAGGCCTAGCTGACAGTCCCATCCACTCCCTGCAGGCTGAAGGGCACCTCGACAGCTCCCTCCTGGCAGCATCCACCTACCTGTCTCCCCAGCCCTGAGACACGGCATTTTGCCCCTCCAGGGAGGAGAGAAGCCACCGTGGCAGATGTGACACTGTGATGTGGGGCTGGCGAACAAGGATTTCTCACTGCCCACCCGGTGACTCCACCCTAGTTACCAGGAAGCAGGCTGCTAGCACGGCCTGTGCCAAAAGCCCAGTCCTGATGACACTGCGTGCCCACACAGGCCACCACCCAGCAAGCCAGCGCTGTTCTGCCCCTCAGCCAGCCCCCTTCCCTGTGCCTTGAACAAGGGGCAGACCTCACCGCCACACGTCCAGGCTGGGGGGAGCTGGGCGTGCGCTCATTTACACCTGGGCTGCAGAGTGCGTCCCACATGCCCTCGACATGAGCTGCTGCATGTGGGGCACCACGGGGAGCTCAGAGCCGCAGACAGCTGTACCCCAGAGGTGCAGGCAGCACCGCAGGCCGACTGAGCGGCAGCCCGTTACCCTGGCCTTACTCCATGGGACAACGCAGCACCATCCCAGGCCCACCACGTGGCTCCACCCCACTGCGATAATGTCATTAGAACCGGGTGATGGTTTCCTAGAACGCCGCAGCCTCTCTGCAAGGTGACAGGCTGCCACGGCAGCATGACAGGTAACGCATCCTACCAGGTTACGGTAACCTGGCTCTGAGTGCATTAAACTCCTTTAATGCGGGGGAAGCACATGCCTTCCTCGATGCACATGTCACCACCTGGGGGGATACGGAGCACGCACGCACGTGTGCACACACTGCACCTCCCAGCACTGACGCTTGCAGGCAGGAAGTGCATGGTGCACTCCTTCCCCTTGAGGAGGCACCACTGCCCGTGTCTACAAGGGCTGTGCAGCCGGGGGCCTGCTGGCCAAGCCCCCTGCTTGGCTCCTGTCCTAGTAGCAAACAGGCAGCTCTCAGAACAGGAGACAGGGAGGGCGAGAGTCGTCCACCTTCACCCTGAGGCGGGAGCTGTGTCGCACAAAGGGGCTGGCTTACTCCCATCCCTTACCCGCACAGCTGTAGCACCCAGGAGAGGGGATGGAGACCCAGCCTGACACTGCCCTGCCAGCCTACACCCCTCAGCTAGGCCACGGCCACAGCAAGGATGGCTCCAGCTGGATGGGAATGCAGGCCTCCCCTCAATTCCTTTAATGAGCTGGATCTGAGACTCCTCTCAGCAGGGGACCAGCATGATGGAGGCACCACATGCCTCCCCCATTTGCTTCTGGGGGCCTGGGCCATGCCAAAGGAGCAGATGCCACAGAGCAGCACGCCACGGCGCCCAGCTCCCCACTGCAGCCAGCACACAAGGTTTCACACGCCAAGCTCACTCCTCCCCCACCCCAGTATCAAGAGGTTAAACTGTTTGATGTCAGTGCTTTCAGTGCTCACAAGCAATCTCCTTGGCCTTCCTTGGTGGCCTGCTCTGATACTGCAAACCTTTACCCACCCTCATGGTATCAAAGATTATTTATAATGAATTAAATATGTTTTTAGCGGCTTCTTTCCACACTTACTGCCGCACTTTTGCTGCCACTTCAACTTAATTAGGGAGGCCTCGCTCAAGAGACTGAATAAATGCATCTATAGAAATCTATCTACGTATAAATGAAAAAAGCAGGCACCCCAGGTCAAACCAGTACTTTCAATTTATTGCCCTGGTACATTCATTTGTAAATAGCTTTGCCTTGCTGGTTTCTGAGTGCAAGGCTAATGCTGGAGTGCTTAAATTAATAGTGACGCACACCTTTCATTATTGCTATTAAATTAGGTGCTGGGCTTTGATGGATTCACTTGTTGCTGAACTAAAAGCCTTGTAGATGTGGGTGTGCGTATCCATTTGGTTTTACAGCAAATTTAGGTCTTAATGTCAAGCCAGACAGAAAGGAGAGAGTTTCTCCTCAGCACTCTTACTCTTTAATTAGCCGCACGGGCACCTCATGCTGTCTGTTTCCCCTGATCCTCCAGGGACTCTGTAAAGGAAACGCCTCAGCCTCGCTTTGCAGAGCTGCAGCAGGGCACTTGCAAGACAAACAAAGCAAGGCTCAGACCATAATGTTTATAACCTTCACAGCCATCTCCACGGCCTCTGCCGCAGGACCAGAGCTAAGCAGAGCGCACAAGCCCTGCTGCCGGCTAGGAGCCAACCCCCGGGTGACGGGTTCTCCCCAGCGACGCGCCATGGCCCAACACAAGACGCCGTGGCGGTGTCGTCCTGCAAAGCATCTAGAACGGAGCGCGACCGGGAACAGGACACCATGCCAGAGACCCCACCTTCCGCCCCAGGCTGGTGAGGAAGTGGTTGGAGATCATGGGGTCCCCGCTCCCAGGCTCTCCAACAAAAGAGCCAAGAAAGGCGGAAGAGTGAAGTGCTGTCACCAGTGTGGGATGCCTCAGTGGCAAAAGGAGCGGGCCTGGCCAGAGCACATCTCCAGCCCCCCATGCTGGGTGGCCTGGTTCCTCACAGGGGCCTGGGGACACACGCCAGGAATAATTTGTTCCGTACAAGCCTCCGCGAGGTTGCGAAGCAGACGATTATGTGCAGCAGAGAGCAGGGGGGCCGGCTGCCGCGCTCCAGACAAAGAGCCAAGAGCTCGATGGGAAGAGGAAACGAGGTTGCTCCATTCAGCGCCCTCGTTCCGGTTCCCGCCGTGCTAACTCAGGAACACTCGCTGTCAGAAACCTGGTATTTTTGTTTATTTCTGTCCCAAGAAGAGGTAACGGAAGCCAGCAGTGCCACTGACTCCCGTATTTATAGAAACCACAGCCATCGCAGCAGACGGAAGCGGAGCTAATATTAACCTCCCCAATGCCTGCCGGAGCTTCCCGCAATCTTCCATGCAAGGTCCCGACACAGCGCCCGTCACAAGCACGTGCGCAGCCTGTTGCAGCGCAGAACAGATGGAACGCCCCACGGCGCTGCCCACGCTCACACTTGGTCCCACGCCTGGCTCTGGGGGTGCTCTGCCCTCCGTCACCAGCTGCAAGCTTCTTCAGGAGACGGGAGGGCAGAGGCCAACCGGAGGAGACCTGCAGAAAGAGGAGGGCCTGACCACAGGAATGCAGAGAGGGCCCTGGACTCTGTGGTGGGCCACTGGGGCAGAGCCCTGCTCCATGCACCGCTCAAGGGGTTGTTAATGGATCCCGTGGCTGCAGCAAGCACCATTGCTGCTGTAGCAAGGCAGCATGAAAGGAGAGGAGCCCAGGCTAGGGGCTGAGCTGACTGCTGGCAAGGAGGGAGTGCAGATGCTCAGCACGGTGGATCAGAGGCCAGGGCAGGGGGTCAGACTCAATGATCTGCTCAGGTCCTTTCCGATCCTAGAAACTATGAGGGGAATGAGCACCAGCAGATGTCCACGCAGCATAAGGCAGCACCAAGCCCCGAGCCATCCAGCCACCTCAGCACAGTGCTGTGCACAGGAGACCAAGCCCCCGTGTCTCCTCAGAGCTCATGGGAGCTGGTGGGGGCAGAGCTCGCCGGTTTGGGCTGTAGACCAGCCTGCCAGGGCCTCTCAGCGTGCAGTTTAACTCAACTTCAAACAGGCAAGCAGAGGCATCTTGGCCTGCCTTCCAGAGGTGCTGTGCACCCACAGCTCCCCCGGGCTCTAGTACAAAGCAGGGGTGCTCAGGTCCTCTGGAAATCAGGCTCCTGTACAGGTCAGCCTCACCCTGGGCAGTGGCAGGACTATGCCCCAGCCTGGGCTGAGACCAGAGTAGTCACTCCGAGGAGAGATGGCAGTGCTGGGCAGGGGCCACTTCTGCTTCTCTGCAGCGTACACAGGAGGCCTGAGAGGCTCTTCCTCCCCCTCTTCCGCTGGCTACTTGTTTCTTCCTTGGGAACATCAGGAATCTCAAGGGCTCCTTTCCTTTCTGGAGGTGAAGGTGCCTGCGGGGCCCCCTCTTAGCCCTGCACTGATGGGATACCCTGTTCTCTTCCCAGTGAGAGTTCAAAAGGTATTTTAACATCCTTTAAAAAAATTAAACCCACATCCAATGTCAGCAAAGCCCCCTCCCTCCTCAGCTAATCAGGTGTCACTTCCTTGGTCCTCCGGGGTTATAAATCCCGGGGCCAGCTCTCCTGTGGCTCATCCAGTCTTACAGCCTCGAAAGAGATGTGAATTTCTAATATAAAAATATTACACCTGCAGATAGAGGCATGTATAATATATATGCAGGGAAAAAAAAACTCCTTAGGCATCATAAAGACCCAGGAAAAGGCACAAGCTGCATTTTAAATGAATCATTTGCAGCTCTCCTTTAATGAGCTGGAACTGAGCAGGCAGGCCCTGCTCGGCAGGTTTACACCTAGAGCAGGCTCTAAGTCAGCAACCACCTTTAGCTGCTGCTCAGAGCACAGCTCCAAGTGATTGGGGCTCAGCTCACATAGGGACAGGCCCGACCTGCCCTAGGGTCTAAAACACCCACTCTCAGCCCCGGCTCAGATGGCGTTAACCCCAAAGGCGCTGCAGGCCCGTGGGCATCAACATCTTCCATATTCAAGTTCCACTCGTGGGCGTGCCCAGAAGCACCCGGTCCCCCACAGCGCTGAGCACTGATGCCTGCTGCATGCCTAAGCCTATGAGCCTGGCAAACGAGGCCTCTGCAGCCTCCAGGGCCTGGTCCAGGACGAACAGATGGGGGCAACGCCTTCCTCTTACCCAGCTGCAAACCTGCTCCCGTGACCACGGCCCTAACTATGGCTATTTAACAAACACAGCATTAGCCGGAGGGACAGGAATGAGAGCGGGGGCTTCCTGCTCTGCCTGCTGCCTCCCCCCAACACCTCCTCAGCACCCATCTCTCCCCACACACACCCTGAGAGCGTGGGAGCTCGCTCTGTGACCTGGAGCCTGCTCAGGGACCAGGCACCCAGAGCTCAGGCATCATGACAGCTAGCACGCCATGCCCGAGCTCCTGTAGCAGGCTGTGCTGAGCACCATGCTGACGGGATGGCCCAGCCAATATGCCCAACATGCTGGACAGCCGTTACTCGAGCCGCATGCTGAGGGGACAAGCGCCTGTCCTCAGAGGGGACCCAGGCTGCCAGTGAACCCTGCCATCCTAGGTTGTGGATGCCATGAGAGTTGCTGCCCTCGCCCCTCGCACCTGCTGGTGACGTCCCGAGCCCCTCGAGGTGCCAACAACTCTGCTTGGGAGACAATTACCATTTTTTCATGGTCCCTGCAGACACTTGGTGTTGTGACACAGAACATCAGCCCTGTCACGTCCCTGTGCTTCGTGACTGACGCAAGCTGATGTGACATGTTCCCTGGTGACATATGACACAATAGCAGGGAAATTCTCTAAACTGTGGTGTTTACAGGCAAGTGTCCCAGTGCTGGGGGGGATCAGGGCACTCAGCTTTCCACACAGCCAGGTCTCCCCGTGCCCCCACGGCCCGGGGGCAGCTGTGACTGTGATCCAGTGCGCTCCCTGGGCCTCGGCTGCCCGCTCCCAGCGGGGCTGCCGGATGCCCTGGTGAAGTAGGCAGCTCTGCCTCCCAACAGTCAGCTCAGGCTGCTCCATTTTGTCTAATTAATCCTGATGTTTTGCCAGTCGTATTGTGAAGTTCCTCAGCAGAGAGAAAGAGCAGCTTGTCTCCTTGACAGCACAGAAGAAAAAGAAAAGAAATCGAACCACCAGCACTTAGTCCCTTCTTCTGTCAGCCAGACAAGTTGTTTTTGTCTCTCTCAAAAGAAGATCATACCAGAATGGGCAGAACTTCAAAGTTAAGAGCCAGGGCGAGCCTTCCCCATGCAGAAAGGCTTGCTATTCTGCCTGGGAAACTGCTTGAAGCCTGCAAGCCCTTTCAGAGGAGAGCTAAATAAGGACATATTTATGGAGCTAATAACTCACGTTTAATATGCAGCACAATTTAGAATCTGCGCACTGGAGACCGTGTATACACATGACGGGTTTACATGCAGTGCTGCAACTGTGATGCAAGCAGAAAAACAAAAACAGACTATGTGCTCATTACAGGGTCCCCTCACGAGTCTGGATTCAATTTTAGAATCCACAGCATCGCTGTTACCAATATCTAGGGCATTTATTTATGTGCATCTCATCTGTGACTTGGTATCGTTTAGACCACTGGGCTGTTTTGTTACCAACATCGCACCCTTTTCATGCTAAGCTACCCCAGTGGGTATCGGAAGCAGCAAGACGTGGGATTTCCAAGCATCTAGAAAAGCTATGTGCCTGAAAAGCAGTGTTCTTGGGAGCCTCTTAGGCAGCTGCTTGGAGGAAGCCATATTCAAATGCTGCGTGGTGATGAAAAATGAAATGAGCTTGATTCCTCTAATGAAACGCCATGTTTTCCTTCCGGACCGGGGAATCTTTCCCCCAAGTTTTAAAAATAAAAGCGCTGTTTGCTATTTGACTTGGGTTGATGCGATGATAATTAAAGTTTCTGAAAGGGCTCCAGCAAGCCTTGGTTTATGGGATGGGGAGAGTATTTTCAAGCCCAGAGGTGATGGGCTAATGTGTCTTTGTTCTGTAAACAGATCAGAGAGGGGTCTGGTTTCCATACTTAGCTTGCCATCTTGAGGCCATGGGAAGAAAACCAGCCGAAGCATGCTCGCTCTCAGCCCATGCTGCTCACAGGCTTTCTGGGTGGTTATGTTATGTACTTAATATACAGACAAGAGGAGTGCGCTCGAACTCGCAGACTGCTGCCTGGAGGGGAGAGACCACTGCAGTGGCTGTGAGCGTTAATCCCCTGGTGCTTCCCAGCAGCCAGGACCCTTAACCCATACGGGCCTCTGACCAAGAAAGCCGGGGGTTCATCATCCAACTCCAGCACTGCACACAGGTGCAGAGGGAGCCCGGCACCTAACTGCAAGGGCACAGAGTTCACCTGATCCCCATCTGCTCTGCCCCAGCTCCTCCCCTGCACCTGTGTGTCCTAATGAGCTGCTTGCAAAGAGAAGCCTGTGGATGACTTGTTTCTGCTCGGCTAATGACTACCTGCAAAGCCCAACCCAGAACCTCTCTCTGCAAACTGGGAAAAAATGCCCACATACAAGACCATGAGCAGGTTTAGTCCAATCCCCCTCTCCCTCCACCACACACAGCTCAAAAGTTGTCCGTTTGGTGGACTTGCAGCTGTGACATGACTGACCCCATGATGCTGCTGCAGGGAGCCTCCTGACGAACAGTGTGGGAGGGATGAGGGCATGAAAGGGCGTTAGGGGCCCTGGCAGCCTACAGACCCCTCCTAGGGCTCAGACTGCACCCAGATGCAGAGGGTAGGTCTGAGTGCAGCCCTTCAGGGAGGCTGGGACCCTCTGGCTCCACTCCTCTGGTCCTGTGCCAGGTACCATTGCAGCCAGCACAGAAATCCCAAAACAATTAGAGACCCAGTTCCTTCCCTTAGCATGCATGCCTAAGCCCAGCACTGCAGTCTCCTGTCTCCTCTCCCACTCAGGGGGCACAACTTCTGCCTTCTTACACTGCTCAGTCCTTCTGGGAGAGAAACTACCAGAACAAAGGTTCTGGTGCGAATGCAGACCACCTCGATCTCTGCACCCTGAAACCTCGGAGAGCAGCAATGCCGCCATTTCATTTGAAGGCCAACCAGGAGGGGAACTCAAGGAGGGCACATTCCCGCTCCTATCCCGGGCTCCTGGGGTCCCCTCCTCCATCACTGCACTTATCCAGACAGAGCACTCGATCCAACGCTGAGGGTTTTACCTTGAGAAAGACCAGCGAGGACATCTCAATGATAAAGGATCTGTTCCAGTTCAAGCACAAGTGACAGGCTCTGTGCAGGAACCACTGGGTGAAATTCTGTGGCTTGCAATACACAAGAGGACAGGCCATACAGCCAAATCCTCCCTTCTAGCTTAGAGCCCCTCAGACTTCATTTCAGCTGTAAGTGGGCCATTCCAGCATTTGAAGGGTTACACTTTCATTTGGGACTCTAGCATTTACTGACCTTAGCAAACCACCTCTTCTGCACACCTGAAAAAACACCTCCAGGAAATGCAAAACTAGGACTTGCCCATGCTGCCTTCTGGGGGCCTGGAAAGCTGCAGCTGCATCCAGGATGGTAGGGTCTCCAGGCAAGGAGAGGGTGGGCTGCTGGCACCGGATACACCTCGCACACAGCTCTGTGGCCTCTTTAACATAGCCACTATTCCTCTGGTAAGAAGGGTCCTCTAAGTGCTACTTTGCACATGTTCATATCCACATGACAGGGACACAGATAAAAATCGGCACCTTGACAGCCGCGGGCTGGGGCCGTGGAAGGGGAGGGGGCTCTGGACAGGACCAGAGCACAGCGCCTTTTTTCTTCGTATTCCTCCCTTGCAGCTTGGCCGGGTGCTTCAGAGAGTCACGCAATGCGAGTGCTGCTGGTTTGCAGTATGTGATTTCTGTGTCATCTGCATAACTGCCTCAGGCTGTTTTCACATCTTTATGCATTAACTCAACACGAATATACAAGAAATATTTCAATGCTAATTCTTTTTAAAATGATAAAATTTGTCTATATTATAAAATTTAAGCCCCTGGGTTCCCAAAAGCTAAAAATATTTTAATGTCATATTTCCATGTAAATTTTGGTTTAGAATTTAATACCCTTTTAACATACATTAAAATTTCAACATTTCTCAAGCACTTGACTATTTTAAGGGATTAGTTTGTATGTGCTGAATAAAAAAAAGAAAAAGAAAAAAAAAAGAGGCTGATGGGCAGCTTGCTGGGAGTCCAGGTTGGGGAGAAGAAATGGGTCAGACATAAGAGTTAACCAGCTCTTGCTATTTTGGGAGGTACTTTAAGGTGCTGTTGGACCACATGGGACACCAGCTGCAGTGCTCAGGGCGCTGGAGAGCTCTTGCAGGTATTCTGCACATACTGGTTTGTCTGGTGGTCCAAAGGAAGGGCCTCACAGCTGCCCAGACAGTTCCTTCTCCATCCCCTGCCAGGCACTCTGCACCCACCCATTTCCACAGGGCTTAGAGTACATGGACCCTGTTGTCAAACAAAAATGCTTGCGTAAAAAAAGGGAATTCCACTAAAACCCCTGCGATTCACTAGCAACAGGATGATTTGGGGTAAACTGGCCCATTTGGCTTCTACTCCCCAAGAGATAAACACCAGGCACAGGCCATGATAAAGGAAGGGGAAATATTATGACACTGCAGTGAAAAACACATTCCTCAGCAACCACATCCCTTTTCCAGAGAGCTCATTTTCTAAATTCTCTCCCATATTCCATTTTAGCAGGGGCCCAAGATTTGTTTTCCCTTCCCTGCCAATTCACATCCTCTCATCTGCACAGAAAGCCATCTCCTCCAGAAAGCACAGCCATTTGCATTCTGGTTTGATTCTTTTAGTTTCTTTGTTGCTGGGGGATTAAAACCATCTCAGCACTAAACACTAAAATTTAAAAAAAACAACAAAACACAAGGTTGCTGTGAGCTGGCCTCTCTTTCAGAGGCTCAGGCACTTTCCTTTGGCTTATGTCCCCCGCTCTTTCTTTGTAAACATTATTATTAGTCAATAAAAGTTAAATCCCTTAGATAAGATGACACCCCCTGTTGAGTAACAGAAGGCACCCCCTGGCCTTGCTGATTAACTCTGCTCAGCCCCAGGACTGCTCACGCCTCCGCCTACAAATAGAAAGATCTGATAAAGATCTAATTCAATTACAGCTCTTCACTCACAAGTATTTTTTCTCTTTTAATGGGACTTTGTTTTTTCACTCCTGAAGAGGCTTCTCTCTTTCCCTGGCTCTGGAGAAAGTCTGGATGAGAGGGCAATGCCAGGTGTCTGGGAACGCTGGCAGCCAGGTCAAGCACCTGCAAGGTCATGCCCCGAGTAGGTAGATACCTAAAACTAGCTTCACTGGCCTTGTATGGACAGCATTGTTTTTCAGAAGATAAACCAGGTTGCACCAGCTGTGGCTCCAGGCCCAGTACCTGACTGTCCAGGTTTCCCTAGAGTAGTGGTTCTCAACCTCGTTAGGCTCAAAATACTCCCATTAGACTCAAGGTCTCCTCGAAAAATGCCAGCTCTTTGCTGTCACTCAGCTTTTCACTATGGAAAAAAAACACTAGAGTGATTCTTCTGCTGCAAAGAGCTCAGCCAGCCAGCAACAGGCCAGACCGTCTGTGATTCCTGTTTGAAATCTCCGGGTTTATCCTGTGATCACTTTTGCACACCTGGCAGTGCTGACGTTGGGTAGGATGCTCTGGCTCTCTTATCAGGATCTCACAGTGCCCCAGTGTCACGGGACCCTGGCTGAGAATCGCTGCCCTCAAGATATGCCTTGACATAGCCTCCTGAAACAGCAGCCTTAGGTGCCTCTCAAGCTTTTGCTTGCACACTGCTGCCTTCATGCTCCAGAGCAGGGCCCACAAGCCTTCCTGCACCAAGGCCTGGTACCCAACACTGCCCCAGCAGCACAAGCAACTGGAGTTCCCAGTGCCTTTCAGAGCCTTACTGGGGCCACGAATCGTATGGCCGCAACTGGTGGGGCCCACTCTCCAGGGGTTGGACTGTCTCTCGAAGAGCTCGCCAGTAGCAGACTCGCTCACGGCCAACCCCAAAACACGTACAGACGTCGTTCACAGCTGAGACCAGCTCAGCTCATTGCATGAATAGTTGTGCATGGAGAGACACAAGAACAACTTGCCCCCGGAAGCTGTGTGGCGCTGACAGCCCCTGACCAGGGCAGGGCAGGGCAGGGGCCATAGGGCATCGCTTTGGAGTCACTAATTCTGCACCTTACAGCTAGCCCAGCACAGTCCTGACTGCAAGCCTCTCGTCTCCCCATACCCAATGCACCCCACTTCCTGCACAGCATGGAAAAAAGGCTGTAAAACCCCGTACTAGCACAGTGCTAAGCAGCGCTGCCTCCACCACTTAGGGGGTTCTAGAAAACAATACATTCAGACTCAGGCTCGAGGCTTTGCTCAGCTGGCCCTGAAAACACAGCATCCACAGCTCAGAACGGGCTTTCAGTGCCGCAGCTCACACACACGCCTATGCAGCGGTGGCAGGCTGCCCTGGATTAGCTGGTAACATCCCGCCCTCATAGTAAATACAACAGAGGAGAGTCCATATGGCAACTTCAAGCCATTTCATCTCAGTCAAGTTGCCACTGACGAGCAGGTACTGGACTCCCCACAGGGGACAGTCATTGTACGAGTGTAACCAGTGCCACTCCAAGCAGCTGTTGCTAGGCCTTGATTTGCAACCAGGTCACCATGTAGCCTGAGGGACCCAACATCTGAGGTCCATAGTTGGTATGGAAGACATCTGTTCATCACAGCGGGCTGGAGAGTTAAAAGTCTATTGTCATCCTGGACGACGTTCCTTGCAAACAACAGGTCACGGTACCAAACAACGTGCCAGGGGGGTGGGGAGCAGCAGCACCAGGGCACACACGAATCGCAAAGGGCGCAGAGACTGGGGTGCAACTGGCGCGGCAGGCGAGAGGTTGGCAGGGGAATGTGCAGTGCAGCACGGTCAAGGGAATGCTGCAGCGCTCGGCAAACACTGAGAGCCGTTGTGTAGCATCACTGATAGACACCGCCATGGGGCTGGGTCGGAGTTCACCCCGCACTACCCCCCACCCTGCCTGGGGTTACTGGGGCAGCACTGGCCCTTCTCTGGAAGCTATAAAGCCCCAGCATGGCCCATGCAGAGCAGACCTGCAGCTGCAAGGCCTGCTTGCATGGGGCAGGGGAAAGGGAGGTACCAGAGCCAGCACACACCCCGGCTGCAGAGAACCCAGATCTTTAAAAGGGAGGCGCAAAACGACACCAGAGAGCACACAGGTCAGGGCTGTGCAGGCAGGAATGAGGACTCCCAGCCAGGACTGCTGCTCCGTGCCCTCTGGGGGCTACCTTGATTTGTCCAACATTGCTGACACCCCAGTGAGAGGGGAGCAGGCATGGTATTTAAAGAGAAGCAGACCCTGCTGAGCCCTGGAAACACACCGCCTGGGTCCAGAGAAGGCACTGCAGCCCCTTGCCCAGCAGGCCCAGAAGACCACCATCAGGGTAGCCTCAAAGGTACCTTGCAGGCCTCATGACAGTCAGCCTGGGGGGAACCCCACAAAGGTCTCCAAGCCTGGGGAGGGCTGGGAGACCACCAGAGGGGCAGAGAGAGGAGAGCCCATGCCCCAGCCCTCAGAGACAGGCACCATCTCAGGGACAGAGCGGAGGACCAACTATTCTTCAGGGTGTGTGTGCAGAAGTGGGGAGCAGGAGGAGGGTGAAGCCAAGCCAGGCATCCTTGTGATTCACCTGCCCCCCCCTCCCCCCCCCCCCCCCCCCCCCCCCACACATCTGGCAACCATCTTAAACCCCCACTCTAAGCCAAGCTCTTTTCAAAGACAGCGATACAGAGCAACGAAGGAGCATCTCTGAGTCCCGACACTGACAAGTCCCGGGGCTGTCCGCTTAAAAGAGACCAAGTTTCCTATGTCTAATCCCAAATGGCGCCTTTGGTGTTTTAGGGATAATAAATTACTAATCAACAGCCACCCCCTCTCCTGCGTCCTTTTCTGCAACGCTCCGATAATTAATTACAAACTACAATACTGATCAGCTTGCATGTACTCTGTCTTTACTGACAATCATTAGCCATAATACAGAATTTATAATGCCGAGATGTGAAACCTGGTGAGATGAACTGCTCAGCTTTTTAATCAGTTTTATGGGATGATATAATGCATTGATCGACAAAAGACAAGATACAGTACGTGTTCCTATGTCTACAGCTGTGCAGCCTTGTTCATTTAGATCTACAAAGGCTTGTTCCAGTCAAACAGCAAAGATGAGGTAAAGACACCTAACTTTGGATGGGTCTTTCCAAACTGGTTGGGAGGCTAGCTACTCTGGGAGGTCTCCAGGCACCAAGACTGCAGCAATGGGGCTCTTCACACAGTGGGCAAGACTTGCGAGGGCTACTTGTGGCCGCCGGCCAACAAGGAGCATTCACACATGCTACCCTGTGGACTTTCCATGAGGAGCACTGCCGCCGCTCTGCCTATTCAGTGTCACAAAGCAATGAGCACATTGACATGGAGACTCCAGGCAAAGGGCAAGAGGAAGCGTCGCAAACAGGCAACAACTTATCTCCAAAATCCTTATGCAGAACAGCCGAGGCTTGCAGAGCAGCCACCCCAGATGTGCCAAAAACCAAAGCCCATGAACCATAGTGCTGACAGGTGAGCCGCAGGATGACACAGGACTGAATGGGACCGCAGGGAGTCCAACAGCTGGAGGGAGCCTCTGTAGGGCAGCACAAAGAGGAGCTGAGACTACAGGACACTTCTCCCAGGAGATGGAAGTGACAGACAGCTCATGTCCATCTAGCAGGATGCTTTCACTACAGCGCTGAAGCCATCAATCCAGCTCTAGGCTGCTCTGACGGTTTTACAACAGATACCCAAAACACAGGCTGCTCCATACAGGGTGCCTTATACGCCAACAGCCTGGGTCACATGGGGCAAGAGGAGGAAAGCATCCCAGAATCTGGTCTCTCAGGGATAAGACAGTGTCAAACTCCTGTTGAGATTCAGTTAAAGCACATTTGCCAAGCACCGACTTTTGCTCAAGGAAGGACTGAAGGATTTGGCACTGTCGCCAGCAGGTATCAATGGGAGCTCAACCTGAGTGAGGATGGCAGGGGCCAGCCCTGAACCACCATAATGAAAATATTAGGGAGATCATCACATAGATTAAATGGAAAGTGGAGGTATTAAATTACTACTGAGAAGCAAATGGGGTCTAGGATCCAGCATGGTTGCTCCCAGCCAGAAGAGTGGGCTCAAGGACCCTGTCCCGCAGAAAGCTGTCTTCCTCTACCAGGTAAAAGCATGCAGCCCAGACAGCACAAACACACATGCCAGCAGCTGGGGCAAAGGTACCTGCAGGTATGTCTCTGCTCTGGCAGGGAGATGTCATTGCACACATCTGCATGTGTGTCAGGGTGCATGCATGTCTGTGAGGGGTGTGCACACAAAGATGTCTTGCTTCCCCCATGCCTGTACAGGTTGTCCTAGCAATGAAATCTCGTTGCGTGGCACATATGTGCAGGCACATGCTGGCGCCTTGCTCTGCCCATGTGCGGGTCCTTCCTCTCCCCTCACAAACCCATCTGCGATTGGGAAGTTCCCTCCTCGGCCGGCGCTACCCAGCAAAGCCCCGACAGCTGGTAACCATCTCCGCATGCCTCGCGCTGTCACATCATATTTGCAAGCACGCTCCTGCACCATACTGTCAAGGGGTCGAACTGGGCTTTCCAGGTCACAGGCTGTGTCTGACACAAGAGAGCTCTTCCACTCCCCACTGCGAAGCAGCTTGTATTGTATTCCTCTGCTCCCCAGAACAAGTCTCAGATCGGGGGGCTGTTCTGCTACTCTCACCCTCCACCCAAGGGCCCCTGGGTCTGTAAAAGCATCTCCCTAAATCCTCCCCCAGCACTGCCTATATTGGGCTAGTTAGGCCAGGCACTGGCCTTCTAACAACCCCAGCATCTAGCCCTGCCTGGGGCTAGCGTGAGTTACACCAACCCACATCCATGCCTGCCCCAAGCATGGGAGTAGCATGGTGCCACAGTGGGAGATGGCTGTATCCCCATCACCGGCCCTTGGAAATGCCCAGAGTCCTTCTGCAGATGCACTGGGGGAAAACAGCTCTGCCCTGTTCACTGGCACGCCCAGCACAGAGCATGGTGCTTCTCGCATCGATGCAAGCAGAACGTCAACTTCCCCCAGCTCCATCCGTAATGCCCCAACCCAACAAAGGGCACTCATCTCCCCAGGGCACCCAATGCCTCCAAAAGGGCTGGGAAGAACAAATAAGGCTCCAGTGTGCCCTCTAGATGAGTGGGTTTTAACCCCTGCAGCAGGAAAACCAGCACTGTGATGGGTGGGACAGACTGGGAAAGGCCAATGGGCAACCTCCACCAAGCCCTTCCAACAGACTGTCAAAGAGCGAGCAAGAGCCAGCAGGCCCCGCGCTCTTTTCCTGCAGCTCCTAGGATTCACACCTGCACCATTCCAGAGAAAGACTCCAGCAGCTTTACAAACAGCTCCCAAGATTCAAGGCTGGCACAGCCTGTGCAGCCAACGATTTGCGGCAGGCAAGGCATGAGGGGCTGCTCTTGCTCTGGTAACGGGGTTTTGTCCATGCTGGGAAGGAAACGGAAAAATAGGATAAACTGCAACATCATTTTATGCACGGAAGACCACATCAGACTCGGCCAATATCCCCCTATGACAGGACAGCTGACTTCTTAGATAAGGGCAATGCAGTAGTCTAATCCATCTAGATTTAAGGAAAGCTTTCAATACTCAGCCTCCTGGGAAATTATTATCTGAGGGGGAGAAGATGGAGATTAATACTAAAACAGTAAGGTGAATAAAGACCTATTTAAAGGGGAAACTGCAATGGGTCACATTGAAAGGGGAGTTATCAGGGAGTTGCCACTGTTGTACCTCAGGGACGAGTTTTGGGACCAGTCCTATTTTCATTAGTCAGATGACTGCTGGAATCAGGTACGTGCTTATGAACCCAGCAGGTGAACAAAGTCGGGAGGTCTTGCTGACACTGAAGAGGCCCAGGTTATCTGAGAGCAAGAATGAGGCATTCCTGTAATTAACCTACAAGATGAATGAGATAATTCTGCAGGCTGGGGTAGAGATGTAATGAAATGCAGCAGTAAAACAGTGCAGAGTAAACCCGAGACCTTTCAGGATAAGCTGGCAGCTCCCAGGTTGGTAACCACGGGAGAGAGGAACCTGGGTGTAGTGGATGACGGCACGAGGGCTGCAGGCTGGCAACGTGATTCAGCCGTCAGCTAGGCAATGAGAGTCTAGGATGGCCAAGCTGGGACTCCTCAGTGACACCTGGAAACTAATGTCATTCTTCAAGGCCTTGTTAAAACCTCAATCAGGCAAAACCATGGAAGTGCCGATACCATATTCAGTGGATCAAGAATTAAAGTGCAGGAATATAATGAACACCAGTGTTATGGGAAAGGATTTATGGAAAATTGGTCTTGTCAAATATGCTTGGTCTCATCATTTAAGACTGTAAATTGGATTGATACAAGGAACTACTTGGTAGATGTGGTATACTGAACTTAAGACTTCCGTAAGGGATTTCACCCAATACTGCATGACATTTTGATTAAAAAATTAGCACTGCATACTATCAACAGAGTACATGTCAAAAAGGCTGAGAACCCACTGACTGACAGATCTCAACTGTGGTTGGCAATGGGAAGACATCATCCAACAACACTGTTCTCAGCCAGGGTGTGGTATTCCCTCCCAGATTATTGATGGAAATGTTGAATAAAAACTAGCAGAGAGGCAACGAAGGATGGGGAAGGGGTAGTCAGAGAATGGCTTAGACTGCTTAGCAGGTTGACATATTCAAATAAAGCAAGTTTGGACAAGTGGGACAGGGGATGCAGGACACAGAGACAAGGGTGATGCATCTGGAAGGCAGCAAATTAGGAAAGGATCTAAGCTCCCGATGTGAGCTCCCAGCACAGCGCTGGTGCAAGCCAGACTATTGCCATTCTTACGTGTAAGAGAGCAGCAGTGCAGAGGTGGTATTACTTCTGTTTGGCAGACTGGGCTGGCCAGCCCACCACTGCAGAACCCCAAACAAGGCTGGGTCCTGTGC
Source organism: Crocodylus siamensis (assembly GCF_052110815.1). NCBI lineage: Eukaryota > Metazoa > Chordata > Crocodylia > Crocodylidae > Crocodylus > Crocodylus siamensis. Next base: position 1,383,605 of record NC_143405.1, read on the forward strand.
AAACAGAATCAGCCACTTTGTCAGCACAGATCAACAGGACAAAGACATATGGGTGTGCCAAAGAGGAACCAACCCCAACTGCGAGGTCTTGCACAGACCTCACAACAGACTCAGCCTGGAGCCCAATCCCGGGGGGCATCATGACCCAGGCAATCAGTAATTCCCTTGCCCCAGGGCTGGCTCCACAGTTCAGCACCACGCATGCTGAATTCACAAAGCGCTGATCTTCCACCTGCCTGCCTGCCTGTTGGAGCTTGCAGCAAACAAACCACCCAGGATTTGCAGCCACTTCACTGGGTGACCTTATTGAGCACACGTAGGCTAACGCCCCTCCCAGGCGAGCTCAAGAGTGAGGCAGCACCTGTGCACCGCTGGGAAAGAGAAGGGAGCTGGCTGTCGCGTGAAATTCTCACCCAGGAAAGAGAAGGAGACGAGCTCATGTAAAGCCGCCTGCGTAAGCGACTGACATGAAAGGGCAGATGAGACACTTATCCGGGAGACTCGGTGCTCAGCCTAATAGACAAAAAAGTGCCTGGACTGCGCACAGACACTGCAGAAGAGGAAAAATATGTCAGATACTTGAGGCTCCCCAAGCAGCTGCTGTATGTTGCGTGCCCTTCCTGCCTGACAGGCTGCCCATGCAGGTGGTGTTCTGCATCGCTTGTGATCATCAGTGGTTCTAATGAATTCAACTGCTGCTACGGCCGGCGTCAGCCAATAGCACAGGGGTGCACACCACCGCCTGGCACAGGCATTATTAATGTGCCGAGGAGTGGACAGCAGGCAGGGTGGGTTAGCCTGGGGGAAGCAGCAAGTGAAGGCATGGTTACCAAGGCTGTGATGGAGAATGGAGAGGCTGGTTACTTAGGCTGCTTCAGGCTCGTTTCAGCAGACAGCGCAAATCTGTCCTGTGCACAAGGGCATGATGGAATTCAGGGCAGATCCTATGCCCGGGAGAGTTTGCTTCACTTCTTCTGCATGGTTGCATAGCGGGAAGGCCACGCAGTGCTGGGGAGAACACTTCAGCCCCTCAATAAACCTCTGCAGCACAAAGGCACTTTGCTGAGCGAGGGTCCCAGCAAAGCGAGGAGAGAGTGACTTCAGGTGCTTGCCTATGATCATTGAAGCCAGGCTGCTTCAGTGCCACAGCGGCAGGACGTAGCAAAGGTTTAGCCACCAGTGACGTGCCTCCAGAGTGAAAAGCTCTCAGAACAGAGTGCCTCAATTATAAGGATGGGGTTTTCACAAGAACCCGAGAGCACTGGATACTCGAGACCCATTACCTTTCAACATGGCTTGGGCACCTAAATCCCCTCAGCTCTTCTGAAAATCCCAGTTAAGATCTCTAAAGGCAAATTTGGACTGCAGCAGCAAAAGTTATTGGACTGGGCAGTCATACTGGACCTTCACCACCACATGGCCTCTAGTCCTATTTACATGTCCCTTGAGCACTGGTTCTCACCCTTTTTAGACTCCAGGCCCCTGTTTATGAGACCTGAGGCACCTCTTGGAAAATGCCGCTCATTTTTTGACTGCAGAAAAATACTGAAGCAACTATTTTGTTGCAAAGAACTTAAAAAACAGCAAAATGTTTTAACATCATTTGAAATCTCTTGTGTGTCTTGTGAATCATGCTTGCACACCTAAGAGCATGAGCATTGTACGGCACCTCACCACACCCCTGAAAAAACCTCAGGGCCCCTCAGGGCTGAGCATCCCTGCTCTTCATGCTGATGTGTTAGTTACTGGGTCAGGAAGTTTAGCATTGAGAGTGAATGCCTTAAAAGCTTACAGTACATGCTACTGCCACCCCACAATGGCCAGGAATGGGTATTCTGTATTATGATACAACAGACATGCTCTTCATTCGTCAGCAAAGTAACACACGAGCTCACCAGACACTCCTCAGACGCCAGCTACACGCACAATCACTGCATTCGGTTATTGTGTGTAAAAATAAAATGCAATTAAGGTTTGGATGGGATTCTACTGAACGGCCCTCTACCACTTCCCAGCCCTCAGGAACACAACAGTGAGGCACACCACAGGGAAGCAGATGTGTGGGACCTTCACCCCCACCACCAGTTCTGAATCTGTCTCCCCAACAGTGCTAAAAAGCAACAGCAGAATGATTCAGCCTAGGTCCCGATTCTGCACTGGGGGAGAAACTGGGGGCAACCCTCTGTCCTCAGAGTGGTAACCTCCCCCACACACTGGCGCCCTCACACAACCAGCTCATCCAGTGTTGTGCAATGATTACGGGGTCCTTGGTGGCTGGGATCTTCTGCGAGCTTCACAAGCGGTAGACTTTGAAAGGCAAATCTTTATCAGTGCAGAGCGTGCGCTGAACCCGCATTAATTCCCAATTGTGAATGCTTTCAATTAGCGATTGCAAGTACTCAAACTGCTAGATGTGTTCATTAGTGACATGGCCTTGTCATTTAGTGACAAGTTGGATGACAAAGCTGTCGGAGGGATTCTTAAGGGCTTTAGCATGTAGCAAACCCACTGCATTATTACGCAAAGATGGACAGGCCAGGTGGGGTTCCACCAGACCTACTTAGAGAGGATGTGGAACAAGCCAGTGTTGCAAGACCACACGGGGTGGCTGATCACACATCCACAGGCACCCCAGAGAAGCACCCACTCGTGGTGCTCTGTAACTGGCTCTGGATATGATAAGTAACACAGTCATCTTGACAGTAAGAGCAACATTTAGGTGCCAGGAGAGATTTTGGTTTACAAATGGGGTCATCAAAATAACCCAGAGGCCAGAGCAGACAGCAAGGCAGCCCCAGGCATGAAGAGGAGCAGTCACCAACCCGTCTCTCAGTCTAGCAGATGGGTTCCCCGTCCCAGCACGCCAGCCCCAGGGGACCGAGGAATCTCTTCCCACCTGGACCCCACATCTGTCCACATTCTCCACGTGCCCCCTCCTGCAGACAGGGGTTGCAACCCCAAGAGACTCCCCACAATGCCACTTCAGGGCTAAGCTGCCCCAGCTAACCTTACTTTCTAGGCATGGAGGATTTAACTTTTGGGGAGCTAGAAGAGCCATGCAAAGCAACATATGCACACATGCCAAGGGAAAGGAGGGGGGTGGGGGGGAAGGAAGGAGACACCCAGCTGCCAGGAGCTGTAAAACCCCCTGCCTTGGAGGCAGATCAGTCAGACTGATCACATATCATCCTATTCCTGTTCCCTACCCCTTTCAGCCACGGGGAACGGCGTGAACAGAGCAGGACCAATTCCAGAGGCATGGGGCACCCCAGCTCCTGTGGACTCCAGCACCCAGAGCAGCAGAGACAGAACTACCCTTACTTACTGCTCGTGCAACCGTAGCACCCGAGGCCATCCTAGGCCAGGACTCTGCCGAGCTGGGCGCTGCACAAACACTACAGAGGCAGCCTCTGCCCCTAGCAGCTTATAGGCCAGGCAGGAGACTCCAAACCAGCGGTGACTACTGAGGATGAAGGGGTTGCAGCCTCCTCCCTCCAGCGCAGAGACCATCTTTGCACGCTGCCCCGGGGCTGGCGCCATGGTGGGGCGGGCACGCAGGCTGAAGGAAAGGCAGGGATCAGCAGCGAGCACTCAGGCTGGAGGCCTGTCAGCGCACGGGCCCTGGGGAGCCCATCTTCCTTCCCGGGCTCAGCACATTCGTAATGGGGAAACACATTTGCAGAATGCACTGAACCAAGTCTCCCGGGGCCTCCGCAAGTGCTGATGGCTTGAAAATCAGCCTGAACAGATGGCCGTGAAGCCACCTTCAGATACACCTGGAGAGCGGAAGGACGCGTTCCTGTCATTTCACGATGGGCAGGTGGGGAAAACAAAACCAACGGGGGCCTCTGCTTTTCTGCAGGAGCCAGCAGCTTGTGTGACCCTGCGCACCAGCCTCAATATCAAAAGGGAAGGCTTGCCTGCACCTGGAGAGCCCGAGCCGCGGCCCTCTGCGCTCTCCATGTCCTCAAGGGCTTCCTGCCTCGCTTCGTGGTTCCTGAAATCCAGATCCCAAGAGGGGGGCCGCGGGAGCAGGCGGCCGCGCAGAGACACGCTCCCCCTGCAGCAGACCCCTGCCAAGCCTGACAATTGATTCAGCAGCGCGTGCCTGCTCAACAGGCAAAAGCGCTGTAATTCTCCGTCTCGGTGTGTCGTCCCCGGAGGGGGCCCACTCAGAGGAGAGAGGGCAGGCGTGCTCGGCCTGTTGGGACCAGAAGCAGAGCACACGCTCATGCAGCTGCATCAGGGAACAGCAGCAAACGGCTCAGGCTCTGGCTGGCCACATGAAGGACTGCAGACTCGGGGCCAATCCCACAGGCTCTACCCAAACTCAGCCTCCCAGAGCATCCGTCACTGCTGAGAACATGGCAGTGGCCAAGAAACATGGGTTTCCTCACCAGGCTCCTGCTTGGGAGCCAGAGAGAGCTCGGGTGTATGGCCTGCTCTGAGCGCCAGCAACAGCCCGTGCTCCCATAAGGCTCTACTGGTCCAATAAAAGATTATCCGCTAAATAAAACAAGAAGTGAGTGATGCCACCATGCCCTGCTGGATTGAAATTGTGTGAGCAAAGTGGTTTTCTCAGGGAGATTTATCTCCTCTGCCAGCTGCAGGCAGCCAGCCCAGCGGAAAGAATGAGCATCTCACTCTGAGGCCACCCTTCCCTTCGGAGCCAGCACCAGGCTTTCGTGGCATGCATGAGGGACCAGGCGCAGGTACACATGCTGCGGCACATCCGGCAGCCTGCCCCGCACAGGCAGCACCCAACCAGCTCTTCAAGGAAGCAATGGCAAGGAGGAGCAATGCTGACACCCCTCAGCAAGCTGGATGCAGGGGCTGGCCTGGCTGTTCCAGGCCAAGATCCAGGGCTTGGTTTCCCGGGTCCCTGAGACAAAGGGAGCGGAGTCTAGCACTCCCCTTTGCCTCCCATATGCCAGCAGTGCCTGGGCTGGGAACACTGGGTGGGGAAGAGCAGCCTGGGAAGAAGGGTCCCCTCCCGTCAGCCCAAGGCACGGTTCTCCAGCCCTCCTCCAGCCTCACCCAGTCACCACTCAGACCCAGGAGCCTCCAAACTGTGCTGTGCTGTGCTTCTCCACAGCCTTCTCGCTGCAGCTCCCCCATATCCACCCAGCAGGACCCACGGGGGCCGCCAAGGCTGCTCTCCCTACAGCCAGATCTGGGCCCAGTGAAGTACAATGGCCCCTGCCAGACCCCAAAGCCAGCTCTGCTGCTGCTAAGCTTTGTCCTACAAGTCATGCCCAGCCCCAAAACACAGGCCAGTGCAAACACCACAAGCCCATGTCCATTACTGTGCTCCAGTAATGCACGAACGAGTACCCATCGCAGTCAGCTGCGCCCCCCATCCAACAAGCAGCACAGACCCCCTTCCCCTTGGAGCAGTCTAACGGGTTCAGATGGTCGGGGCTTTTTCCTGGCCGCAGAGCACAGGGACTGGCTGGGTAGGAAATCCCAGAAGGACTTTGGGAGCTTTTCCCCTCCTAGCTGCTGGCTCCAGCTCAGCCTCAGGACCCCTGCCTTTGCTGGCAAACCTTGGCTCCAGGGAACACGGCCCTCCTCAGAGGCACCGTCACAGCTGGTGCACTGAGCTGATCCAGACAGGGCTCCGGCTGCATGGGCAAAACCCACACTGAGGGGGAATCAAAAGAGAGCCTGCGGCTGAAAATGCCCCCAAGGGCAAATGAGGAAGAGGCCATCGGGGTCACCTGGCTTGACCTTAGGCCTCGGCTAGCCCTCAAAGCGTCTCACATCTAGGTGCTTTTGTGGTAGATGGAGACCAGATGCGCCATAATCTGTCTCTGGAGGGACATCAGCTCCCTGACCATCAATACACATTCCCAACAGGAGCCAAGGGGACTATCCTCAACATGGGCTCTCTCATGCAGGTCTCTGAAGCTCTCCATTCACTACACCTGCAGTGATAGTGGGGATAAGGCAACTCTGCAGAGAACCGGCTCCCTCCAACGTGGACCACAACTTCCCCCTCCACAGAGAGACAGTCCTGCTCCTGGAAGGTCCCCTTCACACACTGACCATTTGCTCCCTGCTGATTAAATCAAGGTTGTGTAGCCAGGGAAGCAAGTGTGACAAGATTAATTAGTCTTCCAGGCCTCATCCTGCCTTGGCAGGGCACAGGCTTTGATGGGACTGATACAGAGCTGGCACAACCACAGGGCAGCCCAGCATCCACAACACACAACCTGCAGCACTTGGAGCTTAGCATGACAGAGCTGCCTTCCTTCCCAGGCTCACTGTAGGGCACTGACGCAAGCCTGAACCCACCAAGCATTCCCAAGGTGTCCTCATTCCCTGAACGCCATGGAACGAGGAGGCAGACCTGGTCCTGTGCAGTGCCTGGCTGCCAAGAGTTAACCGCGATGAGCACGGAAAGGGAGCCGATCGTATATTATCGATGCAGAGCAGGAGGTGCGCTTAGCAGGGAGCAGGGAGCCCACGTCGCGCCGGGCAGGCCGAAGCCTGAAGCAGGATGATTTATTTTTAAAAAGTAGGTGCTAGGGAGGCGAGTGACAGATATAAGAACCGTGCAATATTCTGCCAGCGTCTGGGGGACAGTTAGCAGGGAACGAGGAGCGGTGTTTACCTGGCGTTTACAGGAAGAGTTACAGGACTGACGGTGATGGATGCCCTCGCAGACAGGACTGTTTGGGCTGAAGCAGGACCAGCTGTTATAATATTTTAAATGTCAACAAACGATGACTCGCCTGATGCTGAATTATGAGGGAACTTTCCTGAACCTCGGCCAAGCAGCTCTGAGCCCGTGGGCTGGGGCTGAGCGCACGCCACGGGTTGCAGGGGGGAGGTGATAACGCCTGAAAAATAAACTGCCAGGGGGCAAGAGAGTTTTTGGCATGTCTGTGAAATCCAGGCTGGTGACTCAGCCCCAAGCCAGGGGGCCTGGGAGGCCTCCATGTGCCAGCACAGCCTACAACTCACCCCCCCACACACACACAAAGGAAAAGGGGATGCATGAGCCCCCTCCCTCCCCATCACCCCCAGGCAGAACTGCAGCCTTGACCTCGGTTGGGTCCCTACACACAGCTGCCTTGCATGCAGAGTACCATAGCAGGGAGAGCGCTGGAGACAGGATGTTGCGGGGATCAGAAGAAAACACGTTCTCCAGAAGCAATTGCAGGCAGAACCTGCAGCTGCTGCTCACACCCTCACTGTCAGGACTTGACTGCTTGCCCGGGAGACCCTGAAAGCAGCCCTGGGGTCAGGCGCAGGTGAGGAGCAGCATGCTACCCAAGGATGCTGCCATGCAGACACCCGTTTGTATGGGCATCACCTGCCTGGCCAGAAAGAGAAAGCTGCAGCTGAACCATCTGTTTTCAGGGACTTCACCCCAGCAGGGATGGCCTGGCCTTCATGCCCTCGCTGCCCCACAGGACACAGCAGAGACGTGCACTGCAGTATCTTGGCACTGATCCCTCAGCTGTGCACACAGCTGCTGGCTGGAAAGCTCTTCCTCTGCCTTGGCTTTTGGTGGACAAGTTGCCTTTTCAAAGCAACTTCTGGAAGCAGTTTGCTGACTTGTTTATCCCCGAGCACAGACACACAGTTGTATTAGCCTGAAAGCAAGCAGAAGGCAGAGTAGATTTGCACCCTATAGACTAACTAAATTAGAGAGATGTATAACATGAGCTTTCATGAGCTGGAGCTCACTTCATCAGATGCTGTGAAAGGACATGCACGGAGCAGCATATAAAATGGAGAGAGTGATCTGAACGATGGAGAGAGTGATCTGAACGCGAAGGCAGAAAGGGAGAGGAAGAGGGGAGAGGAGGAAGGGGCAGTACTGGGAGAGGCAAACAAACAAGCAAAGAACCCAACAAGCAAAGGAGTCATAAGAGTTAATTCAGGTAACGGGATAAAAATCCAAAGTCCCCGTTTAAACCAGACTTAACACCATCCAGTCTGCAAATGATTTCTTATTCTGCAATTTCCCATTCAAGTCCTTTTTCAAAGGTTTTCTGCCTAAGAACAGCTGCCCTGAGGTCAGCAATAGAGCGTCCAGGGAGGTTAAGAGTTGTGCCACTGGCCTTTGTGTCTTTCTGGAGTTAATGTTGGATCAGTGTTCATTCATGCTGTCATACAGAGACCTCCCCATCTGTGCGATAGCTGATTTAATTAGTCTAACAGTGGTTCTTAACCTTTTTAGACTCAAGGCACCCCTGGATAAACGCAAAGCACCCCCTGGAAATGCCAGCTCTTTGTTTTTGCTCATTTTTTTTACTACAGAAAAATAACAGAGCAATTTTGCTGTTGCAAGCTACTCACCAAGACCATGACTATGAATTCCTACTTGATATATCTGGGTTTACTTTGTCACATTTGCACATCTAACAGTACTAATATTGCATGATACCCCACAACACCCTCAACAGGATCCCAAAGCACCCTTTTGAGAATCACTGGTCTGTACAGTGCAAACCCTCGCTGCCTCCTGTTCATCTTCACCCTTTGGGCAAAGCGGTTTTGTCTTTGACTTTTACCACGGAAAGAAACAGCACAATTGCACGCACATGCCGGATATATAAGCATGGAAATGGGTAGCGGAGTGTCATTCTGCAGCCCTGGTACAGACAATAACAAGGATGGATGGATCAAACACCAGGCTGACCAGGCAGTCTCAAACGTGGCTCACCAGTGCCATCTAGGGCCCAGAGCGCATCAATGACAAGCAAGGACGAGGTCACTGCATCCTTAACGACTAATAAGTGCCCTTGCTTCCCCCAGCCTGGCCCTCTCCCCACAGCAGAGCAGCAGCTAGTGAGCAGGTAGGGAAATAAAGAAAAGGCAGCACACAAAAAGGAGGCTACGTCTCTCCGATGAGGGGACTCGCTGCAGGCAGAGGCTGGAACCTGGACATGCAGGGTGAGACTCGTAGCTGTCAAGGCCAGAGCACTTGGGCTTCCTCCCAGCCTAAGGTACACCCCCTGGGGGGCTCCCCAAGCAGTACAAAATACCCATGACAAAGCCCAAGGGTGCCTGCAGGGAAGAGACAGGGGCGCCAAAGCCCTCCCAGCATGTCCCCAGTGTCCAACCCTTAGGACACTCCAAGTCTTCAGTCCCTCCCTTAGCCTAAGTCTGATGTAAACCCCCTGTGCTAAGTGATCTCTACGTTGGAGGGGACTCCTGGCAAAGGCCCAGCACCGACGTCCCTAGCCCTGCCCAAATAAGAGCCAGGTACGCTTCCAGCAGGTGCCCATGGACATGCAGCGGTCCCATGTGGGCGCAGGACAGGACATTTTACTAAACCCCACCCAAGTGCCGTTCCCTCAGGTCATGGCTTTTGTGTCCTGCACCTTCTTCACCCACCCAGTCCCCTGTGTATAACCCACTGGCCACCACCACCACCACGATCCCACATAACCCAGTCACCACCTTACCCCCGCAGCAGCACCTCCCAGGACACACACTCCTAGAAAACAGCCCCTGTGGCAGCTCTTCTGTCGTCACAGCCTCTGCACCATCAACGACTGGTCACTACTAGAGAAGACCTATGCCAATCCAAGCCTGCTGCTGTATGATGGTCTCTTAAATCCTGCAAATCTACTATCCTGACACCCGCTGAAGCCCAAATGGCCACACCAGGACTGTGTGGTGGAGATCCTCTGGTGTGAGGAATGGAGGTCGGCATCACCACCAAGCAGATTCCTTATCACAGACCCACAGTCTGCCCACCTAGCCTCAACCTGCCACGCCATCAGTGGGCCTTGCTGAAGAGATTCTGGACAGGGCAAGCTGTGTGCAGCCAGCCTCCACCACTGGGGTCTCCATGACCATCCAGACTGTAATTGTGACAAAACACATACCATATCGCATATTGTCGAAGACTTCCAGCTGACTAAGTTCAGTGGCGGACTACAGGAAGTCCACACAGCCACTGAGGATGCTATTGCATGGACACACACACTATTAGGAAGGAAAACTACTGTAGTGTCATCATTTCTACCGACTTCTAAAAAGATGCACGCAATCTGCTCTGGTGCCAGTTCAGTCTCCTTCCTGGGCCCTGCCATGGCCAGCGTGGTATCATATGCTCAGACAAATCTGCAGAAGCCCAGGGACAGTTAAAGGCATCTTCTGCCAATGTGCAGGACGTCTCTGCCCTTGCACCTGATGCAGCATACAGGTGAGTGTGACAGTTGGGGCTGATAAGCGAGACCCGTGCACTTGCAAGTGCAAAGTACACAATACTTCTCAATGCTTTCAAATGTCATAGTTTCATAGTAGGTTGGGTCGGAAGGGACCTGAAAAGATCATCAAATCCAACCCCCTGCCATGGCAGGAAAGACTACTGGGGTCAAACGACCCCAGCAACATGATTGTCTAGCCTTGTCTTAAAGACCCCCAGGGTAGGAGCCAGCATCACTTCGCTTGGAAATTGGTTCCAAATCCTAGCTGCCCTGACAGTGAAGTCATGCCTCCTGATGTCTAATCTGAATCTCCCCTCTGCCAGCTTGTAACTGTTATTCCAGGTCACTCCTGGTCGTGCTCAGGGGAACAGGGACTCCCCCAGTGCCTGCTGATCCCCTCTGACTAGTTTGGCCACTAGATCCCCCCTCAGCCTTCTCTTGTGAAGGCTGAACAGGTTCAGGTCCCGTCACCTCTCCTTGTAGGGCCTCCCTGCTGCCCCGATCCTGCGAGTGGCCCTCCTCTGCACCCTCTCCATGCTGTCCACATCCCTCTTGAACTGCGGTGTCCAGACCTGGACGCAGTACTCCAGCTGCGGCCTGACCAGTGCCGCACAGAAGGGGAGGATCACCTCCCTGGACCTGCTCGAGGTGCATCTGTGGATGCATGACAGGGTACGGTTGGCCTTCTTGACTGCATCCCCACACTGCCGGCCCGTGTTCATCTTGGCATCAATGATGACCCCCAGATCCTTTTCCGCCTCCGTGCTGACAAGAGGGGAGTTCCCCAGCCTGTAGGTATGGTGCCGGTTGTTCCTCCCCAGGTGTAGCACCGTGCACTTGACAGTGCTGAATCCCATCCTGTTCTCATCCACCCACCCCTGTAACCTGTATAGGTCCAATTGTAGCCTATTCCTTCCTTCTAGCGTGCCCACATCCCCCCACATCTTAGTGTCATCAGCAAATTTGAACAGGGTGCTTTTTACCCCCTCATCCAAGTCGCTGATGAAGATGTTGAACAGGGCAGGCCCTGCAGGACCCCACTGCCCACATCCCTCCAGGTCAAAAATGACCCATCTACCACCACTCTCTGGGTGCGGCCCTCCAGCCAGTTGGTGACCCATTTGACTGTATCGACACCACAGTCTCCCTGTTTTTTAATGAAAACGGGGTGAGAGACAGTGTCAAAGGCCTTCTGAACATCCAGAAAGACTATGTCTACTGCTACCCCTGTGTCTAATGATTTGGTGACCTGGTCATAGAAGGCCACCAGGTTGGTCTGACAGGAGCAATGTCCAGCTACCCCAGCAGTCCTAGCTGACCCTACGGACCCCTGTGGCTTAAACTGGCAGCACAAGGCTGACAGTGACAGTCTAAGAGAAAGTCTCAGCCCCATGTACCAGTGACCATCGGGTCTCTCCTACATCGGGGTCCTTTCAGACATCTCCCTTTGCCTGGAGCCAACCAACAAGCAACTGAGCTGGACCATGTGGGGCACAATAACCACCCAACCCCCTACAGAGAGACACAACTGCTGCGCAGGGCCAGACAGGACTGGCTTTACAGCCATGGGCACTTGCCGCCTGTTTCAGGACTCCTGCTCTGAGCACCATGAGTCAAACAGGGGACATGAAGACTTTGGGAGGCTTGCTCCAGTCTGCATATAAACGTCCCTTTGTGCCAGGCCCCGACCTGCAAGAAGGCAAGCAGGACTTCCAAACACCACATCTTAGATTATCAAATTTCTGCTGCACAGTTACTGCCCCCCCGCCTCTGCAGATGTCATTACAAAAATGGGATCTTAAACCACTATCTATCGCCTCCCCTGCTGAGAGCTTCGATTTCAGATACCATCACCCAGTAATAACTGGGCACCGATATCTGCTCCTGAAAAAGCCCCATTCATTGGAAAGCACACCATTATATCTCCAGTAATTGTAAATATTGCAAAGTGCTCGAGTCAGCAGTCTCGCTGAATTTTGCTTTCAACATCTGCAACCCTATAAATCTCTGTCTCCTTCAGGTGAACTGGAGGCTCCGTGCTCTCCACTCAGGCTCCAGTTTACATCTCCCAGCACTGTCACTCCAAGCCATCAGACCCCGGAAGGGTCCTTAGCCCTGCAGCCTGAGCAGGTCACTGCCACATCAAGCAGACGTTTGGAACCCTACCTCTAGCACCCACCCCTTATGCAAGGTCTTCCCCATGTGAGGGAAAATGCCTGGGGACCCTTTGCAGTGGCGCAATCATCCCTGAAGCATTTTGGCAGAATATAACATTGACCTTCCTATTTCTTGGGGCTCTCAGCCATTCTGGGGCTAGTAACATCAGAGCAACCCCATGCCATGGGAGAGCAAAGCACCATGAGCTGCCCCAGCAAAGGCATGGCTGCTGCTAATGGGGCCCCCACTGGCTTGCATGCTGAGCAAAACACCAAGAAGCAGCCGGCTCTGCAAGTCCCTGAGTATGACTCCCAGCAAGAAGAGAGTCCTCTGGCAATGGCTCCAACCCCTTCTTCAGCACCATGGGAAACTCAGCGCAGTGGCCAGCTAATGCTCCCACCGTGGGATGGAGTCAGGGCCAGCTGTGTATGGGGGCAGTGGTCTGCGTAACTGCTCTGTGGTCACGGGGACATGAGCCTACTCCGTGCCACAGACAGCCCCTGGGCCAGCAGTGCTTCGCTTTGTCTCCAAACCCTCCTGTTTACCAGACCTTCGCTGGGCTGCCTCTTTTTTTTTTTTTTTAATTGTTTTCAAAACAGATTTCATGTGGTCCCAAAATGAGACCATGATTGTAAATTAAAGTGTAATTAGCCTTTACGCTTTTATATTCATTAACTCTTCTCTGTTAATGATGCAGAGGCTGGAGCGCAAACCCAGCATTATGAAACCACATCCAGGAAATAAAATAGTGATTTAGATAATGGCCAGAATGTATTGCTACTTACACATAATTAAACAAATGCTCAATTTAAACTTGGAAACATGAATGAATGTTGATTAACCCCAGCCCAATGATTCTGCTCGCGATTTGGTTAAATGGCTGTGCTGCTAACGGGGGCTGGCACGAGGAAGCAGGCAGGCCGCACCGACATCCGTCAAACCACACCTGCACCGTGCAGGTGCTGCAGTGGGCTCAGCAACGCGGGGCACAGGTGGGGAAGCGGTGTTCCAGCCCGCAGAGGACGGCTCACGTGCTGCGGGGAGAGGCTGCCTACTTAGACGGGTGTCAGATGAGCCCCACACGCAGGGGGGCAGCTCAACACGAGCGCTCGTCTCCAAAAACCAGCTGCCTCTTGCAGTCGCTGTGGTCCCAACGGCTGCTCTCCTGCTACCCTGACATGCGGGACTCGCCTCTTGCCAAAAGGCCAGCAGCCAGGGCTGCATTTGGGAGATGTGGCAAGGAACAGGGCAAGGGGCAAACCGTAGCACCTTCCAACAGCCCTCTGGCACCAGCCACTGGCCTCCTTCCAGCCGACAGCGGAGTCTGGGGTGCAGCCATGTAGGAAGCACCTGCAGGCTGGGGGTGTCACGGAGCTGCTCTGGGAACTGAGAACCAAAGTTCAGCTCCGCTAGTGAAAAAGAGCAAGCGCAGACAAAGAGGCAGGGAAGCCCTGTCGATAGCATCCGGATCTGCTCCTATCCAAGAGGGCGACATCAGGACCTGGACGCAAGGAGCTGCCAAGAGCCAAACTCTGACAGTTTGCAGGATAATCCCCCAGCAGCTCCCCCCAAGCTGGACCACACCGCAACCCCCAAGTTAGGAGGGCTCTGGCTGAGCTAAAAGCCCAGCAAGGCCCCTTAATTGAGCACACAGCTTTCATGACACAAGATGAAGGACGAGGCTCCGCAGCCCCCAGTGCCAAAGCAAAGAGACTGCACGGCGTAGCTCAATGCATATGCCTGCGGCGAGAGGGCCCTGCACGATCCCCTGGTGACACCCAGGCCTCTCAGGCACACCTGGCTCAACACCCACCTTCCCCACCCACAGTGCACCCCACTTTGCACAGAAGAGCCCTGGGGATGGCATCGGGGTCCCAGCCAGCAAGGGCCGCACCCCAGCACCCCACGGGGGTTGACGCTGCGTGCACAGCCCAGCCAGAGCTTTGTCTCAACGCCCTGCTTTGTGTCATTTTCATCTCTCTCGGCTCCCTCCCACCCCGAAGGATATTAGTTACCATGGAAACAACTGTGTCGTTAGGAGGGGAGGAGCTTCATGAAGTCCACAAGTGCAGCACAAAGTACACTGCATGCCCACGCGTGCAGGCCACGGACGCGCTCATGCCAGGACTGCAAAATGCCGCCTTCCCTGCCATGCCCCACAGGGCTCGAGTTGGCCACATCCCAACACACTCCTTTTGTGCCCTGCTCGCCCTGTCCCCACCTGGGACCCCCCACACTGCACAACCCCAGGGGCCGTGGGCTTGCAGGGCCCGAGGCTCCAACCACTGCACATACTCCTGCTCCACCTGGGGAGCTAGGAAAGAAACCACGCTCAGTTTCCTCCTCTCCTCCGTGGCAGTGTCCTGCTGACCCGTGTGGGGTACAGGCACAGGCTGTGCAGACAGACAGGCTGATGGACAGCCCCATGCCTGGGTCACCCCTGCAAAGTCCCCAGCCCTACTTCTCCGTACTGACCACGGTACTGGCAGGCGATGCCACCAAGCTGCTGAGCAATATGTGGAGCTTGACACAGCCTGTTTCCAGGGTAGCATTAAGGAGGCCCCCAACAAAGGAGCCACCGCGATTTGGACAAGGCTTCAGTGCCAAGCGGAGCCCCTGACAGCTCTCCCCTATCACGCCAGGAGCGGGCTGGATGCCAGGACTAATGTGCCCGGCCACTGCCAGAGGCTTGCAGAGTTCACTGGCACTGACTGCTTGCGCAGCAGCTACGGGGGTCTGGCTGGCGGTCCCCTCGCGAGGCAGCAGGCCGGCTGCACAGCAGCGAGTGAATGTAAAGCTGCGAATAAACTTTCCAGAGAAGGGGCTGGAAGCAAGAACCGCACGAGGGACCCTCCCTGGCATCCAGAGGCCAAACTCTTTGAAAAGTTGGCTTTTTCCCCAGCCCCTTCAGTGCAAAAAGACCCACGCGCTGCATGAAGCTCTGCCCCATGGGGCTGCTGTGTTGCTTCCCCCATGTCCCGCATGCCAGTGCCACCCCACTCCCACCCCACTAGCATTGGGGGCATCCGCTGGACAGAGCAGTCGTCCGTCCTTCTGGCCTCAGGGGTGACTCTGGGTTTTCTCCCAGCTCCAAACGCCTGGGCAGCAAACACATCCTAGGTCCAAAAAAGGGGCAAGAGGCATCCTTGGGGGAGAGGAGCATTGGTCGCTGTGGAAAACGGGAGCGGGGAGGACCTCCCCAGACCCGAAATGCTGGAGGCTGCAAGTGGGAGTGGAGTGGGGGGAAACCCCAGGCCAGACCCAGGTCGGTCTGCCTCTCGGCACCTGCAGAAGCCCGGGCACAACGAAGCGAGGGTGCGACCCAGCTCTTCTACAACCGCACGCCGTACCTGCGACAGCAGCTTGCCTTCCCCTCCGCGAGCCTGGGCCGTCTGCTTGGCTCCCAGGGCCACGCTGCCAGTACGTCCACTCCCATGTGCCGTGGGCGAGGGCAGGCTCTGCCCGGCCTGGCCAGCGTGCGCGGCACCTAGAAGCAAGCGAGACGAGTGTGACTGCAAGGCCGCGTGGCCCAGTCAGCGCTGGGACCTCCGCGCAACCCCTCTGGCACGCGCTCGCTCCACGCCCGGCTGCCGCGGCAGAGCCGGAGCTGCTCGCTGGCTTCCGCAGGAGGGAAACCTGCACACGGGGAAGTGGAGCCCCCACGGGCACAGGGCTGCTCACCGGGGCACGAGGCATGCGCATGTGGACACATGCACAAGGCACAAGTAAGCATGCACGTGCACACATGCAGGGGACAGCTGAGCATAGGCGTGCCCGCAGGCACGAGACACGGCTGAGCACCTGCGCACATGCACGAGGCATGGCTGAGCACAGGCCTGCGCACCTGCACAAAGCACGCGCACGAGGCATATCTAAGTACACACGTGCACACATACCAGCATGCATGCACAACTGTGCCACACGCCTGCCCAGCCCCCTCGCACCGTGGGCTGCTCCCCGGGCGTGCAAGCCCAGCAGCGCCCGCGGCCAAGGGCCCCCCGGGGAGGGAGGGCGGCGGGCAGATGGAACACCCACGGGAGGGCGCGCAACAGCCGGGGGGCGGGGCGGCATCCCGCCGCGCCCCGGGCCGGCTGCGATTGGCTGGGCTGCGAGGGGCGGGAAGCGAGGGGCGAGCGCCCAAGGAGCCGGGCGATGAGAGGAAGGACGTCATTGGCTAGGAAGCCACGCGCCGGCCTCAGCGGCTTTGCGATTGGTGGGGGCAGGGCGGGAGAGCGTCGGTCGTCGAGGCGCGCGCCCCTCCCCCACTCCTGTCAGGAAGCGGCCTCGAGCGTTGCCGCCGCCGTTGCCTGCCCTGAGCCCGTCGCGGGAAGCCCTGGTACGCCACTCGTCTCACGGCAGGCCAAGTCCCAGCCCTCGAAGGTGCCCTCACAAATAGAGAACGCAGCCTGTCAGGCAGTGCCCTTCCAGCCCTGTCTGCGGTCCATTGAGGGCCACTTAGGCCTGATCCGGTGCCTACAGGATACAGTGGAAGACAGGCCGGGCACACAAGGCAAACGTGCCTTTGCTACTGTGCAGAGAGGTAGGACCTCGCCCTACATTTCACGCGCAGTAGCAACAGTGCATTCACGCACGTGTAGACGCACCCGTGGTGGATGTCACTGGGAGCAAACTTGTGTCTCAGAGCCAAGGGGAAGGATGGACACGGAGAGTCCGTTTGTTGCTTCCTTAATGGAGGGGGCTGGCTCCTGCCACGCACTGCAGATGGCCCGGGAGCTGGTATGAAAACAGGCACCTAAGAGGAAACATGGAAGGGCTGCGAGAGAGGAGGACGGAGTAAGAGAAGGGCAGAGGCGGGGCCGGCAGAGGCGGGAGCAGACGATGCCCCTCGCCAGAGCCGGGCCCGCGACGGGAGCAAGCTCCATGTCCGACACCACGAATACCGTTCGGTGACACCCCGAGATAACCAGGGCCAAGACGGCCAGCACAGAGCAGCCATTGGGGGCTACAAGTCATGACTGAGGGGCAGTCGCGGGCTCCCATGTTTACAAGCAGAAAGTCCCTTCACGGCGAACTCCGGAGCAGCCAAACTGGTGGTGCGCTGCACAGGCGCCCATTACGCCGAAAGCTGCTGTCCGCCATCCAATCCCAGGCTTGGCCCATCCGGCTCCACTTGGACCCGGTTTTTGGGGTTCAGGCCCAAGCGAGGCGCTTCCCAGCCCTGGGGTGCGCCAAGCAACCTGTTTAATTCTGCCATTGTGGCCGCGGTGGCCACGGGGGTCAAGCAACCCCGTTCTGAGCCTGGCAGATGCCGTTGACTGCCCAGTGTGTGCTCTGCCGCTGCAGCTGCATAAGCCATAGGGAACAAGTCATTAATGACAGAGCTCGTTATTAGGCCAGCAGGTAACCTTCCACAGGGTCACCGTGAAAAATAGTGATCTCCAAACCGCCTCTCCCATCCGTCAGCACAAAAGCAAGGATTAATATCAGCATCTGTTGCGCTCTGTGCAGCGCAAACTTCTCGGAGCAAGCACAGGAAGGGAAACCAGGGGCGTGAGGCCTCTGGACAGCCCCCGACGAGCTGCAGGCTTGTGGCCCCCCGGAGTCCCTGCAGCCCAGGGCTCCAATATGTGCGCCGCTGCAAGGGTTGCAATTTCTTCATCAATACAAAAGAGACAGAGGCTCAGCAGCTTGGCTTTTTGCAGTTCCTGCATGGGAGCCTACAAGTGCAAATGCAGTGAAGACTGGTGTGCTGTGGCCACAGAGATGATCCCTCCCTCCAAGGGCCCAAGTGCCATCCAGCGGTCAGGATGCCAGCAGCAATTCTGTGCGGGATTCTGGGGGTCTGCAGAGAACTGTACACAGCTCAAAAGCAGCACAGCTTTGGCCACCTCTGCCCAAGCAGGACTTATCATGGACAGCCGGGCCCTTATGCAGAACAGGGAGAACCCAGGACTGTCAGGGGCTAAGAGACATACCTCGTTCCTGAGTCCAAGAGCACCACCTCCACATGCGCCTCAGGGAGCAGCCCCCTGCAAGCTGCATTGTCCCCAGGGCTCTGATGCCCTTGTCACGCCTCTGGAGGGGCAGCTAGCTCCCGCATAAAGGGTTGGTGGCTCAGTTCCTGCCAAGACGTGCTCTGTGGCAGCCATTTGTCAAGGGAGCTGAGCACAGGGAAGGCCCTTCTCAGCAGACCGGCACTGCTCTTCCAGCTTGTCAGGGATACTCAGAGCCCTTGTGACCAGTGACGACTTCACAAATGGCTTCTGTACAAAGAGGAGCAGGTTTTCCTCACCTTGGTGCAGGAGTGAATGAGGGCGGAGCTGTGGAAGTGCAAGGATACGATGGCCTGCCATGGCCATACAGACCATCTGTGCCCGCCTGCCCCCCCACCTCCCGGACTGCGTGCGGAGCAGAGCACAGAGCTGTACTCCACACACAACCAGGGCAAAACTGGCTAGAAGTGAAGGGACAGCTGCCTCCTATGCCCTGTCCTTCCTCAGACCTGCTGAGGGGCCTCCACGCAGCTTTCCCTCTCCTTTCCTTTTCATTTTTAATTTAATACAGTTGACACTCATGCAAATGAGCTCCTGACTCTGCAAGTTGGGTTAATTGAATGTTACCAAGGTCTGGACAGCCTGCTAGGTCCCAGGCCATGGGCAATTGGGCTGCCGGCAGGAACGAAGCCTTGGACCTGTCCTTGGCAGACATGCAGGATCCTGCTACAGAAACCAGGCAAGCCATGCCCAGCTGGGTCCCTGGGGAGCCAGGGTCTCAATGGAAAAGGCCCCCCCATGCCCAAAACCAGCCAGGGGAGCTTGTGGAGCATGCTGAAGCGCAGTGTGCACTTAGGGAAGGGACTCACCTCCCAAGGTCTGGAGGCTGGAAATCTTCTCTCAGATGCTGACTTCCAGGTATATGATTTAATGAAAGGCACAATAAGAAGTGAAACAATTAGAATTTCTGCCTCATTATCATGGTAATCTTATCAGTCGGATAATGAGGTATTAATGGAGATTTAATGTGCCTCTCATAACAGAATCCCTTGGAGAAAACACATAAGGAAATTGCTGTAAATCCACTTAATGATGGAAAGGTCCCCAAACACCATATTCCAAAGGATGAAAAATGCTGGATGCAAATGAGAAGGAATCAAGGTCAATAACACTGCAGGGACCAAGCTAATGGCAGGCCTGGATATATATAATAAAAATTGCATGTTGCTTTTAAACCTCAGCCTCTGTTGTTTTCAAACATGCGTTGCCGCTAATGAAATGACGGAGACGTGCAGCATGCTAGGTGGGCTGCACAAAAGGCTGTGAAACCCTGCATGAGGCACCAGGATGGAAAGCCAAGCAATGCGCCTTTAGGTCTGCCCAGGGCATGGGCAGCTGCTAGAGGGAGCTGCTGTGGGAGGTGGTGTTTCCCTGCTGCACTCTCCCCTGAGCTGCAAGCAAGGCCTGGAGGCAACCCCTTCCCATCCCTCTGGGCTGCAGCACTGTGGGCCCGGGACCAGGAGGGCACTTCTGCCCTCACAGCAGTTCTCTGTGGCCAGGCTGGGCTCAGCCCCTCTGCATGCCAGCGTTTGCCTGGCCCCAAGCCAGCCCTGAGCACACGCAGGGTAGGAAGAGTCCGTTGCCCACACTGCGTGGCCCTCTCCCATGGGCACCTGGGCCTAGCTGTCACAGAAGCCTGGGCAGGCAGCTTCCCTGCAGGACCCCAGCATACTCGGAGGCTGCACAGCCTTGGGCTTGAAGGCGTCTGGGGGCTGCAGCAGTGGCTGCCACCCATGTCCCCTGTGAGGAGCTGGGCTTGGCCACTAGATGTCACCCTCGGAAAGGAAACAGGAGCCCAGCCAGGCAGGGAGCAGCTGCAATGCAGGCTGCCTGCCCAGGGCATAGCCCCCGCATCCCCAGGCCTGCTCTTACTCTCCTTCACCTGGTGCCAAGGCAGGGTCAGTGCCAGTGCCAGGGCCTGCTGGGCAACGTGGACCATGCAGGGGTGATGGTGGCCTGGCACTGGCCAGTGGGTGAAGAGGTCATTGTGCCCAGGGTAAGGCCGTCTCCTCTCCCCCAGAGCCACTTTACAACCCAGGGGGGTGCAGGCAGCAGGGCAGGCCTGGGCCTGTGCCCAGGACCCCACCCAAACCTGCTGAAGCCAGCTGCAGCCCTTCCAGCCCATCTGCCTGCACAAACCCTCTCCCCACTCTGCTGCCACAGGAGGGCAACTGGGCTGGGAAAGGGCCTGAGCAGGGAGCCATGCAGAAGCCAGTTTCCAGGGTGCCCATGTTCCTGCTCCCTGGGGACGTTCTGCCCAAAAGGGCACGGGTCATTCAGCTGCTGTGTCCACTTCCAGCCAAGCCCTGACCGCAGCTCCCAGGAACCACACTCCCCTCTGGCTGCCCAAGGCGCTTATGTGACAGCTGCTGGGGCAGCACAGGGCACAAAGCACTCTCTGCTCACATCTGCTCTCACCCCAGCACTGGTGGCAAACTTGAATCTTCTTCACTAGAAGCCTTGATAAACCCCCATCCCAGGATGGCTTTGCTTTTAGCAGACAAAATAAGCATGTGTTGGATAAAGAGAGCACTGCTGGAGTCGTATACTACATTGCTCAGCAAATGACATTTTCATACAGAAGAAAGCACGGAGAGTTTCTCCCAGCTACACGGGGACCGGATGAGATGAGCTGAGGAGGTCTCTACCAGCCTACCTTCCCTAGGACTATGTGGGGACTGGACCTGGAAAGCAGCTGCTCTATGAGAAGCCCATGCTCTGCAACTGCTGCTGCTGCTAAAGAGAGGCTGAAAGCAAGAGATGGGGCGCAGATGGACCGAGAACCACCTTGCTCCATGTTTGCCCTTGGGCTCCAGGCACTCAGAGGGGTGACATGACCCATACACATTCACAACTGCAGACAAATTCCCCTGGAAGATGAATCTTATGGTTGAAGGCTGACAGGAGGCAGCTGTTGCATTTTTTCTGTTCTGCCTGGCAGTCTCATCATCAGCTCCCCACAGTGCTCGTCTTGGGTCTTGGATACTCCGTCCATCCCCATTTGGGTGGTGTGGAGCCAATCCTGCCCTCAAGCTCTCAGCTGATCTTTCTTACGAAAGGTTACATACAAATACCTGAGCCAACGTGATGCTTATGGACCCAACAGCCCCAGCCCCACTGCAGCCACTGCTCAGGGACCACTTTGCCCAGGCCTCTAGTTCTTCCTGGTGGCGCCTCCCTCACAGGGCTACATGGGAGTTTGCTCTAAGTCTGCAGGACCCTTTGCGCCTGTGCCGAGACTGGCAGTAGGCCACCTGGCTTCAGTCCTGTCAGTGGGTTTTGGGATTACTGCAGTGCCAGCATCAGGCCTGATCAATACACAGAGTGATGGAGATGACTGTCTGCTGGCAGTCTAAGCCCCCAAATTAATTTCACTCAGACCCAGTGACCAGCAAGAGCTGTTCTGTTTTGAACTGCTCTGTCAGTGCTCTCCAGCTGGGCCTTACGCGAGAAGCTCCACAGCCTGCCACTGCGCCCTCGTCCTTCCCACCCACCTCTCCCCAAGCCCCACTTGGAGCTGAGCACATGTGTGTGCTACACCACTTGCAAGCCTGCCTTCAGCACAGCTGCTGAGCCTGCAGGACGTCACGTGGCCATTAGAACGCAGAGACACAAAGCCAGCCAGGTAAACTGCTCTCCTTTTTAATTGGTTTGTACAGAATGATATCATACATTAATAATCACATTAGAGACAAGATGGGCTTCCTGTATACAAGATTGTGCAAGCTCATTAATTTCGATTTAGAAAGGCGTTACCAGTTCCAAAGAGGAGAGGCAGTACAAAGCTTGTAAAACAGAGGTGAAGCACAATGAAGAGGTACAGAACACGCGATAAATTCAGCAGACTCGTTCTCCCGGAGCAGGGGCTCGCCTACAGATCAGCTGTAATCCCAGAGAAAGGAGAACCGCCCCCTCTCTACAGGCCATGATTTTCTGCTGCTCCAGGCCTCCCACGACACTTCCAGACTAAGGCTGCCGCATAGATACAGTAGCTGGGCCACATAAGTTACACTACACAACAGGCTTCACTTCCTTGAAGCACTGATAAGCAGGGCGCGTGTTGACTGCGGCCCTTTCAACCTGCTGGTTTTCCCCTGCAGACTACTTAGCACAACTGACGTGGCAGCGGGTCCCCAAACTTCTGCTAGGATTTGGCTGAACAGAACATTGCTTTCAAATACGCCACGACACTGCTCACCAGAAACTCGCCTCAAGTAAAGAGGGTTGTGTCATGGCTTCCTCCTGCCATGTATGGCAGTTTCC
This sequence comes from Crocodylus siamensis, assembly GCF_052110815.1. Taxonomy (NCBI): domain Eukaryota; kingdom Metazoa; phylum Chordata; order Crocodylia; family Crocodylidae; genus Crocodylus; species Crocodylus siamensis. The sequence continues at coordinate 1,406,214 of NC_143405.1, forward strand.
ATCCAATAGTTAGTAGTGCAACTTCAAACTAAAATGACAGCAGGTTGCACGTGCTAATGCTCCTAAGAAGAGGAGCTTAACAAGATTTTAAGGAAGAACTAAAGCCACCAGGGGCTGTAGGGGGGGGATCCCCTGGGGATGAAAGACCCAATGCTCAGCTCAGGACACAGGAATAACAAACACCACTGTGAAGGGAACAGCTCGATCGAGACAATTAGTCAATTATTCCTCCGCGGTCTTGCAAAAGCACCCCTGACTTCAACAACTGGGCTTTCAGTCTGTGCAGACAGCAGACTCCAACGAGCCTCCCCTCCCCTCCCCAAAACCGTTGTTCAGTGTACCCTTGAGTGGCTGAAGTACAGGGTGCGGACATGGCTGGGCTGCAGCCTTCTGCCAAAACAGTTGGTACTGTTTGGTCCTTTGTGCTTTCCATCTTCACCTTTAACTATTGCACAACAGAAACCCGAGCAGGCATTATCCTGTACACATCATTTAACATTGTCAAACAAAATCATACAGCCACCAGGAAAACAGACACATTACAGCCAGACTTCTAATTCTTTGGAAAGTCTAATCCTTTTACTACGGCCATCAATAACATGGTATAAAAGGCTTTTATAGCAGGTTTAAAATAAAAAATAAGAAAAAGCAAAGGACCCTCTTGCTGTGAGACTCCTGCCTGTGCTGGGACTTGTACAAATCTTTACTTTTTCTAAAATAATTTCATTTAAAAAAAATCATTCAAATTTTTTTCAGTAATTTTTCTCCACAGAGAAGCAGCAAAGTAATACAGACTGTGAAGAGAACGGGCTTTGCCAGGGAAGACACCTTCCCAGGCAGAACAAGTCCTGAAGACCATTTAGGAGCCAACTGCTCTGTGCCCAGCCTGCCTGTGACAGATGTGACCGCTCCCTCATAAGGTGCTGCTGTGCCATACGCTACATTTTGAGAAAACAGTTTACGACAAGGCGGATTTGGGAGACCAAATGTTCTCCTTGCCTGGAACCCAAACGGCAGGACTATGGGGTATCGGTACATGGATACCAGCACGACAAATCTGCAGTAACGAATTAATTCAACAGGACACTCCAGCTGTGGTACAACCAGTTGATATTGCTTTTAGGTGTGATCTGGCCATTCCTTCAAGGGCAGGATTGTGCTTCACCACTGGTCAGGGCTATGAACACAGTATTACAAGATTAAGTGTCTTCAGCACCAAAAACCCTTGAAGGCTAAATAACAAGAGCATTACAACGCCATTCGGACTGAAGATCAGCATTACCAGAGTAAGGCAGACTACAGGAACTCTGCTGCTACTAGAAAGTATTGCTCTATCCTACGATCAAGTCTATAATAGAGGAGAAAGACTATAAACAGAAAGTAAAAGGCTATGCCATCCCACCCACTTCCCACGGATTTAACATGGCAACAGTGATAGAGACCCATTAGAGATACTGAGACCTTGAAAGCAGGAAGTCGCTTTCACTGAATTATGCCTAACAAGCAGCACAGTTGCACCTCAAGCACTTAATACTGTACAAAAATTGTTCTAATTGCAGCTAATCAAACTAGGCTCAGATGTATCAATTAGTTGCTTTTTTTCTTTTTTAAATAGACTCCCTTGTCAAGCTCGATGTGCATGGCTTCTAACAGCTCACTGGCCTTTTCCAAAAGAGGAAAAAAATCTTCCATCAATTCCTTGTGCAGAACACAGTACATGTGAACTGTCCAGCTGAAAGCAGGGAAATATAGGGGTTAATAAAGCAGGTTATATAGGGGGGTTGGTTTTTGTTTTTTTTCACTACTGGTGGCCACAAAGTCTGGCTCACTTCATTGCCAGCAATATGGCATGCACTGGGAGTGAGGCATAATGCTAGCATTAAGAAGTCACAATTTAAGGGTCTTTTTTGATAAACTTACAACAGTGGAAAAGGCCAGTGACCACGCATATGCAGATCAGAATCCCTTGGGACATCTCTAGACATTCTCTTGTTCCGTTTCTCAGGAAGGTCCACCTGGTCTTCTGCACAAGGACCTTTAAATTCCTAATTCTGTTGCTGTGAAAGGGAGCAGGGTGAGACAAATCTGTAAAAAATACCCTGAACTGATGTCGTGATGCGTTTCATAAGGAACCGTATGGCATTTCAAAATATTTTATATGAACAAGTAAAACCTGCACTGCTGTAGCAGACAATACAAATAACACTTAGTAAAAAAACATTCTGAAACCCCCGGCATATGTATTTAATGTGACTAATCAAAATATATATTACAGTTTAAGGTTCTGTTTGGGGTTTGTACAGTATACACAATGTTTCAGAAAAAATATTACAATAAGGTATTTACTTTTCCTTTTTATATTAGAACTTATCTATTGAAACTTACAGTCCCTCTCCTCTAGAAATGCAAAACTTGAACACACTAAAGCCCTAGCCAAAAAATGTGAAAGGTTGGTGAGAGCCCTGTGAACTATAAATTCCAGTTTCAGGAAGTTCAGTAAACTTTATTACATTTTAATAAATACTTAGGTTTGCCCTTTTTAAACCTAGCCTATTAAGAAAGTCACCTCCTCACCCAACAAGGTATGTCACAGGCTGTTGGAGGACAGGGGAGATCTTTGCTTGTTGACTGAAAGGATAATGAGTCCAAAGATAACTACAATTCATTAAATATAGTCATATTATATATTTACATTGTCCTCTCAGGTTTGAAGTTTACAGCAGGTGAAATACAACTGTTAACTAAATGTCGACTGCTACAACCCTTCCGTGTGGCTGGTGTTTTCTGAACAAAAGGTGCATTAAACTAGAAAGGATCTTAAAAAGCGGTAGTCCTAATCTTTTGGCTAGAAACAAAATAAATGTATTTTTTTTTGTGAAAAGAAGCCTAAGGGGAAAACATAGTGTATCCTGTGCAAGAAGTGTGGCAAAGAGCTTCCTAAAACACTTTCAGATTTTGAAATACCTGAAAAATGTGGTCCCTTTTTGCAGTGCTAATAGCTTTAGGGGGAAGAGACATAACCCAAAACAGAGGAAAGGGAAACCTGTTAAATTAATCTGATTAGTAAAGATCTGTTTAAAATGCCTCAGCTCTGTACAATATTATACACGGAAAGTCTCTTCTTCAGCTTTCAAATAGCTGATGCACATTCTGACAGGCTCTTCCTGCTAAAAGTCTGCCCACGCTGGCGAAGCCGCAGGTCACTTGCGATCATCAATGGTCTTAATGAATTCAACTGCTGCTGTGAACTGCATCCACCAGTACGATTCTTCTCCAGACAAACAGTTAGCATAAAAACTACTAATGTACTGAACAGTGGACAACAAGCACGGGGGATTTGCCTAGGGGTGAAAAGAGAAAAAGGAACTGCTACAACGATCTCTAGCACAGCAGCATGTTACAAATCAAACAGAACAGGGATTGAGCTCCATTTCTACAGCGCCCCTCCCATTAGATATTAAATACAAATAACGATCCCAGTCCAGGCCACGACTGCATGGAGTGCAAACTGGGCCACAGGCAGATACTAATCCCACACATCAGATCTGCCCTTTATCAGAAACACATTTCAATTTGCTGAGGGCTCAACTTGCGCCGTGCAGATGAAGCCTGCACTGCAAAAGGAGACAGGCTGGCAGCTGATACCAAGAGAACCCTGCGTCTCTGGGTAAAATCCACTCATTTACCCCCACACTCAAAGAAATGCTGAACAAGGGTGTGTGCTCTCAGCTAAACAACTCACTTTTATAAGAACAAACACCAGGACAGGAACGAAGTCATCCGCCCCAGGCACCGAATCTTCATTGGCCAGGCTTAGCAGGTTCATGATAGTTGAGCACATCCTCAGAATACACTGCACTTTGTCTCGCGGGGTTTTGTAAGCGCTTATTGTGCGGATTTCAGACTGCGCAGATGGCCACGGTGCCTCCCGGAGATAAACCTAACAGGAAGACAAAACAATCCCAGTTCTAGTCCATCCAAGCTATTACAGACCCCCTGGAGTTAATACTAGACTTGCCAGTACTTTCCGATTAAAGTCGTTCTAAAAGGCTTTTAAAATTTACCTGCTGAAAAAGCAATAACAGTTATGTACACAAGTCTTGAGTCCTTCAGTATTGTAAACAAATCCACCTCTCTCTCCAAGAGTATTTTTACAGGGTCACTGGGTTACTGCTTCTCAGATTAGCTGGAATGGGTAGTTTGTGGGAGGAAGGGGGCAGGTGGGAAGGAAGAACCCTCCGCATTGGCTTAACCCTAGGCTTTTCTTCCCCATTACTCCCTATATTCCCATCTGTGCAAAAGCAAAACAAATGGAAAATGCTCTTCCAAGCTTGGGTGTCATCTCTGGGACCCAACACAACAGCATCATCCAGACTCTACTGAACTCTCCCCTGCTTTCAAAACAGAACTGTTCTTTTCCTTCAATTTTAACTCAAAAGCAGAAGGAAGAAAAGGTTGTTACCTCAGGTATCTGAAGGGCTTTATGGTTTGCCGTCACCACCTTTGACAGCCTTTGGATATGCTCGTGAAGGACCCTGAGAACAAGAACAAATTGCATGAGGAAAAGGAGCAGACAGCCCTCTTAAGAGACCAAGCGCAGCTTCTGTAAGATGGCAGATGCCCATGGGGCTTCCCACCCAGTCCCAATTCATAAATTTGGACATATCCAGCCCATGCGCTGCACAGAGGAGAGGATGCAACACAAACGCCGTGTACAGGCGGTCACCATGGAGTGTGCACTGGCCCTACCACCAGGGGAGAACCTGCCATCAAATCCAATGCCAGGTCTACCACAGTGGCTAGAGTAGATGGTTTGAAAGAAGTGGAAAGACTGAGAACAAACTGGACTAGCTCTGGCAAAACTAAACTGAGATGTGTGTCCAGAAACAGCTTCAAAATATCCATCCCAGCATGCAGAAATATAAGCGTTATACAACCAAGGGCCATAATAAGGGTTCTCCAATGTCTTTTCCTTCGTTTTCATGAACTTTTTAAAAGAAATCATTCTTGCATATGATCCCAAGTTACAACCTCCCCTGCCCCCTGATGTAAATAAAATGCTTTGCAGTTTAATGCAAAAAGCTTCAAGAAAAGCAAAAGGTGGTTGTGACAGACCTGGCCGGCCTGCCTGGGTGCACAAATTTGTCCTTGGAAGGAGCACTGCTTCTCTCTACCCACTGTACCTGTGGGAGACTCAGGGGCCTTGAGTCACAAACTTACTGGTCACGCAAGATGTCTCCATCCTGATTGGGGTAGAAGGCCAGTTTGAAGATGCGATTCATCACGCTGCGCTCAATGGCTAGCTGTGCATCCTGGAGCTGCTCCTCACTGGCGTTTTGCCAGATGGTATCCTGAGCCATAGCTCCATATAAGAACTGGAGAAAATCTTCCACTTGGGCTGTTTTATCGTCCGCTGCTGTCAGCTTCTGGAAATCTGCATGCAAAGAAAGGAGGGAGCTCAGTTAAACAGAACACTTAACTTTCCTGTGGATTCTCTGGAAAAACAGGCCCAGAGGCTGGTGAACGCCCTCCTTGCAGGTAGGTGCTGGAGAATTTTTCAGGGGGGAGGGTGGGGGGGGGAGGAGAGGGGGTGAAAGCGAACAGGAATGCGTTATTCAAGCAAAGACAAAGACAGAGGCAAGAAAGCAGACATGCATCTTAAGGCATGTGGGCAAGGCCTCTGCTTCTCACTGCTCCCCTCACTTCCTCTGTGGCTAGTTCCTACACACAACCCTGGAGACTCTTCTACTTCCCCCCTCAGAGGCTCTCTGAAGAGGAAAAGCACTGGTACAGGTAAAGAGCCAGGAGAGTATCACTTGAAAGGAACGAGCTTAAGAAAGGGCATCAGCAGCATTTCCTGGTCATGTCTCCTCAATGAAACATGAATCATTACAACACGCCCATGAAAATGCCAATAAAGAGCACAGGTGGCACAACACGCAGCAAAATGAACCCCTCCTGGCACCGGCAGCGCAGCAGGACCTGGATTCAAGGTGACACTGCATTTCATACTTCATGTCCCTTTCAATGACCACATCACCAAGGGTCCAGATATACCACAACTATCAAGAGCAGGTCTGTTCTGGGGCAGTTTTCTAGACCAAAGTCCCCAGTGGCAAAAGAACCTCCAGGTATGAGCATCATGCTTCTGACCCCCATGCCAACCGCTCCCCATAGCCTCCCACAGCCAGTCTTTGGCAGATACAAGCAGCAAAATGCTGCAGCTCAGACTGTTTTTGAATGCTGGCCAGCAGAGGTAGAAGCACCTGAAACACCATGCACATGAGATTTTCTCCAGTTCTTATATGGAGCTATGCCTTCCATTGAATTACCTTGAATGAACTCCCTTATCTTCTTCTCTTTGCTTTCCAGTAACAGCCTCACGCAGACTGTGGTGAAGTATCTGTTGGCCACTTCCTTATCACGCAGAACCCTCTGCAGCAGCCGCTCCAGGTGTGCCTGCGTGGTCTGCAGGCCTTGGCGACAGCGAGTCAAATAGGCAATGTACGGAGCCCTTTTCCTGAGGGGAAACAGCACCAACAAGGTGACCCTGGCTCTCCAAGTCTGGTCACAGCATGACATGGGAGAAGCCCTCAGATTGCCCTTATGAACGCCAGCTTTCATACATCCTTCTCCATAGTATCTTGGACCAGGCAGCTTTCCCTGCTCCAACACTGGGCTTGCCGCCTGCACAACCCTCCCACTCCCAGGAGCCAGACCGCAGCAGTATTTGAAGGCAGGTGTGCTGTGCGTCAGTGCAGAACAGCCCCTGCTGCGCTGGCTGAACCGCAACTTATTACTAGCTGCGTGGATTTACTGTTCAAGCCTTTTGTGGCTCTTTTGAAGGAAGACAAGGCAACTGCATCACTTTGTGGGAAAGCAAGACAGAACCTGGCTGGGTAAAAGACAAATCAAGTAAGCCACTCCCAATGCACTAATGGGCAGAAACAAGCCTTCACTTAGACCATGCTTATCAAGGAGAAACAGAACAAGGTACCTGTAGTCCTCTGCAATGGAAGCCAGCAGCTTTCGACAGGTCCGATTATCAAAGCGGCTTACACACCGCATGGTCTCCTGCAGTTGGGCCATCAAGTTCTTGTCTTGTAGATTAATGGCTTCAGCTAGCTGCACTTTCAAGAAGCATACGATTTCATTGTCTGAGGAGAGAGAAGACAGACCCATTACTTAACTGCCTACATGGCTTTTCCTACAAAATGGAAGAGAGGTGAGGAAGTGCCCTGGATCTGAAAGAATCATGTGGAAAACTGACTCGTGCAGCTTTAAACCCATGGTATTTCTGTGCAGCATGCTCTGCTTTGTTTTGTGCATCTTCGTCTCCCAAGAACAGCCACCTCCAGAGTCCCTTCTACAGCATAGCCCTTTGGCTACGCTCCAGCTTTGCGGAGGTACCTTGTTACAACACACTAAAGACTGGGATTGGCAAAGTGCTCACATGTGTGGGGAAAACAGCAGAAAACATGAAGATGATGGCAGGAACAGGAAAAGGCATGATGTGGAGAGGTTTCCAAAAAGTTTTGCAACACAGAGCGGAGCAGAATGAAATATTCAGCATACAAGTGTCAGCACATGCATGAAAAGGGGTTTACCCTCAGGGTCCGTGTGGTCTGGTAGGCCGTTTCTTGTTGAATGGCTCAGCATAGGAAAGGCAACAGAATCAGCTGAACAGAGAGCCAGTCGCAATTTCTTCTTTGCATCCCTAGAGAGAACAAAAGGCTGTTTCCTTAGATACGCAGCAGATCAGACCACTCCCTTTGCAAGGATGGGTCCTCACGTTTTTAAATCAGTCCATCTAAAAGCTATTCCATGCAACTTCCATGCACTGTGGGGGAAAGACACTAGAAGTTACCCTCTCAAGTTTCTTCCAGCTCACCACCACCAACCCCTTTTGCTGTTCCGCTTAATTCATGTCTCCAAGGAAACTGCACCCATTTAAATGGCAGCCGCATAAGGCTTGACTTTGCCACTGCAAGGTGATGGCCTCAATGACGCTCAAGTCACTAGAATGTAACTTGTATGAAAATTAACCCAGATTGATTTTGTTTTCCTTTCTGCCTTTCACAACTGAAAGGAATGCCTTCTTTCCAGTAACGTTTATGCAGGTGAACGGTATCAGCTCGGCAACAACCAATAGTGGTCTCCTTCCTATGCCAGAGGACCTTACCCAATTGTTATGGCTGTGCGTTTCACCCAGGTCTGGAGAAGCTATTCATAGAGCTCACTGCTCACAAACATGAACGCTGACCTTTGCACTGAGCCTGCCATGATTGACAACTGCTTGAAGTAACCCCCAACTGGATGGCATTTGTCTTTCTGTCTGTCTGCCTTTTGAACAATTACAAGTCTCAGGGAATTTTCTAGGCATCCACTGGCAGAACCCAATGATTTCAGAGTCAATGAGAAAATGAGAAAAAACTTGATTTCCACTACTCACGCCCACAGAATGCCTACTTAGTGCTGTATGCAGAGGAATCTCCATCTGCCTGTACAGCAGAGCCCAGGTAAGGCACTGCTCTCTCACCGAGCGTACTGCTTCTTCTTAGCACCAAAGGGCTTTGAGTTCCAACATGCAAGAGTGGTTTTTACTAGCACTGCATCAGGGAGGCTGAATGGTACACTAGAAAAGCATCTCTGCAATAAAGGAGCTCCCAGGGCCCTCTAGTTATGTAGGCATCAGCCCAGAATTGATTAGGCTGCCCAAAAGCTACTTCAGTGCAGGCTGCTGACCTAGAAGCCACAGGAATTTTCCCCAAATCAGTACCCTGAGCAATCCTGCCTCCTTGTACAGCTAACAGTGCAGTTTGATGTGTAATGTTCAATTATTTCTACACCAGACCTGCATCATGTCAGGCAGCCCAGAGGTCTGGGATCTTCGTTTCCATGCTCACCAGTAACTCAAATCAATCCCTTCAGTACACCTGCATCCACATATTGTGGGAGAAGTTTTCATTGAGTTTTAGTTATGATGGTTTATACACAGCAGTAAATGAAGTCAAGTTACTTCCTTCCAAAGTTAACTGAAATAAATGTAAGTGGGAAGGTTCATCACAGCAAGTTCAAAAACTGGGGGTAAAAAAACTGAAGAGAAATCTGGAACACCAACCCCAGGTGAGACAGCGGAGCCAGCTAGGCATGCTTGTGATGCAAGACAGTAACACAGGCCTCACATCATGGGACAGGGAACCAGTCTTCCTTCCCACAGTACCAGTGGAACTGGACTTTGGACAGGGTGTTCAGTTCTGGGCCAGTCATTTCCCAAGGAACAGGAAAAGCTCAGAGTGGAGCAACAGAAACGATTCATGAACTGGAATGCTTGGCAAGGAAAAGATCTAGAAAGGAGGACAATTATGTGGCACAGTAAGAAGTATAAGTGGGAGGAATATTGTGGAATTAAAATATGGAACTATAGATTGAACATCAGGAAAATCTCATGGATAATGAGCAAATGCTAACCTTAAAAACAGCCTGAAGCTGGAAAACCTGTCATTTGCGATATTAAAACTATATCCAACTAAAACATCTGGTACTGCGCAACTGGAAACAATCCCACACTGCACCACGGAAGCCGATTATTTTCTACCAATCAGAATCAGGATGCCTACAGGATACCAGTTTTCCTACAGACCCAGCAAATGGCTTTAGCTTTTGTCTTAATATGACCCCACAAACATTAGATATACAAGCACTGCGTTTACCTGTAAGAGAAAGCAGAGCCCTGGGGCTGGGCCACTTGGCTTGCAGAATCAGGGAGGTCATCTGCTGACATATTCTGCAGGGCTTCATCACGTGGCGAGTCATGCATACTTTCGCCATCCCCCATGGCCTCTGTGCAAACACAAACACACTGGCTCGATTCCAGCAGTCAGACAATCTAGTACCCTACCGTTGGCTCTTCCTTGTCCCTAACTTCTGAGAAGAATGAGCAAGTAGTACAGACAAGATGCATCGACTGATCAATCAATCCAAAGACTGGTCTAGTGCTTCTGACAAAATGTATTTAAAATACGCAATGTAAAATTCATAGCTTCATAGTTTCTAGGGTCAGAAGGGACCCGAGTAGATCATCTAGTCCGACCCCCTGCCATGGCAGGAAAGATTACTGGGATCAAACGACCCCAGCAAGGTCGTCATCTAACCTCCTCTTAAAGATCCCCAGGGTAGGAGCCAGCATCACTTCTCTTGGAAGTGGGTTCCAGATCCTAGCTGCCCTGACCATGAAGTAGCGCCTCCTGATATCTAGCCTAACTTCCAGAAGAATCTGTATGATTTGTTAGAAGAGATCAATGTACTTTTACTGCATCCTGGTTCTTCCAAGATAGCAAAAAGTGCCAGCTAAAAGGTTGCTAACACACAGCAATTCCAGCAAAAAGCAAAGAGGTGTTCCTAAAGATAATGCCTTTCCACTTCCCTGTCTGAAAAGCTGGGGCAGTAGGGCTGGGCCCTTACCTGTGCTGTCATAATTGACTATGGCTCCTTCGCTGGGGCTGGTTCGTTTGATAGCATTTCTGTACTTGTCCAGGATATCCTCTGCCGCCTGCGCCTGTGCACTTAGCCTGGGGCTGGGATCATCTGAGGAGGCAAGGAGAATGGAAGGGGAATTATCCCTGCTGAATGAAAATACCGCAGAAGCATAAGGCTCATTACTCCTTGAAGTCTATGGAGAGTGTGCATAAAACCATTGCATTTAGACGCATCACTCTAGCTCCTTTTTCATTTCATTGATATAGAAACAACCAATTTTTTATTGAGCTTGTATGCTCAGCCGAAACCTAGAAGAGCCGCTTCCTCTAAGAAAGTACAAGGCAGAAGATGGTCACGCTGAAAAGGAGCATGACACAAGACCCCTGATGTAGCTATGCCAACCCTGTAAGAACCAGCAGGAGAAAAACTATTCTGCTTTTATGGGTTTTTACATTAACTTAGTGTCACAACCTCAAGCTTCAGCTCATTAGAATTTCAGTAGCAATTATAGAAGCACTGCCACAGCCACCCCAAATCTGATCTACGGTGTGGGCAAGGAGTCCACGAAAGCAAAGTAAGAACAGAGGCTGATCCAGGATTCCAGTTCATGACTGAATGACAGGCAGAAGCTAACAAAGCAGGGGACAGCAGACAAATCACCTTCAGGGCCACGGACAAACTCTGATACGCTGTTCAGAATCTAATTCTGAACATCAGAAAAATCAACCCTAGCGGAAGGAGTTAGGAAGCAGTATCACTGACAAACCTGTAAGAGCAGAGAATCTGTCTGGCATCAAGTCATCTTTGTCTTTTTCTTGCTTTTCTTTTTTTCTAAATGGAATAGGTGCTGGTAATTAGAGGAAATCAGTATAAGAAATATTGTCTGTGGAGGTGAGGACAGCCAGCATAGAAATAAAACCGCTTTCAGAAACTGCCTACCAGCATTTAACATCAAACCATCTCAGTGAAGAGCCAGCCTGCCTGCAAGTTGAACACGCTGTGCCCGTCTCAGCTCCTACTCAAAATCAGACAGCCACCCCCCAAAGCAGCCTGAAGAACCTGACTCCTGGCTGGACCATTCATGTGGCAAGTGCAAGAGTTCACAGATTTATTTCAGCCATTTGTCCAAAGGTTTGAGTCACCTCAGTGTCAGTGTGCAGTCAACAAATAGCCAAATGCACAAGACCCAGCTTAAGCCTCTTTTGACTTGGACTTCTGTACAGTTCTGCTTTTGTCTCCCTCCTCCGGACTGTAATACTTTCCTCAGCTTCATTGTGTTACTTGTACATTTGCTAAAGAAAGAACCTTCATTTCCAAGAATGAAAAATAACTTCAGCGATCTTTTAAACCAAGTCCAGCCAGCAGATCTTTGACTCTCTGGTACCAGACTGTTGTAAGTAATCAGAAAAACCTGAGTAATACAATGACTGGGGGAGGGCACAGCTATTACTGTCTAGGCTGCTACAAACCTTGCCCTGGTTACCTACTGAACCTGCTCAGCATACAATTAACAACTGGAAACTATCACAAAAATTTCCCATACAACTCAAAACGAAGGTCTGTTGAAAGCAGCATGCACTGTTACTGAAGTGCCACAATGACTTTACCTTTGGGCATTGCCGAAACAAAACGTTTCCTCCACCAGGGCTTGTTCCTGTCCGATTTCTCATCATCGCTATCTTTCCGTTCTTCGATCTGTAGCGAAACCCAAGTTTCAGTCCATGTTGCATTTAAATCATCAAGCAGTTTTTGCAATTGGAAAATAAAAGACTGAAACAATGTTTCCTTGACACCAAGCAGAGCATCTACACCAGCTGAACAAGCGGCAGTGTAGAAGAGCCATTGCGTGCCTGTGCCTGATACTGTAAGTCCTCCTTTGGAGGGATGCTTATAACTCAGGTGTAACCTGGGCTACAAGAATCCAGAAGGGATAGCACTTTATTTAATGGCCTGAAAAGAGGCAAGATTGTTCTAGCTTACCAAAGCATTCCCAGTTGCTAACTTCTGCTTTGAGGTTCATTTTGGGCCCCTGCTACTGCAACAGTTTAAAAAAAAAAAAGGGGGGGGACCTCATCCATTTGAGATATTTGATTAACTTGGACTGTGTGAAGGAGGCCTATAGCATGCCTTCAAAAGGTGACAGACCTGCCCGGTGCTCCCTTAAGCACAGTAAACACCACATCACACTAGGCATTCTAGCTTAAAAACAACATGCTAGAAAGATACCATAAACCCAACTCAGCTGGCTAGGAAAGCAAAGCCTCACCTCTCCTCTGGAGGAGTCTTTGCTGGGTGATGAAGAGGACGACTGAGGCGCAGCCAAAATAGCTACTCCACAGCTGTGGTTGGTGGGAAGCTCCCTCTCTTCATTACCAGGCCGTCTGTTCCAGCCAGGATCGCTCATAGGCCTCCGCACAGAAGACACTATGTCAGAGCTCCGGCTGCGGACCAGCCTCTCAGGGTAGGAATGCCTCTGCTTGAACGCCTCCAGGTCAGTTGGAATTAAGGTGTGAGTGCCAAAGTTGGGTAGCCTGGCCTCATTACCTCCCATAGCTCCTTCCAGGATTGGGGGGTCTGGTGGCGGGTGAGAAGGCCTTGCATAGTGCACTTTAGGCCTAACCACTGCCAATGGACCTGCACCCAGGAAAAAAGGAAAAATTTAAATCGCAGCATTAGATTACAGGTGATTGCTCATCAGTGTAGCACTTAACTAGAGAAGTGCAGAGTGAGTCAAAAGCTTTTAAGAGTATGGATCTTAAAACAAGTTTTGCCCACTCTTTACAATATACCTTCGTTTGATGACAGGGGATCAAACAGTGCCAGCAAAGAATCCGTTTGAGAAGGGGGAGAAGTCAATTGACTGGGTCCTGAAACGACATGCGAAGTGGGTTAGCATTACTCCCTGTTCACTAAGAGTAGCGAGTGTAGCACACTGAAAATGCATACCCACCAATACAGAACAGGCAGGAGTGGTGTTCTTTTGCAAACAAACTTAATAAAGCCTAAAACGCTTGAAAAGGAACAGATGCAAAAGCACCTAATTAGCATTCTGAAAAGATCAAAGTCAGATTATTATAAAAACCTGCAATCAAGAGCATGGAGACAGCTCCAAGTACAAGAGTGCGGACCAGACAGAGTTAGTAAGCAATGAGCTTAGAATTAAGACTTGGGTCCCAGACAGCAGGTTAGGAACTCCCGCTGGTCACAGAAAAGGATTTCAGAAAAAACAAATATGGGGAGAACGTGAACTGCTTCTCATACACCAAACATACAACCTGTCAATGGAAAAGAACTAGGAAGGAGAAGTTAATTCTTTTTCTTGACGAGCTCTTGGCAACAGAAGTTCTCTTTCTCACTTCCTAGGCAGATGCCTTACTTACCATGAGCTGTTTCATCCATATCAGGACTTGTCACAGAATCTTTTCCACCAAAGTCAGAGCTACATTCAGATCGAAGGTCCTCAATCTTATTGGGGATATCCTCTGACGTGGCACTAATACCTTACAATAAGAAAAGGAGGGTCTGTAAGAGTCTGAGAGAAGAGGATGTCTTCAGATTCCTGCATACTTTTCCCACGACTGCTGCAATAACCTGGTGTGTTCTTGCTGCTAAGTCCCAAATGCTGAGCTCCTGACAGACAGCAGCTCGCCAGGTTTATTTGGCAGTATCTTTTACTGGACCAACAGTATAGTTGGGAGAGATGCTGGAAAAACTTTCGGGCACCAAGTGCCCTTCTTCAGGGCTGGGGAAGAAGCATGTGCAGCCTAAGCTAAACACCAAGTAACACAAGGGCTTGTGTTAACTTCACATGTAAAAGGAAGCAGGCACAGGAGTAGCAGCTAGACTTCCTTGGAAGAGAGCCCCAACTCTGGGATTGAGTTTTGCTTCAATAAAGTTTTGTAACCTTTTACTTGCATCTTTTCCTTCACACACCGAAAAAGATCCTCGGATACACTCTGATGTTATGAGGCCCCTTATGGGACCATGGATCATGTTCAGATTGGCCGGTTTGTACAAATCTAGGATTTGAAGTGTAAATGAGGTGTCAGGGCAGACCAGAGAGAGAGATGGGCCACACAAGGTGGAATGAGTAAACTGGAGGCCAGTGTCCATGACCTGATGTTCTTAAATTCAGCCTTCTACTACTAGTCCCTGCTCCTGTCTGACAGATCCCTTGGACAGGAGGAAGAGCAGGGGGTTACTGCTCCAGCAAAACGAGTATAAACACAAACAGCAACGTTCTGGAGAATGAACTTCAATATGGCTCTACAACTAACACACATGGCAGAGCCCGCACCGCTCATCTCCTAGCAAGGCAATAGTTGTTCCTGGAAATACAGACACACCTGACACGACGCTGAGGCCTGGTGTACTGGGACGAGAACTGACCTCCCTCACATCCGTGTCATCGGAGGTGCTGCCCAGCCCAGAACAGCTTTCCAGCTCCTGCAGTCTCTCTTCCTGCTTTAGGTCTGTGGCCTCTACATAGGGAAAAAGCACAGTACTTCCTGATACCACAGGCTCTGGAAACTCTCAGACAGAAGAGCACACGGGAATTTGGATCTTAACACAATACACTGCCGGCTTTCTGGAATGATAACACAACTGTCACCAGCTTCACTGCTGCACAGCAGGCGGGACAGTACACACACTCCTTTATCCACACGGATGTTTCCACATCTGTGCTTTCACTCACGAACGCATTATTTTGTTTCCTAGCCACAGGTGATGGATTGGAGGCCTCTGGAAATGCAGGCTAGGGGGGACCTTGGGAGGGTGGGGACAACCAGGCATGTCCAATGGAAGCTGGTCTCACCTGTTCTCAAAGGCAGGGGTTTCCATCACCTCCCTAAGCAGTCTCCCCCCCGTACCTCTCTCCCCTTCTCCCTAGAAAGCCTTTCCAACACACAATCTAAGTCACCTTCACTATAAAATTAAGCAGGTATCTTCTCAACTTAATCTAACTGTATTTCACTAGTTTGCTTTTGACAATATCCAAAGCCAAGCTAAGGCCAATACATATCACAGCTACAGCTTCCCATGAAGCTGATGAGACACATGGCTCTTGACAAGTCCACACTAGCTGTTTCTTCTCACCTTACTATCCTTTATGTGCTTTTAAACAGTTTACTAATTTGTTCTGGTGTCTCTTTGGATATTGGACACAGTGCAACTGGCCACTGGCCTATAATTCCCTCAGTCTTTCTGTTTCCCTGGCTTTTTAAAGGTATGCATCATTTGTCCTCCGACCACCTGGGGACTCCCATGCTTCATGAGTTCTCAAAGATGTCCGCTCCTTATGAATAAGTTGCTTAGGCTAATGCCTTTAGTATGTAAGAATGGGTTTGACAAATAACTTGCTCTTTATCTTGTTCCGTTTTGACCTCACTCCTATTGTATTGTTTTAATTACTTTTAACTACCTGGTTAACCTTTTTTGTGAAGACTGAAGCAAAAGATAATAGCAGCTTTCTCTAACCCACCTTCTGCTTGTTCTCCTTCTTCGTGAGGTCTGGGCCTATGCTTTCCTTTGTATTCCCTTTCTTCTCATGTATTTATAGAACCTTTTCTTGCTACATTTCGCGTCCCCTTCCTAGTTGTAACTACCTTGATGCCTTTGCCTTTCTGATTGTACCTCTCCATGCCTATGCTATTCCTTTATACTCCCACTTAGTCTTGTGCCTTTGTTCCCACTTCTGATTTAAGTTCTTAAAGAGCTCGATTCAGCCATAATGGTCTCCTACTGTGCTTCCTATCTTTCCTGCCCATCAAGACAGTCCGCTGTTAAGCCTTTAATACAGCCCCTTTCAATGACTGCCAGCTCACTTGTGTCCCTTCATCTCTTAAATTAGCTTTCCAAGGGAAAACCTGGTGGGCAGGGTTTCAATTTGATGAAGTGAAGTTTTTTTGAAATCCATTAGCCACATTCTGCTGCTCCTCTCTCTTCAGCTACAGAACTCTATCCTTCTACAGCTGCTTGCAGCTAAATTGCTTTTCACCTTCAGTTTTTCAGCCAACCCTCCTTACAGGTCAGAAACAAAGTTAAAGCAGTTGCTCTTCTGGTAGATGCGCTCCCCTTTGAAAAAAAGTTCTTTTCAACATATTCCAACGACTTTATGAGCTGTGACCTGTTGTATTGCTCTTCCAACATACAGCCAGGCAACTGAAGTCCCTCCCTCATTACCACAGATCTTGTCCTTTAGATGTTCCTGTAGTTTCTCAAAAAAAAGCCACATTCTCTTCCCGATTCATCTACAGTGGAAGATGTGTAGTTGAACAGTTCTTTTAGAACACAGCCAGAGAACCACCCCAGTCATGCAAGATCTTCTCTTGTGTTCTTGGACGCTAAGATAGAGTTATGAAAATGACTACTTTTGTCTGCAATGGTAAGGTAAACAGAGTCCCTCTGCCCACATCTGACTTTCCCCAGAACAGCCGAGAACATCTGCTATCCCCCTGGCCAGCACTCACTCTTCTGCTGCCTTACCATGTGCTCCTAATGCCAACAGGAGAGCAAAAAAACAGCTTTTTATTGCAATGTGAGTATCTGTTTGGTATGTGTAACCACCATGTCAATTAATCTCAAAGACCACCCCAGCAGCTGTAAAGAATGATACCCAAATACTACAGGCTCTCCTCATTTTATTTTGAAATAAGCTGTCACCATTGCTTCAAAGTGGACCATCATATAATTATTAACCTTTTGGCATGTGCAGACTTTGGACTGGACACCAAGGTAACATTTGCACATTTGGGGAATGTATGCGAAACACTCCAAACCGAGGCACAGAAAAGGACTTTTCAGTTCATGTTACAGAGCAGCCCAAGGATGAGGTGCAGGATCCTCACCTGAATCACTTGGCAGCACTTCCACACTCCAGGCTTCACTGGTGGTTTCCGAAATGGTTGAACCTGTGCAGGGATCAAGCAGCACGGATCCTGAACCTGGCAAACACAGCAAACTGCCCAGCATACTCTCTGCAGCTGCACCTGAATAAACAAGGGGGAGCAAAGGGATCATTCATATCCTGCATTCAGCAGTTATGGAGGTCACAAAAACAGATTAAAAGACAGGAAAGCCACCACCAGAAGCATAGGATGTGTCTGAAGTTGTCCCACAAAACAGCATATGTTTAACAATGCAGGTGCCAGGTCCTTTACAGATGCTGATTTTGGGAGACGCAATGAGGGCTCTCACCCTGCTGCTATGACAAGCTGAAGAAAGTTAGCTGCCCTTGATGTGCTCCCCCACCCATTACCTGCAATTTCTTGCAAACGGTCTTCATCAATATTTGGATCAAAGTCACTGCCCAAGACGTCCGTGCTCCAGGTCTCGCTCACAGTTTCTGATATATCCCTATCCTCAGTCAGTCCCATCATATCACGAATTTCAAACTTACGGAGCTTGTCATCAAGATTATCTTGAGTTGTGGCTGTGAAAATAAAAAGTTTTTACAGTTTTTTGAAAAAGGCTTCTCCAATTTCCTCTAATGAAAAGTATACAATAAACTAGTGCACACATTACAGAGAGAAAGAACGGACTGTCTGGTAGCAAGAGATTTAAGTAACTAGGGAAAGTGAAGCACTTTGAATACCCTAATCACTGTAATTATCATTAAAATACATGCTGTGTGACAACACTGAGTCATATTTGAGAAATAAAGAGGAAAAATTCAAACTGTACAAGTATTGGCTCACAAGGAGTCAAGAAGTTATGGAACCCACCTACAACCACAAATGGAGAAAGGAAGAACTGAATTGGAAGTAATGGGATAATACAAATCTGAATTTTGGCCAGAATATAAGTCAACACTTGGCTAACCAAGTGAGAAAGAAGTTTCTGGAATAATCTTTTCAAGGAAAGAAGTTAATTTTCTATCAGTTAAGGGATTTAAAACTGGAGAAGACAGAGTCCTTTGTGCACGTTTATTTTCAGGAATCAATGAAGAGTAGTTCTAAATATTTTAACCTTTCCCATCTCTACAGTTCAACAATCAAGGAAGAGAAAGCACCATCTACAAATGTTTCACTATAATGGCAGAGGTTTCAAAATTCAGTGCACATTCATTTTTCTAAGAACGGATGCAACTTTGCTGCTGTTTTCCAATGAAATATGTGAGATAGGCAAACACGTAAAACACAAAAAGAGAGCTCAAAAGCTTGTCACCTCCAACACGGCTGGTCTGATCAAAAAAACAAACCCCCCAAACATCCTTGCCTTTCAGTGCAGAACAGCCATTTACCCATCTAACTCACTGTGGACACGTCAGACTCCTATGTCTACGGCAGTCCAATCACTGATTAGAATTTTAGCACCTGCCTTGTTCATGTTCCAGCAGCTGCAGAGCTTCAACGCCATTGCTCCCAGATGGCCCTGCCCCAAGCTCTGAGACAGACTCTCCTTCCAGATCCAAAGACGACACAGAATTGGAACGATTTGAAGGACCTGTTGAAAATGGATTTTCCTGTTACTTGCATCTGCAAAGTCTTTTCCAAATGCAGAGTGTAAACAATAGAAGGTGCAACTTGTTAGTAAAAAGAAACTCCCAAGCTGTTCTCATTGCAAATTAGCCATTCACGTTCAATACTGAACTTCTGGACTCAAATATCTGCCCCGATGAGAAATATGTTCAATACCAGCATTCAAATCACCTGGTAGAACTGAAACCAGAACACTGTGCATTTCGTGTAAATAGCATCTTACACGTTCAGTGCCACACAATATTAATTCTCCACAAATACTTTACCACACATGTTGGCATCTCGAAGTTAGCATGCTTCCTTTTACCAAATATTAAAAACACAGCCTTTGCAATGATTTGTTCTCTTGTAATACCATATTAATGCGACAAAATAAGGAGAGAAATAAACTAATCATGGAAGGTAATGAAATAATGCATATTCGTGAGACATCTGAATGATTCATAGAAGCCTCTTTAAAACCCAGCCAAAAGGAGCTGTTAGCAGCCTAGGAGACATTTTGAAACAAAAAAATTGCTGAAAATAGGATTAAATAGAAGTCTGGTAATTAGAAAACTTTGAGGCATCTCAGAGTAGCATGATCCATGTTGGTGCACTTGTGGCAAAGATTTTATTTATTTATTTTTAAATATGCTGTCAATATTGAACTTGTTCCTCCCGGTCCAAATTATCCCCAGGCCCTTGTATGTCTGTGTCAATCAAGAATATGTTTTACGGCTAAAAATGAAGACTGGCTTTTTTTTTTAGGGGTGGGGGAGGATACGATATAGACTTTAATGGTAAAGATGAGATGCTAATTTAACAGAGGCTCCTTTTATAATTAAAATCTGGCACACAAAACTTCTTCAATACTTAAGTAACCCTTCACCTTCAGATATTCCTTCCAGATTATCACTGCAGAGGGAAAAGCGCAAGGTTTTATCAGGTTTACCGTGGAGTTTGGTTTCATCAACAGGGACGTCTCCTTGTCCTCCATCTGCAAGCTGCATGTTTAAGACCTGAGGGATTGGAGGTGAGGAGTGTGGAGAAAAATAAATATTAATTGACCCAGGAAAGTGGTTTAAGTTTTTTTTTAACAGTGAGTCAAATCACACACGTGATCAAGGATTATCTCTAGAATTTAATAAGCAAAAGCAATTTCCACCTTCTCATATATAAGAAATATTCACATGAATCATGGCAGAGTTATTTTCTGCAAAGTCAAAGCCTGATGAGGTTTTACAACAGGCAAAATGTAGACATACAGTAAATGGTAATGGAATCACCACCTGACTTCACTTTAGCAGCACCATAATACTGTGGGGAAATTGCTTATTACAGCATGTTAACAGAAGGAGATCTGAATTACTGAACAAGACAGCAATCCACTTTGAGGAAGTATGCCGCTTTCTCATTTAAATTACATGCATGTCATGTCCTAGGTGAGTAGAGCTGGAAGGGACCTCAAGAGGTCATGTTGTCTGCTCAAGACAGGATCACCCCTGCCCAAACCATCCACCACAGTCAAGTGTCTGTCCAACCTGCTCTTAAAAACTTGCAAGGACAGCAATTCCACCACCTCTCTCCACAACCTGTGCTTAAGCATCCCCACAGTGAGATGGTTCTTCCAACCTACACTTTCCTTGCTGCAATCTGAGACCAATTCTTCCTGTCCTGTCCTCTGTGGCCACACAGAATAAACCATCACCATCCTCCATATAACCTCACTTCAATTATTTCAAGACATCAATCCTCCCCCGCCATCTTCTCTTCTCCCCACTAAACAGCCCCAGTTCACAGCCTTTCCTCATAGATCACACTTTCCACACCTCTACTCATTCTTGGTGCACTCCACTGGACTTTAATTTGCCCATGCCTTTCGTCAAGCAGATGAGTGGATTACACATGGATAATATAATCCCTGTGCATTTGCTTTGCAGGCTCGGATGCGACAGCTGAAGTGAGCTCCCAACCCATATCATGGAGTATCATTTCTCTGGACTGGTGCTGTTAACTCTTCTTGTGCCAACACTTCCCCTCCTGCTAAGATAGGTTTCACACCGTTTCACTTCCATTCCAAATCCCATGTTTCAGGAGTCTGTAAGTGGGACATGCAACGCATCACTTGCATGCCACCCACAATTAGGGAGGAAAGTGGATAGGTCACAAACTGACAGAATACTTAAAGCAGTCCTCCCTGTTTGGTCTGGGTCTACTGTTTGGGTGACTTCTACAATCCCTAAATGCAGTGAAACAGATGAAGAGTTCAGTCCCAATTCTAGAACACCTCGCTTTAGTTTGTGACACCACCTAAATATTTCACAGTTTAAGAAACGCAGAGTGTATGTTTGCAAAACAGGCCTTGTTTCTGGCAACGTCCGCATACCTCATTTTCTGACATCATACCCGGAGTAATCTGTGGGCCTGTCCCCAGAGAAATCACCAGCACCTCTTCTGGCTGGACTTCTGGGATGGTCTCCTGGGAGGATCCCTCGTGGTCTCCATGCTGGTCCATCTGAATGTTTGTTCTGCTTCTGCTTCGAGTTGCTGATGACACATTTTAAAAAATAAATGTGGAAAACTCTCATAGCATTAAGAGGCAAAGAACAGTCTCAGCTGGCTCTGCTGATGCCAGAGAGATCCCGAAGCACAGAGTCAGGTGTGCAGGTCACAGGACGGACAAAATGCAATGAATGGCTTGCAACTACATTTTTGAGAGGTGGAAACTGAAACTGGGACATGTAAGATGCAGGTATTTCAAGACCAAGCTATGGAAACATATCCAACTCAGGGTGTAAAGCCTCTTCCTTCACCCAGGGATGTCCCCGTTAAGGTGGCCAGAACAGCTCTTCTTTAAGCTATCTGCACTCACTTTTCCTCTCAAGACAGACTCCTGCTGTTTCTGTACCACTGCAAGGAGAACCCGAAGAAAAGCAGGTTGATTTCCATGCTTGAGGAACTTTTGAACCAGTACCTGGTTGTTCACCCCTCCCACAAGACAGCTATATCAACTTCATCACCTCCTGAGCTGAAGGCACCTTTTATTTTGCACTAATATGGTGAAAAATGTTCTTGGTGCTTTTCAATGAGACTGGGATAGACAAGTGAGGAACATCTGGGAAAAGGCATAACCTTGCATTTCTGTAAGGAGGCATTCAGTGCCCTGGAAGGGCCTTCTGGAAATCAACAGGCCTATAAACTTAAAAGCCTAACTGTTGCCAGCTAGGAGGGCTCGGGGTTCTTACAGATTAGGGCTCTGATCATAAACCATGTGGAAAGGGAGGGATTTCTTCAAAACATGGCTTGAGCCTCTCAACATAAGCATCCTGTCTATAATTCTGAACAGGAATCTGATCACACCGAGTCTGCATAAACCTTTCTTTCATCAAATATAAGCACTGACAACACCATTATAAGCTGTCTGGGTACCATGTTCTACTCTTTGTACATTGCCCCAAGCCCCAGACCTTCCTAGGGACTAGAGGAGAGCTTCTCCACTACAAATAAATGCAAGTTGTTTGGCGTTCTCTAGCAAACACTCTCAACTATGCCAGGTATCAGCGATAACTATTCAACACACTTCAGCTGCTGCCCTTTCTAAGTGCCAGTGATAATCGGCAGAGAATTCATGGGAGACTCTGGCAGCAGGTCAGGGAATGCTGTTGAGACAGCTGGTTCAACAACATGGTCTTTTTAAAAACCCTCCTAGCCAAAGATACCGTACTGCGGAGAAACCAAGGCCCTTGGTCCAGGGTGGTTCTCAGCACCTCCCAGTGCAGCCAACAGCAGCAGCCAGGACATAGCAGGCTGCAAAGCAGCACCACTGAAGGCTTTTGGTGGTCTGAGAAGTCACCTGTTCTTTAAAATGGTTCAAAGCAATCTCGGAATTCCCTGGGGAAGTAACACTATGCACAGATGGGTAACCCCCTTTTTGCCTCTCTAGGCAGCTGCTTGATAATTACTGTAAATGCATACATGAAACAGAAAGTCCCTTTAGGCCTGTCCTTGGATGGTTCCTCTCTGTTCAGAGCAGCCATCAGCTACAGGGATAAAGCATTCAGAACAGCGGTGGGCCACACCTTCCACCAGAGAGCTCCTTATCAAACAACGCTGCAAAAAGTCGCAGCAGGCTCCAGCTTCAGGCCCCAGTGTTACTTCATGGGGAAATGACAACACACTGCAGATGAACATGATTGTATGATGGAATGATTCCTTAGTATTTCTAATATGGCTACCCCGCACCCCAATCCTGACAGCCCGCAGACAGAATCTGGAACCCAAGGCTCCTGAAAGATAGCAACACGGGACCAGTTTCCTGAGGTGGAATATGGGAAGTGAGGCCAACAGTCTGAACCTGTCAATGGGAAGCAATACTTCCAGGTTACTGCACTTCCAGCTACTTGCGCAAGCAGGAAGTGGCTTTCACCATGAACCAAAAGCCTTGATGAGCAGCTCATGGCACAAAGTAAATCAGAGACATGCACACATAGCATGGTTTTATGACAGAAATAAGATTCATGGAGACGACAAAGGGAAAGAGGGCAGTACCCACCAAACGGGGTGACTAGCGTTATGTGAGCTGAGAGATTGGTGGCAGAAGTGTCCCAGGCAGTCATGGCTGCCAATTGTTGTCCTGGGTTCCGACAGCATTAAAACGAAACAGAGATCAGGTTTTTGAACAGAAATATTTTTAACTGTAAAATAAATGCAAGCAAGCCATCACTCTGCTAGTGTAAACCTAGAACAGTTCAAAAGCAGCACGAGGAGCTAGAGGTAAGATGGGACACCAATGGCAGGCTTTCATGATTGCCAGCTTCACTTTACTACTTCAGATGTTCTGTTTTTCTCCAGTGTTACAGATTAACACTAAATGCCATGGCCCAAGTCAGAATCACATAGCACACACTAAAGCCAAGTGCGGTATTTTTGGATCCAGAGGGAAGAGTTACATTTTGGGATGGGATACCACTGAGCTGCAAAGAATCAAGGTCCTGAAACTGCAGACTTTGTGAAGAATGCACCATGCCTTGCTGGTGGGCACACTTACTGCAGAAAGCATGCACACCCTCAGCAAATCCTTCCTTCTACCCCCTCCTCCTCCATGTTGATGTTCCTGAAGTTCTGCCCTGACTGTACACACTCTTTGTAGCTCCCATCACTTTCCCCACAGCAATGTCAAATTGGCTTCTCCTCACCTGAATCTAGCTTGCTCAGCACAAACTCCCATCTTTTCCCCTCTTCCAGCAGCTTCTCACAAATCTCCTGCTGCTCCCCTACACGCTGAAGACTCCTCTCCCCTAATTTCCAAGCCAGTAACCCTCACCACCACTGAAAGTCGTCTCCCTTCCTCCCATTCCAGGCAGCTTGTCAAATTCTGTGCTCATTCCTGATGGATCTAGAATGCCCAAAGCCAGCCCCAGTCCCCACCACAGGTGTCTCACAAGGCCTGTAGCATCCCCTTCCTCAGCCTCTCTCCCCACCATATGCCTTGTACAGTGTTCACAGTACCCCTTCGCTCCTCTTGTCCTGACCACATCCTTCCCAGCCTTCACTTCACTGGTTTCTTCTTGCCACCTAAGACCCTGAACGTATGTTCACTTTCTTGCCAGTGTTCATGGGGCACTGGCCCTGCCTACATTTCACTTGTCAACTCCACTGAAGCAAATCGCGCCCAGCCACCAGTTCACTCTAGTTGCCTTATTGCCCTGTGCACCTAGGATGACACCGCCTGCCTTTCCTTTCTGTCTTTAACCAAAAGCCATTTCTATCAGTTGCCTTCTCCAAGTGTTACCTCCTCATCTTTTGCCCTTGCTTTAGCTCAGCTGGAAAAAACACTTCCCATAATATTTGCTGCTTATACCCGATTCACCTTCATCTCTGCTTCTCGCTTCTTTTCTTTATACCATGTTTATCAAAGATAAACACAAAATTATTTGGTGGAAGGACTTGACTATAACAACGTATGAGGAAACATTGTAAATATATAAGTGTATAAGTGTAAAAGTGGCCAATGGGGCCTGCTCAAAAAGAGTGACCCATCAAAAGTGTTGTCCTTACATTCAGTCTGACTCTACAACACCTACAGTTGCATATAAAATGGAGAAGTTGCAAAGAAATATGCCAAGAGCATCTTGGAGTGAAGCAGTGCTAGAGAAAACCTATCCAGGTAGCAGGAAGTCTTATGCAAAAACTCCTCTCTCCTCCCTGCCCCAAGAATTTTGTGAACCTTCTCACCTATAGGCAGTCTGTTTTTTTTGTTGGCTGGAGTGGTTGCCGGAGAGAGTTGTGGGGTACTGTACGGAGTCATTTCAAGGCTGCTGCTTTTCCCTGGTTTGCTCTGGGGTAAGTTTGCCAACAAGTTTTCCAGAGCCATCCGATCTTCCCTCAGCTGGTCACTCAACATCACATTCTTCATAAAACCCACCTGCAAAAGTGAAGAATGTCAGTAAAAACTGGGGAAGAAAACTACATAACTTATCACACCTCCTGATTTATCCCTTAGGCATGCATGTGCAGGGCAAAAAAGTTACCCCTGTTGAATGTGTGCATTACCAGAGTAGTAAGTTGGCTGTATGTCACATAAATCACAGTACGGCTCAGCCCTTCCAGAAGGTTAACTGAGGACATTGGAGGGGTTTCCACTGCACGCCCGTCAATCACAACATCCAGGAAAGCAGCAACACAGCTCTGCATGGAAAGACACTGCCTTTGTGAATGGCTTCACAATTTAAAACTACTGAAGGGTGCAAGTTAAAGCAAAAGAGAGGCATGTGTATTATTTATAAGGGGACATCAGTTTTGCTTCTTTTTTGTATGCCTGCACAGCTAAACATGACATTACTGAATATCTTTTAAGCCACAGAAGTATAAAACCAAGCAACCAAACTTAGAGCTCCCTTTGCTCCTTATCTACATCTGAAGGCATCTTTTACTAGCAAAGCTTGAATTCCTTACTGCTTACACTATTTTATCATTTCTGGCATCCCATGGAACTCCCTTAAACCACATCCCAGTAACAAGCACCCCTTTAAATCTGCTTCCACCTCAGATACTTATTGAGCAAAGCTTATGAACAGAAAGAAAAACGGGGCAAGCAGAGTCATTTGAAAATGAGCACCTCACTGCATGTTTGCTCAGAACTGCTACCAGTAGCAAGACAGACTGAAAGAAATAAGAGGAAAAACAACATTTCTTTGTAGTTGGCTTGTTTTGTGTATTTGACAACATATTGCACAGTTAGTGTTACCATTTCCCTGCTATACTCAGGTTCGCTAGACTGGATCTTTCACACTAACAAAAAAAACAAATGGTTTAACCAAGCATGAGAGCCATGGAAAACAAACAGGCAGACACTCATCTGAGAAAAAAGTCACAGTCCTCAACATACTTTTAATGATAAAGACTAGATCTGAAATGAGTTGTGCTTCTTCAACTCAGATTAAGCAAACTTGGACTTAGCAGGGTAAGTCACTTAATATCTCCACTTCCAAAGGACTGTAGGCTGCTGTTTTTTTAACACTCTCTCAAGTAGTAAGGAAATGTGTCTAGAAGTCAAGATTCCAATGGCAAGCTGTTGCTCTTGGTACTGTTCCTTGCTCTGCTACTAATCAGGTGCATCTTAAAGAGCTTCCTTAAACCTGTGCCTTGGGTTACTGATCTATATAGTGGGCATAACACTTACCCACTTCAGACCCGCTTGATTGCCTGTAAAGTGCTTTGAGTTCCTCAGATGAGCGGGGCTATAAAAGGGCAGAGCATCAAACACACAAGTAATATTTTGTAGTTTGAGTCTTACTTTGTCAAATTTACCAAGGTTGCTTTTCATGCGTGGATCTCCCTCTTCGGAGCCTGTCATTGCCAACTGCTGCAGAAGTCTCCCAACCTGAGAGGGGAAGAACAATTAGGGCAAACACTGAAGTGAAAACAATAAACACCACGATAGTAGAATTACAGTACAAGTATCAGGCAAGAAAGCTCTCTATTTTCAGTGCACATAAAGCTTTCCACATATTACTTTTTGGGTAGCGATTCCTCTCACATTCTCAGTCCAAAGTCAACAGTCTGAATGGGAAGTTTCACAAAAAGCTTTTGCAGTTATCTAAACCTGAACAGCATTTCCACTACTATTTTTTGCTTTCCCAAATCAAGGATTGCTTTGTTTGTAAAGTTCCATTTTCTATTCAGTGAGAGCTGTATAATGGTGCCTTAGAAGAAAGATTTAACAAAGTCATCACGCACACTTGCTTGAATGCTGCATGTTGAGCTAAGCGTTACTTTCATGTGATTCAAATACATGCTGGAGACTAATGCTCTGATTCTTCATACTAAATATAGCAGAAATGAAGGCTGAACCTCAGTTAATCTGAAAAGAAAGTTTGCATTTCACTAACACGTTGAAAAGCACACTCCTTTGATTACAGTTCTCTTTAATGTGCCACCAAATGTAAACCCTGTTACAATACAAGTGCGACACAAATAAACTGCCTGTATGCCTGCTGCATTACATCAGTAAGTGCCTTTTAGAAGAAATCAACATTATAAAAAGCAAACGAGTATACTAGCTTTACATTTCCTGAAGACACATACCGTCATGGCAGAGATATCAATACTGGCATTTGTCATTTTATGAGACCCAGCAGGAACAGCAGAACTACCACACAGCAGTGGCATCAGAAAGTGAAGAGACTCAGAAGATCTGATAGAACACCTCATTTCTTTAGAGCGATAAAAAAAAAATGAAAAGAAAAAGGAAAAAAAAAAAACATACCTGCATCAGGTTAAATCTTGCTACTTCATTTATCGGGGCATCAGAAATGATTCCATACTGCTCTGGGTTGACAACTGCTGGACAAATTAAGCAGGCTAGAAGAAGATCCGTGCACATTGCTCTCACCTCCCCAACCTCCAGCCTGTCTACACACGAGAGTGTTTTGTACATTTGGGACACAATCCATCTCAAACTATGTGGAAAGCAGTACGTGTTCTGCTTGAGATAGCCAATGAATTTGTTCACCAGGGTTACGAGCTTGGCCTCATTGGAATCCACCATCTCGTGGACTTTCTGTCTGAACCTCTCTGTGCCTTTTTCCCCAAAGAGTTTTTCCTGCTGTGCCGGAGAGAACCGCTCAATCAGTTTGTTTGGATCAGTTTCTAGGTGATCTTCATCTTCAACTAGCAGCTGCATAATTGGCTCATGCAGTGTTGCAGTGAGGAAGAGTTTTGCAGAAAAGAGCCCTTCTGAAAAAAGTTTGAATAAAATGCTGAATGCACAGGTGCCTCTTCTCAGGAGCCGCCGGGGGTTGTCACTTTCCTTGAGCTCAAATTCAATCAGGTACCGTAAAACCTGGAGGAGATAGCTCTCATCCTCCTGCATGATGCAATTGCCATAGATGGAGGTAAAGACGGTGTGGATAACACTCTGAGTGTTGTCCTGATTGAGCTTCTCTCCAGCAACCAGACAGGAAGCAATAAGCCTAGGGTTTTCTCGAAGCCTGTTCAGGAATTCTCCATAAGCAGTCTCTTGAAATCCTAACTGCTTGTACCCATCCACAAATTGTGTGTCCTCCAAGATCTTAGCATGTTGGCAGCACTCAGCAGGAGAAGCGTCAGCACTTCAAGGGAAAACAGTGTAATGAGTTAGATAATTTTGAATGGAAAAAAGCACTGAATCTGAACAATGCGTTTTTCTAGCCCCATCCGCAGGAGTGGTAGCCTGCTGGACAAGGTACAGCATCCGTTAGACTGAGAAACTGGTAAATGCAGGAACTACAGCTAAATTCAAGGCTTGTTCCTATAAACTCAAAACCAGAAGACATGCAGCCTGCCTACAGGGAATGGACACACACATTTGAAGCAGTTTCCAAAAGGGAGCCAGGAGCAAAACAAGTGTAAAACAAATGGTGCACCTTTAACCCTGCCTCATGCCCAGGTACACTGGAGGTGGTTTTGCTACGTGTGCCTGCCTCTTGACTTGTCCACAGGTAACAATTAGACTGCTATAGCTCCTGCCCTTTTGAAACCCTCGCCCCCTCTGAAACTGCTCCAAAGTATACCTGTGTCTGACCCTGTGCAAAGATCACTTGAGCTACCAATGGCCATGTCACATTTAAAAGCAAATTTGAGGCAATGCAGACTGACGCAAGACTTTAAAGCCACTGGCAGTTCTGTCATTGCAATCACCTTGTGCAGGCAAAACACAAAGTTTTAGAAGTACAGTGGAGGTCTCAGGATTCACAAGAGCTCAGGAGATCATTTTAATCACAAAGCATTTGTCACCTTGTTATGATAAGTCTGTCCAAGTTAATCCTCTGCTGCTTGGAAATCCATGCTGTGCGGTACAGTTTTTCAGCAGTCTTCAATACATCAGCATTGAGTCTCTGTATAAGTTGCTTTTCTGAGTTTACGTAGAGTCGCTCCTGCTTGAGATGATGCGCCAAAGTGTGAATATCCAGCTTCACCATCTTTGAGAGCTACCAGACTACACAGTATTCACTGCAAAGACAAAAAGGGCAGAACTGAATCCAGCAGGCATAAACTTATATGCTTAACACATGATTTCGACGGTGAAAAATTATCAGAAACCTGGTAACAACACATCATAACCCACTAAGTGACAACTACTGTAGTTAGGACCTATGGCAACCTTCAGCATCTATGCAGCCCCATTCATGCAGTATCTAACTATGTTTCCCAAATCCAAGGCTAGCATCCTGGTGACTGGGTACACTTCAGATGAATAATAAGAAGGTTTTGGTTGCTCACAGACACTTTCAGGATTTGGTGACATCATACAGGCTGTTCCAGGTACATGATAGATGCTTTCAATGTTGTATATTACTCAAAAAAAAATAAAAAAATAAACCACCCCCCCCCCCAACACTGCAGCCCAGGCAACACACTTGAACTTGGAGGTGGGGGGGAGGGGGGAGAGCAGCTGCATTTTGACAGAGCTCTGGTCAGTGGACAAGGAGATGCCTTTGAATACGGTGTGAGGACTTGCACAGTGCTTCCGTTACAAAAAAAACACAGAACACGTGCGTCTAACAACCCCTCGGCAGCAAAAGCCACCCCCTTGCATGCAATACATTACATCAGGTAAAATTCAGCCTGCAGATGCTACTTGGCTTCCCTGCCATGCTAAAGAGACTCATGACCGTCAACACCGAAAACAAATGTTTGAAACATGCTCAGAGCGAGTTTCTGCTCAATGGTACAACCCATTCAGCAAGATCTCCTCCAGTGTCTCAACTCAAAGGAACGTGCTTGTGGCCACAAACCAGAACACCTATAAACAAGACTGCAAACTGAAGTAAGCTCAGTTTCCCCACCAGAACACCTACAAAAACCGTAGCCCATGAGGCTACATCTGAAAACAGCACTGGTAATGCTATGATTAGCATCCACCTTATGGGCCTCAATGGCTAAATAAATCAAAAGAGCATCGTGCTATTTAAAACCTGTCACTGTGCTGCTGGTGATCTAACTAAAGCTGCTAAGGGCTGTTTGCCAAGTACGAAGAACTGTAAGAAACCACAGCAGTGGCGCTCAACTGGGAGCTTGCAGCCCTGTGGATGGGCTAATCAACTTTGCTGAGGAAGAGCTCGCTAGCTTACACGCAGCCTGTTCTTACCACCGCAACACTGCTTTCCATTCAGGAAGGAGCACACAGGGCTAGCGCCTGTATCTGCAAGGCCTGCCAACTCCCAACACTGGGTGGCATTAAGGAGGATACACAGCACTGCTGGAGCTTGAGCACACTGCTCTGTCCTTGTCAGGATCACAGCCTCTGAAAACTCTGCCAGAGCAGCTTCTTGCTCTGGGTTCAGATTTAAAGGTATGATCTTTGCATCCATCCTGGCTGACAACATTTTAAATCTGACCAGATCCAGGTACTGAGCCTTCAATGCATGCAAAGTGTGCCAGTTTGCTCCACGTTATTCTTTTCCTCTTATTACCACACACAGCAGCCACTCGAGGGAGGAAAGGTTCTGGCTAGCTCCTTCCATGTACTAGAGCAATCAAAAACTTGGGAGCAGGCACTTCAATGAGACACTCCTGTGAAAGGGAACACGTGCTTCTAAGCTGTTCTAGGCCCCCAGAGCAACATTGCCTCCCAGCATCACCCAGCCATCCTCAGGGAGACAGCAGCAGTGAGTGTGGCAAAGGGTCACTGAGCTTGCAATTATGTGCCTGCAGTTACAGGGGGAAGGATTTTACAATGCCTCAGCTATTGTGGGGTAACTGCCCCTGGATCACACTACCCCACTGCAAGAGGCAACCAGGGCAGCCCATTTCATTCAGAGGTAAGCTAAGTGGCTTCACTTCACTTCTCACTGGCACTAGTGCAGGGGTGGGCAAAATATGGCCCATGAGGCCATTCTTTCTGGCCTGTGAGGCCCCTAGAAAAAATTTAGAAAATTAATATTTATCTGTCTTTGGTTCCTGTAAAAAATGACAGGAACCAGGGGCAATAGGACCCAGGGGAAGTCCAAGGGGCTCCCACAAGAGCAGGGCTGGCCTGGCCCTGCCCCATCAGCGGGAAACCCCAGCAGGCTGCTGGCCTGGGACCACATGGCTGCACCAGGTGGGAAACTCAGGTGGGGGCAGGCAGGGGAGGACACAGGAAAAGCAGTCCCTCCCCCGCCCCATGGCTGGCGCTCCCTGCTGCAGCTGCTCACAGCTCTCACGGGGCTGTCCTAAGCAGGCACAGGCCGACCCAGGCAGGCTGTGAGCGGCTGCAGTGCAGAGTGCCGGCCATGGGCCACTTTTCCCCCCACCACGCTCAGCACCAGCTTGTAACCCGCCCCTACTGCCAGCCAGGGCCCTGCACGGCTCTGGGCTTGCCTGTCGGGGCTGCGCTGTGGCAGCAGCAACTGTGGCCCCCTGCTTGCCACGCCAGACAGCGTTTGTTGCTGCTGCCCGCCTGGAGCTCATGCACTGGACAGCACAGAAGCAGTGGTGGCAAACACTGCCCAGCACAGCAAGTGGGGGGGGGGGGGGCTGCAGCTGCTGCTGGGGAGGTGCAGCCCCATGGACGAGCCCAGAGCCAGCATGGGGCCCAGGCTGTCAGCAGGGGTGGGTTACAAGTTGGTGCTGAGTGTGTGTGTGGGGGGGAAGCAGCTCCTCGGCTGCCCCGTGCCCAGCGCCCTGCACTGCAGCCACTCACAGCCCACCTGGGGCGGCCTGTGCCTGCTCAGGACAGCCCCGCATGGGCTGTGAGCGGCTGCAGCAGGGAAAGCCAGCCATGGGGCAGGGGAGGGGCCACTTTCCCCCCGCACTGAGCACCAGCTCATTACTTGCCAGTGAGCGTGGGGTCGGGGTTGCGTGCTGCCCCCCACCTGTACTGTGGGGTTGGGGGTTACTGCGAGCCAGTGGGAACACAGGGCCCACACAGGTGTACCAGGGCCACCACTGGCAGAGCCCAGAGCAGGGTGGCAATAGAGGAGTCCCGGGCAGCAGGGGCTCTATGGAGCCAGGCCAGCTCCCCCCTCCCTGCTGGTGCAGCCCAATCTGGCTCCATAGACCCCTGCCAGCCTGCAACCCACTCTGCACCCCAC
The DNA here is from genome assembly GCF_052110815.1 of Crocodylus siamensis. Lineage (NCBI taxonomy): Eukaryota > Metazoa > Chordata > Crocodylia > Crocodylidae > Crocodylus > Crocodylus siamensis. The sequence goes on from NC_143405.1 coordinate 1,438,708, forward strand.
TGGTCCTGGTCCAGAGAAATTGGTCCCAAGACATTGGGACATTGGTCCCAAGATGGTGGCCAGGGCGCAGGGCACCTGTCAAGGGGTGGGGCTACCCATGCAGCCCTCGACAGCTTGCCAAAGCTGGGTAAGCGGCCCTCCACCCTAAATAATTGCCCGCTCCTGCACTAGTGTAACCGCAGGCACAAAACACAACTGAGGCATGGCAAATCCCTATTCCCGGTTAACTGTGGGAACAAAAACAGCTGTGTGCAAGAAGCCGCACGAAGTAATCTGATAGAGTGGTCTCCTGACTGGAAGAAGTTTGAGAACTGCCAAATTAGAGCCTGATTTATGGATTATTGGACTAACACCCTCTTCTCTGCATGCTTTGAAAGACTGTTCCTACCACACCAGGCACTAAACCACAGGATCCTTTCCAAAGACTATTTATTAGGTCCCTTAGTTGGGCACAGATTTGAGAAAAAAATCTTGGTCATTCAAGGGCATGGATCACCAACCAGACCTTCAGCATGTAATCAAGTTCTTTATTCAATCTAACAACCAAAGGGCTATTCTGACAGGGAGGAAGAGCCAGAGAACAACTAACCTCCCCAGGCGGAAAGTTTTGTACATCTACCCCTGGACGATTGACTTAAAAAGCATCTTTTTCGCTGAAAACAAGATTCACAATATCCAACTATCCCTGACAAAACAAATCAAGCCAAACATTGTAGGAACTGCTGTGATCATTCTGCTTGATGGTGATTTAAAAAACAAAAAACCCAAACCTAAAGACTTCAGAAAGAATATGGAGCATCCAACAAGTCTAAAAAGACTTAGAGAAATAAATAGAAAAAAAAAAACCAGACCAAATAATTTCTTGCTTCAAGTTATTTTCACACTACAACCCCAGAAGACTGTCCTGGCAGGACTACTGAGGAAGTTTACCTGGCACTTCCCAAACTAAATATCGCATTTACACTGGGTTACAAAACTTTGGCAAACCTGAACCATTTGGACTGATGCCTCAGACTGAACTTTTTTTAGAAAACCTTAGCAAGCACAATCCAGCTGGTGGGTGTGGGGATGGAGGGAAGGGATCTGGTAAATTTTGTTTCCTGTATTTCCAAGAAGGCCCTAAAATGAAGCAAAAGAACAGCCTTAGTTTCAGGGATGTGCTTCTGGCATCCCTGTGAAAAGCCAACCAGTCTGGCATAGTTTAAGCCTTAAAAAAAAAACAAAAAAAAACAGTTGGCATCATCAATATGGACTAGCAAGAGCTTAACAGGTCAGTCAACTCTCTGAAGACTTCATGCCAATTGTGCAGATAGCTAGCACAAGCCAACCTACACACATGCTCAGTGCTGTGCTAGGGATTGTATGTTGTAGCCCAGTGCCAAGATGGGTGAAAACAGCTTTCATAGTTTCTAGGGTCGGAAGGGACCCAAGTAGATCATCTAGTCCGACCCCCTGCCATGGCAGGAAAGAGTACTGGGGTCAAATGACCACCAGCAAGGTGTTCATCTAACCTCCTCTTAAAGACCCCCAGGGTAGGGCCCAGCACCACTTCTTGGAAGTTGGTTCCAGATCCTAGCTGCCCTGACAGTGAAGTCGCGCCTCCTGATGTCTAGTCTGAATCTCCCCTCTGCCAGCTTGTGACCGTTATTCCTGGTCACTCCTGGCAGTGCTCGGGGAAACAGGGACTTCCCCAGTGCCTGCTGATCCCCCCTGACTAGTTTGTAACAGGCCACTAGATCCCCCCTCAGCCTTCTCTTATGGAGGCTGAACAGGTTCAGGTCCTGTAGCCTCTCCTCGTAAGGCCTGCCCTGCTGCCCCCTGATCATATGAGTGGCCCGCCTCTGGACCCTCTCCATGTTGTCCACATCCCTCTTGAAGTGTGGCGCCCAGAACTGGACGCAGTACTCCAGCTGTGGTCTGACCAGAGCCGCACAGAGGGGGAGGATCACCTCCCTGGACCTGCTCGAGATGCATCTGTGGATGCACGACAAGGTGCAGTTGGTCTTCCTGACTGCATCCCCACACTGCCGGCCCATGTTCATCCTGGAGTCAATGATGACTCCAAGATCCTTTTCTGCCTCTGTACTGACAAGAAGGGAGTTCCCCAGCCTGTAGGTATGGTGCTGGTTCTTCCCCCCCCAGGTGCATCACTTTGCACTTGTTGGTGTTGAATCCCATCCTGTTCTCATCCACCCACCCCTGTAACCTGTCTAGGTCCGACTGTAGCCTATTGCTCCCTTCTAGAGTGCCCACATCCCCCCACATCTTAATGTCATCAGCAAATTTGAACAGGGTGCTTTTTACCCCCTCGTCCAAGTCGCTGACGAAGATGTTGAACAGTGCGGGCCCGAGGACTGAGCCCTGCGGACCCCCACTGCCCACATCCCTCCAGGCTGAAAATGACCCATCCACCACCACTCTCTGGGTGCGGCCTTCCAGCCAGCTGGCAACCCAGTCAACTGTGTGGGTGTTGACACCACAGCCCCCAGTTTCTTAATGAGAACAGGGTGAGAGACAGTGTCGAAGGCCTTCCGAAAGTCCAGGAAGACTATGTCCACTGCTACCCCTGCATCTAATGATTTGGTGATCTGATCATAGAAGGCCGCTAGGTTGGTCTGACAGGACCAGCTGCTAATGAACCCGTGTTGGTTGCCCCTAAGCATGACCTCCCCTGCTGGCCACTCCTGGATGTGTGCCAGCATAATTTTCTCGAACAGCTTGCCTAGGATCAAAGTAAGACTAACTGGCCTATAGTTTCCCGGGTCCTCCTTCTTCCCCTTTTTGAAGATGGGAAACACATTGGTCCTCTTCCAGTCCTCTGGCACCACACCAGAGCACCACGAGTGCTCGTAAAGCTGTGCCAGGGGTCCTGCAATGACCTCAGCCAATTCATTTAGTACTCCTGGAACTCCCCCGTACCCTCACTGAGACGAGACAAGGAGCCAGCACAGGACACAGAGACTGGACAAGAAGGGGGGGGGTAAATGGGAGGGGGTACCACAGAGGTACTGGAGACTGAACACAGCTCAGAGCGCTGCACAGGGAATGAAGAGTGACTAAGAGACAGAGAACAGGACTGGGATCAGACCCTGCAGGGAGAAGACTGGGACATGGGCAGGAGGTGGTCGTGGTAGGACAAACAGGCTGGAGAGGACAAAGCAGATTAGTCAGCAATCACCAGAGCACTCTTCCCTCCAAACAACCCAAAATCTTACCATCGCCCTGCTGTCATCAGGTTTCTGTGAGACTCTCCTAGCAGCATCCCATCCCCTTCTGGTGCTGGTCCAGAAAGGATAACAATCTACTATTATTTATTCCACTCACAACCAAGAGAAGATCCAAAGCGTCCAACCTTATTGGTGATCCACTGTGGGTACAAGTAATGCCATGGTGGAAGTCTCCCCCTGGTTTGTCGTTTACCATCTACAAAATCTCCTGCAATGATTCACTAAAGGAATGTTACTAAGTTTGCAGAGTCAAGCAAGCATTCATAAATGACAGAATTAAGGTTGCCCATAGAGCAGTAATTCAGCCCCTTTGTGTACATACATCCTGTTTTTCCACAGATCCCCTGCCTCAGTGCACAAAATGGATGGATGGTACTCACTTCAGGAAGCACTGACACCATCTCATTACCTCCTCATTCATTATGAAGTTGGTTTGTGCCAAATACGTTAAAAGTAACAGGGTGATTATAATGAGCTATACATATATTTTAGGGCCAGATCCTATTCCATTTAATAGGAATCTAAGTATCACACAGGCATTCATCCTGTCTGAGTCTCTGAAAACCTTTATTGTGCCTACTCTTGTAACAAACCTCCACAGTGATTCTAAGACTCAGTCCTCAAAAGCAGCTAGGGGAGGAAAATGAAAACCCACACAGGAACTCAAGCTGGGTGGAAGAGGACTGTGCTTTGGCCCTGAACTGCCTAGGCCTAGAAGAGTTTGTGGCCCTTGGCGAATTGTCATTGCCTCTCTCACCTTTCCAAGATATTGCAGCATCTGGGGCCTGAAACAGGCCCCCTATGACAAACAAGTCATGCTACATGCACAAAGTAAGATCTAGGTACTATTATGGCTCTCATCACTACATGCAATTAGTGTTTTAGTCAGCTCGTTCATGAGAAATTGCACTACACATGTTTTGAAGCAAAACTAGTTCCTACCTCTGCACAGTTCCAGTCACGGTACTTATAATAGGTCACATTTTATACTTAACTTGCATCTGATGAGTTTCACATCCTTAAAATAAAATTAAATATACATGGGCTACACAAAATCTTAGGTTTTTATGATGGAAAAAAACTTATCTGTGGTTGTTTTTTCCCCTCTTAATATGCACAGTAAAAAAGACCTTGTGATCAAAAGGGAACTTTACAGCAATTTTATCATGCGTGTCATGTTGCAATTATAAAATGTGTCTACCTAGAAGTCTAAGATTTTTTAATTCACAAACTGAGACTTCAGAAAGTATTTGAACTTAAAAAGGATTTATGAAAGAGGATGGAAAATTAAATATACACAGGGATTACACAAACAATAAACCATGTCAGCAAAGAGAAAAGAAAGAAATTACCCAATTACAGCCTATAAATTACTTGAGAATAATTTATCTTTACAGTGTAATTTAAATAGAAGACTTAACTGGTTTTCATAGACAAATATTGGTTTCTATGATTTTGAAATGGGTTAGTACACTTTTACTCACATTAATTCTAAGATAAAGACATGCATTTGAGGGTATTTTAAAGTGTGAAGAACCTGGAATAGGAAAAAACACTTCTTAAATGCATTTTGTAAAGTAAATATTTCTGCGGTAGTATTTGGAGACCTACTAATTATATTTCAGGCTTCAACTGTTCAAACTTGAAAAAACAACAACCCCAAAACTTATTTTTATGGAGAAAACAGACATTTTTCATTACTACAAAAGTCTGGAATTTAAATTTCATAGCTAATGACAATAATGCAAATTCAGTTTCAGTGAGGAAAAGACAGCTGCTGTTTCTTGTACAAGTTCCTTTTTCTATCACAGTACATTAATTTTCACTGGAGAGGAAATGAAAGTAATCAGAAAGGTATATATATGTCAGAGTGCTGTATGCAGAAGGTCCAAGTACTAAAGGACAATGTATGTGCTTATCTAACAAGACAGGACTGAAGCACCAGACAGATCCTTTAATTAGCCTTAAAAAGTTGTGTCAGGATTTCAAACTAGTTAAACAACTTTAAGGTAAACAATCCTTTGAGAATCAGCAAGCAATATAAAATGGATCTGACCATGGAAAAATGCTGGGGTTTCTTGACACAAAATAGGGCACTCTCCTGGAATTCACAGGGAGAGAATCTTCTTATTGGCTCTGAGCACAGGCCAAAAGGAGGCCAGACTAACAAAGCTGATTGCTGATTTAATCATACAACAACAACAGGGCAAAACTGAAGTGTCAACTTGATTTCAGCACGGCTGAAAACTATGCAAGTCAAAGAAATTTGACCCAGACAAGCGTCTTGCGAGCTAATGCAGGGAAAATGTGAGTATAGTGTGCAGACGTGTAGAACACACACTTTAGACTTCAGGTCAAATTCCATTTCCCCCTGGAGAGCTGTCTACATCTGAGGGCAGAAATGGGACCTTAGGATGTTTCAATCACAAGAGCTTTCAAACTTGCACACCACGAAAGATGGATCATATTTCACTCTGCTAACTTAATTATGAAGTGGAGGGGGTAAAGAAAGATGTTACAACAGTTCTTTGTCCACAGCTCGCTCCAGGTTTAACAACACAAAACTGGTCAAAGTGCCTTTCCTTCTGCTTTCATAGTTGTTTCATAGTTGGTAGGGTTGGAAAGGACCTGAGCAGATCATCAAGTCTGAGCCCCTGCTACGGGCAGGAAAGGATGCTGGGGTCAAATGACCCCAGTGAGGTGATTATCAAGCCTCCTTTTGAAGACTCCCAGGGTAGAAGCAAGCACCACTTCTCTTGGAAGTTGGTTGCAGACCCTAGCCACCCTGTGAAGCAGTGCCTCCTGATATCTAGCTTGAATCTACCCTCTGTCAACTTACAGCCATTATTCCTTGTTGCTCCCAGTAGTGGTCGGGGGAACAGGGACTCTCCCATTGCCTGCTGGCCCCCCTTGGACAGTTTGCAGATGGCCACTAGATCCCCCCTCAGCCTTCTCTTGTGAAGGTTGAACAGTTCAGGTCCCATCGCCTCTCCTCATAGGGCCTGCCCTGCTGCCCCCTGATCATGCGAGTGGCCTCCTCTACACCCTCTCCATGTTGTCCACATCCCTCCTGAAGTGCGGCACCTAGAACTGGACACAGTACTCCAGCTGCGGCCTGACCAGTGTTGCATAGAGGGGGAAGATCACCTCCTTGGCCCTGCTCGATATGCATCTGTGGACGCATGACAAGGTGCGGTTAGCCCTGCTCACAGCATCCCCACATTGGCGGCCCACGTTCATTTTGGAATCATTAATGACTGCAAGATCCTTTTCTGCCTCTGTGCTGACGAGAAGGGAGTTCCCAGCCTGTGGGTATGCTGCTGGTTCTTCCTCCCCAGGTACAACTTGCACTTGTCAGTATTGCAGCCCATCCTGTTATCATCCACCCACCCCTGTAACCTGTCTAGATCTAGTTGCATCCTGTCTCTCTCTTCCAGCATCCCCATTTCTCCCCACTTCTTAGTGTCATCGGCGAATTTGAACAAGGTGCTTTTCACCCCCGGTCCAAGTCGCTGATGAAGATGTTGAACAGTGTGGGCCCAAGGACCAAGCCCTGGGGGACTCCACTGACCACATCCCTCCAGGTCAAAAAAGCCCCATGCACCGCCACTCTATGGGTGCGGCCCTCCACCCAATTTGCCACCCATCTGACTGTGTAGGCATCGATGTCACAGTTGCCTCATTTTTTAATGAGAATGGGGTGAGAGACAGTGTCGAAGGCCTTCCTAAAGTCCAGAAAAACTACATCCACCGTGACACCTGCATCCAAGGATTTTGTGACCTGGTCGCAGAAGGCCACCAGGTTGGTCTGACAGGACCTGACTTGAATGAACCCATGCAGGTTGCCCCTAAGCATAATCTCCCCTGCTGGTCCCTTGCAGATGTGCTCCTGAATAATTTTCTCAAGTTTTCTTTGGAAGAGAGAGGATGATACTTCAGAGAAAAACACTTTCTTTCCTGCCACAGAAATTGCCTTTCTTCAAGACCTGCAGATGCATTGCAATAATCATTCAGACACAACTTGCAGACCAAAAGTGAGAGCAGTCATTTACTGCAGGAAGCAAGAGCCTTATGCCCCATTTTTTCAGATCTCCACTCACTCCTTTCTGACACCGTACCAAACCCAAACCTCCCAACACTAACTCCACGACATGACACCTCCTTCCTGATCCCCTGACATGAAGTAGTGCTGCAGCAGTTTGCATGCTCTTGGCTAGGGCCCCCAACCACGTCTGCCTCATACCTTCTCAACACTGCCCGTCTGAAATGAGCTCATCTTCAAGGCTTCTTCTACTCTGCATAAATAATCCTTACTTTCTAACTTCCCTACATATAGTGAACCATTTTCCTATCAGGCAAGATATTAGGAGAAACTTGCTATCTGTAAGAGTGGTGAAACACTGAAGAAGGCCACTGAGGAATCTCCTTCACTGGAGGGAGAGACACGTGTAAATAAATTAAGTCTGAAAGGAGGGTCTCAGTATACTTGATTCTGTCCTACTGCAGGGGAGGTTGTACTACACTAGGTAATATCTTGAGGAACCTTGCAGTTTTTTTCATTTCTATGGCTCTGTGCTGAATGGGATACAAATAGCTTCTTGGTCCCTTTAGGCTAGCTGCTATATTCCTACAGTACCCAATCTGAGGGCTTATTTATGAAGAAAAATTCATGTGGACTGGCATTGCTATACTTCTGTCCAGTGCGTTAGATAGTGAAAAAGTAAAGATTAACAGATCTACTTACAATGCAACCAAGGAAAACACTTTATTTAAACAAAATATTAAGCATTGGCCTGAAGTATATATTCATTTTTTACATAGCTTATTGTAAGGAAATTCTGCTTTGATGGAATGAGCTCCTTGGTGCCATGTTAAATAAAATGGTTTAAATTTCACTGCATGCACCAGGCTCTTGTGGACATATCTAAACTGCGTGAAGAGTAACTCTGCCTACACCGCCCATTAACCACATAGGGCTGTCAGTGTTGAGGCACCTGGACTAGCTCCTATCATGTTCAAGGCTTCTAAAGTAAAACCTGGATAGGTTTGTGAAGTGGCCAGGGGCATGGGAGCTGCAGCAATGTTACTGTCAGCTCCAGCTGGTGGGAGAAGCAATGCCTTCTGAAGTAAAAGCAGTAGCAAACAGCTGAGCAGCTCAGTTCATTCTTAATTCAGCAACCTAGAAAGAGCTAGGCAAGTTGCGAGACACCCACATACAAACTATCCGAGTTGTACTGTAATAATTCTCGGGCTACTAATAGAAACCTGAAAACCATGGGAGATGGCTGTCATGAGCAGACTAGCTCTTGTCATTTTCCAGGCTTCGAACACCAGCTGCCTTTTAGCCATCGCTGGCAGTTACCAACATACAATTAGTTCCCAAAGCAGAGTGGGGCTGAAAGATGTTCTGTACTTAATCAACACACAGAGACCCATGTGTGTTAGAGTGGAAGCAAAGGGCTATACTGCGGGTGGTGTTACGTAGTTAAGTAAATCCTGCACTTACTAGCAAGCCTAAGCGGACAACGCTGCATTAGCAATGAAAGAACACTGCACGTTTCAGACATAGGAACTGACACAGATGTCTTGTGCGCACAGCTTCAACAGAAACCAGATATACCAGCTCCCAGTCCCCAGCTCAAGCCACTAAAATCAGACTCATGATGTAAAATGGTTTTCAGTGAAGCACTCTGTAGGCCAGACTGTGGAAAGCATCTCCAGTATATAAAGATTATAATGGAGACCACAGGAGAGGATGAATTTTGTCTAACGCAATCTGATGAATAAATCCATTGATCATGATTGATAGGAAATTGCTTGCTTGAAGGAAAAGTATTCCTTTCTTTGTTCCATATATGTTGGTAAAATCTGAAATAAAGAAAACTAACTGATAATGCTAGCCATAGTACTATGGCTTGCAACAGCCAGAAAATACTATTTTTTTGTGCCCTTGGGTACACACAAGCTTGTACATATGTCTAGCATTTGATTATTCTCAGTTTCACATAGAAAGGGATGCTACTAAACTATTAAAAAACAGTCACTAGTCAAAACCAACAGAAGATACAACCTGCAAATGAAGCCTTCCCAGGAGCCCTGGAACAGACACAGCCTTTTTTCAAATAAAGTTGGCTTCTTAAAACTCCACCAGATTCTTAAACCCAGAACCTCACCCATTTCGTAGAACAAGCAAATTGGTTTCCTGTGTGAATTACTTAGCCATTCCAGATACATTTCTACTTTAAACACCTCCAAACTGAGCTTACAGGGCTGACAAAACACTAGCAAGAGGAACACACTGTTACTTTAGTCACTTTCCAGTCTACATTCAAGATTTCAATCCAAAAGAATGATAATACTTAGCATTTATAGGATTTTTCACCTTCAAAAGACCTTCACAAGCGCCAAAGACTGACTTCCCAAGGAGGCTGGAGTGCAATAGTCTTACAGGCAGCAAAGCAGAGACCAAGTGCCTTTTCCAAGGAAGGAAGAGCGAGCAGAGCTGGGCTTCAACTCCCAAGGAGGCTGTGTGTCCTACGGGGAACCCACACCTCATTTCCTCTTCACCCCTGCCAACCCCGGCACACACTGAACCTTTTCAATATCAGAAATCAGATCAAACTGAGAAAGGGAAAAGCCTGCTTCCCCACACACTGTTAGACAGCTCTTCAACAGCTCAAGGACATGGCTGTCAGCTCACTGACCTTGTTTTCACTAGGGAAAAAAAGGCATGTTCTTTACTCAGATTAGCTCACCTGGGCTAAAATCCTTAAGCTAAGGCAGAACATAGTTTTCACATGAAGTAATACTTTGCCTTATCTTCATCACAGCTTTATATCCAGTAAGTGAAGTTAAATAGAATACACCTTTCGTTCTAAGGAAGACAGTACTTCTCTCAGGAGTTTTGCAGAGCTCTTGTAGCTAATAGATGCCCAAGGACACAAAAGGTTGAATGAGGGTGTTTGGGCCTGAAAGCTTGTCTAACATCTTTCCCAAGCATATAATTGATTCAAATAAAAGATATTATTAAACAGATCCCACTTGTTATATATTCCATCACCATGGGATATATTCCATACAGCATAAACCATCATGGTGACATCCTCTTTTCTCAGAAGGCAAATCTGGAGTACATGCAACTTGGACCAGTTTCTACACAAAGCATTTGGAAGACTTTGCCCCCACCCCAGTCTACTTCTCTTTGTAGGCTCACTGTGCAACCCTAGATCGAATACAGGTGTGAAGCACATTACTAAATGAGTGTCGTAGGTTGGTATGGGCACGTGCATGTATCATTTGAAACTACAGAAAAGACTCAGAGACAGCTTTGCAGTTCATCGTGATTATCTGAATAAAACCACAGCAATAAAAAGGCAATGCTTTGCTCCTAGAAAAGTTCACACAGGAGCAGCAAAAAAATAAAAATCAGGTGATACTCAAAATTCAAACCAACACTCCCACGCACATTTTTTAAATGACTTGTCACACGAGCACACAGCCTATCTAAAAATAAGTTGACAAACTAAAGAGCTACAGAATAGCAGAACAGATAAGGTTACCATATAAGAAGATTCTTTAAATTCTTCAGTATGTTATGAACAGAAAACTGAGATACAGATTTTACAAACACACAGAAAAAAATAATAGTTTCCTGACATATTTCAAGAGGAAACCTTTACATCATTTATATCATAGCAATCCATTAACTACTCCAAACACCTAAGCACAGAACAGTCACAAGTTCAGCACAGGGGTGCAGCTTTCTAAACGTATTATTATTAGGGATTTCAATACTAAACTAACACAAGGATTGAAAAACACATTATGAGCACGTACTACTGATGACACTAACATTATGACTAACGCAGCAAAGAAAGACACAAACAGCGACAAGTCAGAGGATGTTAATGTTTAACAGGCTCTATTCTGGAACTTCTAATGCAATCATGACAGTTGGATTCAACTGGTCAGCAGTTTGGTGCTTGTCACAGTTGTGCTTTATCACTGTGAAAAAGCATACGCCCAAATTAATTACATGCCACAGTGAAATCTTGCCTCATCTGCAAATTAAGCAGCTTCCACAGTTTGATAAACATTCACAAATAAGAATGAGGTGCCTGCAAACAATTACCAGGGAACTCTGAATGTCTGGAAAGAGCACAGCCCCAGTTCCCACCCATGGGTTCTCAACAATGAACTCTTCTTCAGTCACGTGGACGCAGGCAGTAACAGGGCCCTGTTATGAACTCCATGCTAAAGATGAAGATAACTGGATTGTGAACATCTCATAAAGGTAGAGGAATGACATGTCTGTGGGGGGGCATTTTGGCAGGCTTTAGACTATCGCATAAAAATGCCTGTTAAAAAGGTGACCAAAATAACCAACAGTAGCTCAGCAAAAAGAGAAGTTTACAAATAATGCTGTCAAGAAATGACTGTATTTTAGTCTCACTTTCACTGCTCAAAATACAGCTATTATGTGCACAGACTCTGTGAATACCTGAAATAAGACATCCAAATCAAAAGAAAAAGTTCCTTCCCACTTATGGCTTGCCTAAGGAAAACATAAAGAGCAAACTAGTTCCAAACTGTAACTTCCCTATGGTAGGTTACAGAGACATTCAGTTTACTCTGCTCCAGCTTTTAGAACAGGAAGCTTAAAGAATGGCTCTTGGAGTTTTAAAAAACCCAGGGCCACCCTGTTGCATTCACTTCTGACTCAACCTGATTCCAGACAATTAAATATGTAAATGGGGGTGGGGAGAAGTTTACTCCTAGTTGTTCAAAGGGCACAACATTTAGAAAAACCAAGATATTTATGACTGCCTTTCTATGACCAAGAGAAGAAAGTTAAGTTTCATGGGTCTGCATATACACCCCTAGAATTCAAGACAGTGCCTGCATTTTGCATGCCAATTTCTGTGATATTTATAAACTCTTACTCTCCGTAATCTCATGTTCACACAAAGAACACTCCAATGTATTAAACAGATATAAGTCGTCATGAGGCGCCAACAGGAGTATTAGAAGCCACAGAAGTGCACTGTAATACAACTGAAATTACTTTACTGCACAACACACCACAATGCTGTGGTACATCACTATCAGAGATGATTCTGATTTGAATGACATGACACTTGACAAGTCATCACAACAGATGACAGATAAGGAAACACGGATATGGTGTTTAAAAATTACAGTGACATGCATCTTAGCTATATCTAGTAGCCTAGATATATAAAAGTAATAAAATCCTCAAAACACTACATTTTCAAACCTCTAAAATCAATATAACCACTGCTTATGAGTTATCTGGTTTTTCTACAGTGATGTAAAAAGAACAGTTCTCACTTCTGTAAGAGTCTTCTACAATTACTTAAAAGAGGGAAAGGGCAGAGGAGGAGATTGCATATTGAGAGCTATTGGTTACCAGAGTAATAAAGACTATTAGTAAGTTATATTTTTCCTGCCATTTGTTAGCATCAAGCCTATGCAGAAATCAGCTTCCAAAGCAAGCTTGGGCAAGTCAGGTGTCAGCCAGGCCATGGCAAGGCAAGACAAAATCAGGACTATTCCAATTTATTGGAAAACTCTTCAGCAAGCTTGAAGGGTTTCCATGATAATTTACTCTGAATAAAAACATAAAATATTTCTTCTCTCATGAATACTTACAAAAGCTGAATGAGTTAAGGGACTTAAGCTATTTAAATAAATGGCATGTCATCGAGTGCTAGGGGAAAAAGTTAAGCAAAAAATGACACTTAAGTAAGTGTGGATGCTGCAGCTGTGATGGTCCAGGAAGCTTGTAAGAAGCAATGATTTTTGGAGAGATGGCACTTTTTACTGAAGAAAATATATAGTTTTTGGATACAATTTACCTTCCTCATGTACCCTGTGCTGAAAACTTGTCTATGCCCTCCTCAACTATGCAGCTGGTCCAATCGAAGATATCACCCCAAAACATCTCCACTTCTTGCACTTTTAAGTATCATAGTTTATAAAACTCACTTAGCTGATTTTTCTCTCTTGCAATGTCCATCATCTCAAACCATGCAACACACACACTTCAGGTAGCTACAGTACAGTTCTCATACCTCAGTATTAATAAGAGAATAACCCTATATTTCGTACTATAAATTTGCCCCATGGTTATGCTGAAGGTAGTAATCTTCATCAAACAGTATTCACAGAATCATAAAATCAATGAGTGGGAAGGGACCTAGACAGATCATCTAGTCCGACCCCCTGACATGGGCAGGAAGGAGCACTGGGAGTGGCAGGGGTCATAAGACCCCAGCCAGGTGCCTATCTAGTCTCCTCTTAAAGATTTCTAGGGAAGGTGAGAGCACCACCTCTCTGGGAAGCCTATTCCAGGCTCTGGCCACCCTTACAGTGAAGTAGTTCTTCCTAATATCTAACCTAAACCTATCCTCCCTCAGCTTGTGGCCATTGTTCCTGGTGACTCCAAGGGGGGCCCTGGTGAACAGACTTTCCCTGAGTCCCTGCTGCTGGCCCCTGATAAAGTTGTAGGCAGCCACAAGATCCCCCCTCGGTCTCCTCTTGTGGAGACTGAAGAGATTCAGGTCCCTCAGCCTCTCCTCACAGGGCTGGCCACAGAGGCCCTCAACCATATGAGTGGCCTCTTCTGGACCCTCTCCAGGTTCTCCATGTCCTTCTTGAAGTGTGGCGCCCAGAACTGGACGCAGTACTCCAGCTGCGGCCTCTGATTAGTAGGCTGGGTTTAATAGGACTGGGGAGCAGGGAGGCAGACTAGCTCAGATAAGTATCATAATGCAACAGACTTCAAAATCACCCTGCTGACGTGGGCATTTGATTTGAAAACTGTTCAGTGAACTTCTGCGTGTTTTTGTTTTTTGAGAGAGAGAGAGAAATATCTTCTTCCTTTGCCAACCACAACAGCACAATTTTCATCAGGAGCAACTTAAAGAAAGAAAGACCAATCATGTAGCAAAATACTTTCGATATACAAATTAATGAAACATCATAATCTTTTCAAATACAAACGGGAGACAAGAGGATGCGAGTGCTTTCCTAAGGAGTAGCCATGTTCAGACTGGAGTAGGAAAACAAAACCTCTGTATTCTCTTCCCTGGAAGACTCTACTCCCTTGACATCTAGGCTAGTAACTAAACACTCTTCTGAGAAGAATTTTCTGTGACAATTTCCTTACTTTTCCTACGTCCTGAATATGGTGACTGGTCTCTTAATAGCTAGTTAGACATACACCATATCTAGGAACAGCTCATGTTTCAATAAATAGCCTTATTTCTTATATAACCATTTCCTGTGCTGAAGAAACAAAACAAAACAAAAACCAAGAAGCGTGGAGATATTTAGAAACTATCATTTTCCCAATAATGCGGGACTTTCTTAAATCGACTGTCTCATTTCATGTGCTGTATTACCATACTGGAAATCTTCCAGCTGAAAGGCGCAAACTGGAGTACCCTGGATCCGAGGAGAGGTGGCCAAACTGCTCTTTGGGAACGGCTCCCAACTTCTGGATCAACAAACAGAATGAGTTTCAAGCCTCTGAGATCTGCTGACCTTCAACACACGCTACATGGTCAAATTCTTCTTGACGCACCCAGGAGTGGTGGGTCAGGAGCCTGTGAGAATTGGTATCTTTTTGCCTTTGTAGTCTAGGTCAAAGACTAACAGTTTTTAAACTAGCATCTTTTCATTCCAGCATTTTATAAATCTAAATCAATACAGATATGCAATTACTACTAAACCATATTGTAATTCCTCTCTCTTGTATTTACAGACTTGGAGCATTTCTGTCTGTACTCAAAAGTTTATTTTAGCATACTTAAAAATTTATTTTCAGGGCACAGTTAAAAGGAAAGTCTGGGGAAATTATGCCATAGCACATGCACACGAAGTTGTGGAAAGCAGATCCCAAGCTCCAAACACAAATATTGTTTTGACTCACTAAAAATGAATAGGTTACAATCTTCAAGGTCTTTAATACTTGTTAAGTGTCAAGGCTTTGAGTTTGATAACACTTTAAAATAAGATTGCTGTCCACATTTACAAGGGACAACCTTTATCTTTCAGTCTCCATAACTGCTTTTTTGCCCAGATCATTTTCACTTACTCCAAACCCCATTTGTAAGGATGTTATTTCCATGTTACTTAAAAATCTTGAAACTCAAAGGAAAAGGTCACATGGAAAAGCTGACAAGGGAAACAAAGATATAGCTGTCATCCAGACATTATAGAACCCCCCCCCATAAAAAATGAAGTTGAATTCAGAACTGTTATAACTATCAAACATAGGATCAGCTCCCCAAGTCAAACTTCTGGAGGTTTTCAGAAGGCAAAGAAGGGGTTTTGTTAGCAGAATTCAGCAATGGCCAAGAAGAGAAACCACATAAAAATCAGTTTGGAAAAGTGCATTTGCTAATGGACTGGATACAGTGCCACGAAAAGAGAATTTTTCAGAGAAGCAGAATAATAGAAAGTCTGTTTGCATTTCATGCTAATACAGAACCCTTTTCCAAAAGATATTCTGCATTTATGTATGCTGGTGATATCCCCTGGGCCAAGTCCCACTGGAGTTAACAGCACCAGGCACACTGTCTCTCACCCCGTTCTCATTAAAAAACTGGGAGACTGTGGTGTCGACACCTACAGTCAAGTGGGTCACCAACTGGCTGGAGGGCCACACCCAGACAGTGGTGGTGGAGGGGTCATTTTTGACCTGGAAGGACGTGGGCAGTGGGGTTCCGCAGGGCTCGGTCCTCAGGTCCGCACTGTTCAACATCTTCATCAGCGACTTGGACGAGGGGGTAAAAAGCACCTGTTCAAATTTGCTGATGACACTAAGATGTGGGGAGATGTGGGCACACTAGAAAGGAGGAATAGGCTGCAATCAGACCTAGACAGGTTACAGGGGTGGGTGGACGAGAACAGGATGGGATTCAACACTGACAAGTGCAAGGTGCTGCACCTGGGAAGGAAGAACCGGCACCGTACCTACAGGCTGGGGAACTCCCTTCTCGTCAGTACAGAGGCAGAAAAGGATCTTGGAGTCATCATTGACTCCAGGATGAACATGGGTTGGCAGTGTGGGGATGCAGTCAGGAAGGCCAACCACACCTTGTCATGCATCCACAGATGCATCTCAAGCAGAACCAAGGAGGTGATCCTCCCCCTATATGCAGCACTGGTCAGACCACAGCTGGAGTACTGCATCCAGTTCTGGGTGCCGCACTTCAAGAGGGATGCGGACAGCACGGAGAGGGTCCAGAGGAGGGCCACTCGCACGATCGGGGACAGCAGGGCAGGCCCTACGAGGACAGGCTACGGGACCTGAACCTGTTCAGCCTCCACAAGGGAAGGCCGAGGCGGGATCTAGTGGCCTGTTACAAACTAGTCAGAAGGGACCAGCAGGCACTGGGGGAGTCCCTGTTCCCCCAAACACTACCAGGAGTGACCAGGAATAACAGTCACAAGCTGGCAGGGGGTAGATTCAGACTAGACATCAGGAAGCGCTATTTCACTGTCAAGGCAGCTAGGGTCTGGAACCAACTTCTGAGAGAAGTAGTGCTGGCTCCTACCCTGGGGGTCTTTAAAACAAGGCAAGACAATCACTTTGCTGGGGTCATTTGACCCCAGTACTTTCCTGCCATGGCAGGGGGTTGGACTTGATGATCTGCTCAGGTCCCTTCCAACTCTACTAATTATGAAACTATGTCCATGCAAGGGTCTGTCTACATCAGGGTGGGCAAAATGTGGCCTGCCAGGCCATTCTATCTGACCCACGGAGCCCTTAAAAGATTTAGGAAATTAATATTTATCTGCTCCTGGCTGCCTGTCATGTGGCCCTTGATGGCTTGCCAAGCCTCAGTAAGAGGCCCTGCGCCTGATCCACATGAGTCCCCCACAGCTTTGTGTGTTGTTCCAACATGCATATAGCCTCCCACATGCATGTTAAAAGTCATGCACCTGCCCAGAAACAGTCTGGAAATTAGCTCTGCCCATTCAAGTTTCATTGCTAGTGCCGTCAGTAAAGGAGGATTAAGAAAATTAGAATTTAAACCTTAGAAGACAGGAAACCAATGCACCCAGCTAGTGTGCAGCACAGCTAATGACAGCCAGGAGCTTTTCTTCTTGAAGCTTATAACTAAAAACAAGCAAGTGGACATACCCTGCCATTCGACCAGAATGCGAGGCACAACAGGCCAAGGAAGCTGGGCACGATGGATGGCAGGAGAACAACACATGGTAGAAATGCCCACAAGCAGTGTCAGAGGCACAGATCAGAAGGAGGTGGCTCCTCCAAAGGGACTAGAGACAACTCTTCTATCCAGCCACAAACATAACTAGAGACTCGGAAGCTGGGGGGAGTCCCAGCTGACTCTTAAACTGCATCCAATAGGAACTGGAAAGTCTTTCCCCACAGGCTCCTCACAGGAACACGGGATTCCTGGCAACATGCAGCACCTGCACCTGGGGTTTCCTTCCACACGAACTTCAGAGGAAACGGGGCCACCTTACAGAGCACCGTGCCTCAAGGCACACAACCACCTAAGCCAAGTCCCGGCACCCGCTGCACCCGCAAAATAAAATACCAGGGTTATAGATACGTACGCCATGAGCGTGAGCGCGGCCCAGCGATGACTGGGAAAGGTCCTAAGTGTGGCTGGAAACGAAATGAGAAGCTTGGCGGAGGCAGAGAGAAGTCGGGGCTGCGCGCATGTATGGAAAGACGAGGCGCCAGCTGGACTTGCTGCCCAGACGACACCTGGGCATGAGCGGACCCTGCAGAATCACGGAAACCGGCTGGCGGGAACCGGCGGGGGCAACGGCTGGTCCGACCCCCGCCCCCGGCGCGGCCAGCCCGGACAGCCAAACTGCGCGCACGCCGCGCACGGCCCTGACACGGCGCAGACTGGCACTGTCAGCGCCCCGGGAGAAGCGGGGAGCCGCCCCCAGCCGCGCCCGTGACGGGTCAGCTCGCTGCCAGAGGCCCGGGCGCGCGGCAGGCCCCGAGTGCGGAGACAAGCCCTCCCGGCCCGCGCGCAAGGCACGACCTGGCTGCGCTCCAGCAGCCCTGGCGCCGCTGGAGCGGCCGGGGGGGACGGCAGGGAGGGCACGCAGCACGGTCGCCGCGGCCTCCCCTCCATGGAGTCCGGGCCTCGGGCCGCGCTCCGCTGCGGCGAGGACTGCAGCCCGCTCGGGGCGGTCCCGGCACGGCCCACCGGGGCCCCGGCGTGGCGCGGGCCCGAGGCGGGGAGAGGTGCCGCGAACGGGCCGGGAGTGGAGGGAACGGGTTTAGCCGACCTGTGCTGGCGCCGCCGCCGCCTCAGCTCCGGCCCGGCCGCTCCGCCACCTCACGGGCCGCCTCAGCGCGGACGAGCCAGGCCGCAGTGCGCATGCGGAGGGCTGGCGGGAGCCGTAGTCCTAGACCCTGACGAGCCAGGCCCACACTGCGCATGCGAGAAAAGCGCGCGAGAGGTGTCGGGATCCATAGTTCTAGACCCGGACGAGCTTGACAGCACTGCGCATGCGGGAGGGGCGCCCGGGGGCTGTCGGGAGTCGTAGTCTCCGCGTGGTTAGGTCGGGCCCCCCCTGCCCCTCTTTCCGCCTTGGGGTCTGACTCGAGAGGAGCAGCTCTCGTGCCAAGGTTTTACCGGGCTTTGAACCACTCCGCTGGGTTTTATGCTGCGATGACAGTAGATGAGAGCTCCCCGCCTTTGCCTTCCCATTTCGTGCCCCACAAGGCACGGGTGTCTACTACCTGTGCCGTGCAACAACAGGGCCGTTTAGCAGCGCTCCAGCACGAGCTGTGGATCAAGCTCCATCCCCACACAGGAACGACCAAGTCCAGCAGCAGTTCGCTCCCATGCAATCAATCAGTAAAGTACTAGGCTCTCTAGCCTGTCTGCAGAGGTATCTGTGCTCTTATTCACCTACTTGCTGCAATCTTATACAGGGATCTGTTTATCTCAAGACAGGGAACTTCCATGGCAGCAAATAAACCATCTCACTTCAAGCAGTTTGCTCCAGAGGCATGAGCAAACAACTGAATTCAAATGCTCACGCCCATTACACTCTAAGGTGCAAATTCTGTAGATTAGCATTTCAGTGATGTACAGCAATTCCCTCTGAATTTCAGACAGGGCTGGCATCTAGGCATCCTTTGCATAACTGCAATGCACAATGACATCTACCTGCAGGAAGACCTTAGCACCTCCCCTCTCATCTCTTAGTCACTGAGGGCTGCTATCATCTGAACACTGTTGCTAGGCCCATCACTTTAAAACTGGGGAGCACCCTGTGCGAAGAGATGAGTTGTACAATACGTTACTTTTAAACATGCCAGGACAGTTTCACACCCTGGTCTCAGGTGCTAGGAAGCTCCAAAAAACAGAGCCTTCACCAAAATAGGATGGATGGTTGCGTTACTGTGGGTGCATGGGAGGCTGTCCTGGTCCATCTAGCTGTCACAACAGAAAACAGAAGTGGTCTCAGAAAGTTTTGATGTATCCTGTCACAGGCTTCAAAGACCAAAGTAGCACTTTAAGCAAGAGCTTGTATGTGACTTGATAAACTGGCCCAACTTCTCTTTTAGATGTAGGCAAGACCTTGCATGGGAGAGGCCTATGGAGGGGTTCAAAGGTGCCTGGTTCTATGGGCCTGGCAGTCAAGGAGAGTGTATCAGCAGAGCAGCTTTCCCACACAAAAGAAATAATGAGAGAACTTTGTAGTGATGAAAACCCACACCTTTCAGAACAGTTCAGCCCAAGAAAGCAAAGAGAGTGGGTGAGGAAGGTACCCAAAGCTGGCAATGGATTTTGCAGTATGAAAGAGGGGCAAATAACAGATGACAGTTGGCAATGTGCCATGGTGGACTGAGCTGACGGGTCAGATAAAGAGACAAAAAGATGGGACAGGAGAGGAAGAGATTTTATAGCCTTTTAAGTCATTTTTTTTTTTTTTGGTGGCAGTTAAATTCAGTGCATCTTCAGATATTGTAAATCTGGGTGAACCAGGACTTCATCGAGTCATCATCGAGTCCGCCCCCTGCCATGGCAGGAAAGAGTACTGGGGTTAAATGACCCCAGCAAGGTGTTCATCTAGCCTCCTCTTAAAGACCCCCAGGGTAGGAGCCGGCACCACTTCTCTTGGAAGTTCATAGAATCATAGAAGTCAGGTCGGAAGGGACCTTGTAGATCTTCAAGTCCGACCCCCCGCCTGGGCGGGAGAAAAGATTGGACTCAAATGAGTCCAGCCAGGTAGTCATCAAGCCTCTTCTTAAAGATCCCCAGGGTAGGAGCCAGCACCACTTCCCTTGGAAGTTGGTTCCAGCTCCTAGCCGCCCTGACCGTGAAGTAGTTTTTGCAGATGTCCAATCTAAATCTACTCTCTAATAATTTGTGTCCATTGTTCCTTGTCATGCCATGGGGTGCTAGGGGAAACAGTGTCTCCCCTAAACCCTTCTGGTCCCCCCTAGTGAGTTTATAGACAGTCACCAGGTCCCCCCTCAGCCTTCTCTTGTGAAGGCTGAACAGGTTTAGGTCCCTCAAGTCTTTCAATGTAGGGTCTGCCCTGTAGTCCCCAGATCATGTGGGTGGCCCTCCTCTGGACCCTTTCAGTGTTGTCCACATCCCTCCTGAAATGGGGCATGCAGAACTAGATGCAGTACTCCAGCTGTGGCCTGACCAGCGTCGCATAGAGGGGCAGGATCACCTCCCTGGCTCTACTTGAGATGCACCTGTGGATCCATGACAAGGTCTGGTTAGCCCTGCCAACCGTGACCTCGCATTATCAGCCCATGTTCACCCTGGAGTCAATAATGACTCCAAGATCCCTTTCTGCCTCCGTGCTCTCAAGAAGGGAGTTTCCCATTCTGTAAGTGTGCTGCTGGTTTCTACTGCCTAAGTGCAGCACCCTGCACTTGTCAGTACTGAAACGCATCCTGTTTATGTCAGCCCACTCCTGTAACCTATCCAGGTCTTGTTGCAGTCTTTCCCTCCCTACTAGCATGCTCATCTCACCCCAAATTTTGGTATCATCAGCTAATTTAAATAGGGTGCATTTCACCCCGTCGTCCAAATAGCTGATGAAGAAATTGAACAGCGCAGGCCCCAGGACCGAGCCCTGGGGGACACCGCTGCCCACTTCCCCCCAGGTCGAATATGACCCACCTACCACCATCCTCTGAGTACAACCCTTGAGCCAATCTGCAATCCATCTGACTGTGTAGGCATCAATGCCACAGTTGCCTAGTTTCTTAACGAGGATGGGGTGGGAGATGGTGTCAAAGGCCTTGCTGAAGTCTAGAAAGACTATGTCCACGGCAACACCTGCATCCATTGCCTTTGTGACCTGATCATAAAAGGCAATCAGGTTGGTCTGACATGACCTGCCCATAATGAAACCGTGCTGGTTGCCCTTGGGCATCATCCCTGAAGCAGGCCCATCACAGGTGTGCTCCTTGAGGTTCTTCTCAAAGAGTTTCCCAAGGACAGAGGTAAGACTGAGTCCTCTCTCTTCCCTTTTTTGAAGATGGGGACCATGTTAGCTATCTTCCAGTTGGTTCCAGATCCTAGCCACCCTGACCGTGAAGTAGCGCCTCCTGATATCTACCCTAAATCTACCCTCCGCCAGCTTGTGACCGTTATTCCTGGTCACTTCTGGTAGTGTTTGGGGGAACAGGGACTCCCCCAGTCCCTGCTGGTCCCCTCTGACTAGTTTGTAACAGGCCACTAGATCCCCCCTCAACCTTCTCTTCTGGAGGCTGAACAGGTTCAGGTCCCGTGGCCTGTCCTTGTAGGGCCTGCCCTGCTGTCCCCGATCATGCGAGTGGCCCTCCTCTGGACCCTCTCTATGTTGTCCACATCCCTCTTGAAGTGCGACGCCCAGAACTGGATGCAGTACTCCAGCTGTGGTCTGACCAGTGCCGCACAGAGGGGGAGGATCACCTCCCTGGACCTGCTCGAGATGCATCTGTGGATGCATGACAAGGTGCAGCTGGCCATCC
Organism: Crocodylus siamensis; assembly: GCF_052110815.1. NCBI lineage: Eukaryota > Metazoa > Chordata > Crocodylia > Crocodylidae > Crocodylus > Crocodylus siamensis. The sequence goes on from NC_143405.1 coordinate 1,460,950, forward strand.
TAACTGCATCCCCACACTGCCGGCCCATGTTCATCTTGGCATCAATGATGACTCCAAGATCCTTTTCTGCCTCTGTACTGACAAGAAGGGAGTTCCCCAACCTGTAGGTATGGTGCTGGTTCTTCCTCCCCAGGTGCATTACTTTGCACTTGTTGGTGTTGAAGTTCTTCAAATTACTTTTATTGTCTAATTAATCAGTATTTGGACAATTATTTTTAATACGTGTTTTTCAAGCTAGGAGAGAAGAACAAGCTATGCAAACCTCTGCAGCAGCCTCTTTAGTTGGGTAAGACAGTGGCATAACGAGGTTTATCACTTACAGTATAGTGAAGGGCAAGATTTGAGACAGCTGAATCAAGTAAGTGATGTTTTCAGGTACTGTTCCTGTAGCTCAGTGTTTCTTGATTTTAGAGGCAAGACATCCTCACTTTTTTCTGAATAGGCAGCTTGATCCTGTTACTTTTAAATAAGTTATAATAGATCAGGTTCTGACAGGTAGTGCTTAAAAGACAGACCTGACCAGGAACTAGCTGTTCCTTCTCAATTTGGAAAGGCTGAATATATGAAATATTGTCTTATAACAGAAACTGAGACTACCTGCAGCAGTTAGGAGCAAACTATATTTTTGAACCTGTGTTACATAGTGCATCTGCATATCTTGTATCTGTTTTTTCAATATAATTCCTTCCACCCAAGTCAGTGGATTCATACTCTTCCTTCCCTTCCCCCAACTACTGTGATTTTAAATGGCAACCGTAATACCTTCTTTATTTAGCACTTACTGACCCGCCTGTTCTGCTCACTTTCCCCTGGCTCCCATCTATTTTTGGAGACATCTGAGTTGTAGGAAGAACTAGCATCTTGAAAGACAACTCATCTCTGAACTTGAGGCACAGTCCAGAAAAGGCCTCTCCCTGAGGTGAAGTGACTAGAGGATAACAAGTACAGTCTCCTGTGTTGGTAGACTGGCTTTGTCATGTCTCCCTTAAATATAAAAGAAGTGTGAAAAAATCAGTTGTTCATTACAGATCACATTTCTGTTTTCTGCCTCTATACAGGTAAAGTCTATTGCAGAACCACTTAGCTAACAAGCAGTCCTTTTTATGATACCTTTCAATAATCTCTTACATTTCCATAGCACCTTTTATCTCTGAGTGCTTTTACAAATAGTGGAGAAAATCTTGTCTTTAAGAGCCTGAGCCATATAGTAGATAGCAGACACTGGACCGGTGCTGTTAATGACCTGGGGCCCTTCAGAAGGCAGGATTACTCAGTTCTGTTACCTCTAGAATGGAACAGAGCAGCTGTTTAATAGTGAACACCCGCACTTTGTAATTGTTCTGGGTAGGATGCAAGTAATAACCAGACTGCCGTAATAATACTAGCATGTTACTTTCCCCTTTTTTAGCACCTTTCATCCAAGGATTTAAAGAACTTTATGACATTAAATTAACTTCAAAACTGCCCTGTGAGATAGAAAAGTATTTGTCAGCAACATTTTACAGATGGAAGGTGAGGCCTGAAATGATTAAATCATTTAAGAAAGATCATAAGGGAAATTATTCATATAGCAAGGGATAGAATTCAGAACCCCAAACCTCAGCTTAATCCCTTGACAGCATCCCTCCTTCCTTCCCCAAGTGAATCTTGTATCTAGTTAAAACAGCAGGAAGAATTCAGGCTGCTAGAATGTATGAATTCACATTAAATTTGGCCAAGGAAACAGGATTAACAAATCTACTCTTCTGAAAAGGAGGAGAGATTTTTAATCATTGTATATGAGTCAGTATCTCTATTTCAGCATCTCTATTCCAGCCTTATTTAAGGATGGAACCTCTAGCAATAATTGTATGTGAATAATAAGATCACTTAACACTAAGAACCTTACGTTCAAGGACCTCAGCGCTCTTCACAAATATTGGTATAACAACCCATAGGACTGACATTCCCCAGGACACTGGTGCATTGGGGCAGGCTGACTGACATGAGAGAGTGCCCCCTTTCTCTCACTGCTTTCTGCGGTACCTGGGTTATTCTTGGAGTTCTCCATCCAAACCACCTGCTGTGATGGATGATAGTTTTCCATAACTATGTCCACCACCACCAAAGCGCTCTGTGCCAGTCTTCTTGTGAACTCATCACCACTTAACTTCGGGCTTTTTTCTGGGGAAGAAACCCTCATTTATTGGTATTATTTTAAAATAGTTGAAAAATGCTTTTGGGTAATATTTTAGGAAATATGTAATAAATACAGCAAAATGACCAGACATAGTAGTCAAACAAAACTCCAGAGCATATGATACCCTGATAGGATCAGGTACAACACAGCCAGTTGCCACCTTGTATTTCAAACAACAGTAACCCAGAATATCTGCTAGTATGATATTGCTCCCTCTAGGGAACTGAACAAGCATTATCAAGCCCAAGCATATGATTTAGGAAAAGGAATACAGCATGCTTATCTACATAAAGTTTGCTGAGGAGAGAAGACAAGCACCCTGAAAATGATCAACTCCTGGGAGATAACATACACCAAGAGAGAACATTCCTCTAAAGCAGTGGTTCTGAACCTTTTTCAGTCGACGTAGCCCTTGGTCTCAGAGTGAGACTTCACATACCCTCTTCCAATGGGAAATTACATTTTTAGACCCTTTGACCTGTGTTAGACAATGTATAAAATATATGTCACGTACCCCCTGATGAGGCTTCATGTACCCCCTGGGGGTACATGTACACCCAGTTCAGAACCACTGCTCTAAAGGTTAGATACAGTGACTTCCATCGCTAACCTAAAGTTTCTGAAGAAGATTAAATCAACAAACACGTGAACAGAAAGCAGAAATAAATAATTTTCATAGATTTCATAGACATCAGGGCTGGAAGGGACCTCGGGAGATCATTGAGTCCAGCCCCCTGCCCAAAGGGCAGGAAGTCAGCTGGGGTCATAGGATCCCAGCAAGATAAGCATCCAATTTACTCCTGAAGGTGTTCAATGTAGGTGCTTGACCCACCTCTGCTGGCAGACTGTTCCAGACCTTGGGGGCTCGGACAGTAAAGAAATTCTTCCTTATGTCCAGCCTGAAACGGTCTTGCAGGAGTTTGTGACCGTTCGACCTCGTCATCCCTTGGGGCGCTCTGGTGAACAAATGTTCCCCCAGATCCTGGTGGTCACCCTGATAAATTTATAGGTGGCCATCAGATCACCCCTGAGCCTGCGCTTTTCCAGGCTAAAGAGTCCCATGGCTCTCAGCCTGTCATCGTAAGATCTGTTTTCCTGACCCCGATCATGCGCGTGGCTCTCCTCTGGACTCTCTCAAGCTTTTCCACATCCTTTTTGAATTGTGGAGCCCAAAACTGGACTGCAGCTGCGGCCTCACCAAGGCCGAGTACAAGGGGAGAATGATGTCCCGGGATTTGCTCGAGAAGCATCTATGGATGCACGCCAGCATTTTGGTCGCTTTACTAGCCGCAGCATCGCATTGCAGGCTCATGTTCATCTTGTGGTCAATGATGACCCCCAAGTCTCTTTCTTCAGTAGTGCTAACCAACGTAGCACTGCCGAGCCTATAAGGGTGCTGCAGGTTTTTCCTCCCAAGGTGGAGAACCTTGCATTTTTCGGTGTTAAACACCATCAGGTTCTCGTCTGCCCATTTGCTGAGCTTGTCCAGGTCAGCCTGGATCACCCGCCTATCTTCTGGCGTGGATGCTTTGCCCCAAAGTTTGGTGTCATCGGCGAACTTGGCCAGTCCACTCCTGACTCCAACGTCCACATCGTTAATGAAGATGTTGAACAGTATGGGTCCCAGGACAGAGCCTTGAGGGACCCCACTGGTCACAGGGCACCACGATGAGTGACTGCCATCAATCACAACCCTCTGGGTCCGACCACGAAGCCAATTTCCCAGCCAGCGGATCATGGTGGAGCCAAGGCCACAACTGGCCAGTTTGGCCAAGAGGTGATCATGGGATACCAGATCAAAAGCTTTTTTGAAGTCAAGATATATGGCATCAACCTCTTCTCCCTTGTCCAGGTGATAGGTCACCTGGTCATAGAAGGAAATGAGATTGGTCAAACAAGACCTACCCGCAACAAACCCGTGCTGGCTGTCCCTTAGGATGTTAGCCTGAGCCTAATGACAGAGAATGAAATATAACATTCATTTAGCTAAACCAGAGACCTCCCAAACCAGAGATTTAGTCAAATGAAGGCTTAAAAGGATATTTCAAAAGAGAATGAATGGCAGAGAATAATAATGGTATCTATTCATAGATACAGGTACAGTACTGTATGGTCCCTGTCTCTCTTGATGGGCTCTTGGCAGTTAAACTTATATACTTCATTTAACACTGAAACAAATATTTTAATGTATGCAGGGTGCAACTTACCTAAGAAGATGTATAGTTCCTGTAATAATACATGAGCCTTGTACTGTGTTTTACACATTCACAACATGGTACAAATATTCTCTCTCTACACACACACTTATTGATACGTATGTATTGCGAGCAACAACCTATACCATTGCAAACAATGTTCTGTAAGCAATAAGGTACTTTAAAAAATGTGTGTCAATAACAAACTGTCTCTTAAATCCTCATTAGTGCTCATGGGGCTTTAGGGCGATGCATACCTGTGCAGGTGTGCATGAGAGTGAAAGAGGATGGGCATGTGCCTTTGTGGAGAATTTCAGGCCAATGAAAGAGGATAAATAAAGTTTACATTTACTTCTGAGCATGGCACGGTGCAACTGTCTCACCTTGTGCTACATGTGGCTAGAGCGCTTTCTGCTGTCTGCATTTAGCTTCTGTGACAAGTCCATCTCCTCATTCCCAGCACTCGCTCGCTGCTTGACAGTGTAATTATTCCTGAACGTAACTTTGCCCGGGTCTTTCCTGCAGACCTAGAAGATAAAAGGATCAGAAAATGTCATTTTTCCAGCACTGGGAATGGAGAGGCAGGTGCAAAACCTACCGTTAGGCCTGATGAGTCTCAGAGCGGGTGTCCCTCCGCAGGATGAGAGCATGCTTTTCAACCGACCTCTCATTTCCTATCGTGTAACCCTTTCCGAAGACTTTGATTTGACACCTGAAACTTTTCAGGCATCGTTTTTCCCCGATGTCGGGGAGCGAGCCAGGTAACGCGCCGCACTTGACGGCGCAGGTAATTTCCAGGGGGTCAGGCGTGTTGCTTGCAGTACGAGGACAGAGCCTCCAGGAACCGAGGCCAGCGGGCAGCTGATGGGACAACACATTGCAGCTGCCCGAGTCGGGGCGACTCGACAAGGAAGCTGCAACGTGCCCAGGCGCCGGTCCATGTTCGGGATGGAGCCGGACGCGGGAACGCGGGGTGGGGTGAGATGCGCCGGGCAGGCGTCGAGAAGCCAGCTGCGCCCTCACGCCCTGGCCCATGCCGCCTGGCTGCACGGGGATGGGGTCACAGGTCACTCTCCCGACCCCCACCAGCTGCTGGGGGGGGGGAATGAGACTAGCCCTTGGGCTCTCCCAGTAACCATGGAAACTTCCAGAACGGCCCAGCGGCGCCTTTCCCCCTGACAGCAGCCCCCCCAGCCAATGAGCGCCTTCCGCTTGGCTCGCGCTCCGCCTTCCCATTGGCCTGCCGCGCAGGCCGGGGCGGGCTGAGAGGGGACGCCGGGCCGCCGACGTCAGGGCGCAAGAGCCGGTCCTCCGCCAATCGGGGATGGCCAGCGGAGTGAACGCGAACCAATGGGCAGGCTCCAGCGCGGGCCCCTCAGCCAATAGGCGGCGTCCACGAAGCCGAGAAGGAGGGTATAAAGGGGAGGGCGGCGAGGCCTGCGCGTAGAACGGCGGCGGCGGCTCAGGGGAATGGTCGGAGTGCGGGTAAGTGCGAGCGCGGGCGCGGGCGCGGCGCGGTGCGGTTTCGGTGCGCGGCGTCCGGCTGAGTTCTTCCCTCCCTTGCCGCCCCTTGCGTACAGGTGCGGGTCCTGGGTGCCGGCGCCATGCGGCTGCCCCTCGTGCTGCTGCTGCTGCTAGTGGCGCTGGGCGGCGCACGGGCGGATGAGGACGACAAGAAGGAGGACGTGGGCACCGTGGTGGGCATCGACCTAGGCACCACGTACTCCTGGTAGGCGCGGGTCTGGAGGATTGGGGTTTGGGGGTCTGGGTCGGGTTGGGGTCACCAGGCTGATGGAGGGCACATCCCCACAGTGTCGGCGTGTTCAAGAATGGGCGGGTGGAGATAATTGCCAATGACCAGGGAAACCGTATCACACCGTCCTACGTGGCCTTCACGCCCGAGGGTGAGCGGCTCATCGGTGACGCGGCCAAGAACCAGCTCACATCCAACCCAGAGAACACTGTCTTCGATGCCAAGCGCCTCATTGGCCGCACCTGGAATGACCCCTCTGTGCAGCAGGACATCAAGTACCTGCCCTTCAAGGTCAGCCCCGTGGGGGGTGGGGATTGCAAGTGTCCCATTGCTGCCCACCCAGCATCTCCTGGCCCCCTCTTTTTAATGTTGGGGACCGCTGCTCTTGCTGAGAATTCAGATGTTCTGGAGTGTTCAACTCATGCGTTACTTTGAAACTGGCTATAAATATGCCAGCAGCGCATGCAAAGCTCATGTGTGGCTTTGGTCGCAAGCAGTGGGGTGTCTCTTGGCATCCAACCTTAGATGGGGCAGGCATTCTTTCCAGTGGAGGGTGCTCTACTGAGTTTTTTGGAACCCATTGAGGGCCATGTAACAGGCAGCCAGGGGCAGATTAATATTAATCTTCTGAACTTTTTTAGGGATCTGGGCTGCATTTTGCCCACCCCCGCCTTAGACTGTGGTTCCTGTTCCCCCCACAGCTCTGCCCAGTCTGTCATCTACCCCCCCCCATTACTACTTCAATCAGTTAAGTGCTGTGAGTATGTGGAACAGGTGGTCAGAAGTTCCATCTCATCCAATAGGTTATTGAGAAAAAAGCTAAGCCCCATATTCAAGTGGATATTGGTGGACAGATGAAGACCTTTGCTCCAGAAGAAATCTCTGCTATGGTGCTGACGAAGATGAAGGAAACGGCTGAGGCCTACTTGGGAAAGAAGGTGGGTGAACTGCAGTTGGCCCCCCTGTAGCTGCTTTGCTTGGCAGGGGTGAGTACCAGGTAGCATCACACAGGAGACCAGAGGTGACTTGGGAGTGGACAGCAGTGTTGAGTTGGGCAGCAAGTGCTCATAAAGATGAGTTCAGACCAGGCATAGTCACCATTCTGTAGCTGACATTTGAATACAGTTTCTGGGAAGTGAGTCTGAATTGGGAAATAAGCCAGGGGCAGCTGAGCTATAGGTAGCTCTTATTTGGCTTCTCTTCTGTAGCTGAACTAATATCACTCTACTTAATTAGGTCACCCATGCTGTTGTTACTGTGCCTGCCTACTTCAATGATGCTCAGCGTCAGGCTACAAAGGATGCTGGTACCATTGCTGGATTGAATGTGATGAGGATAATCAATGAGCCGTAAGTAACTTTGTTAATAGTATTTTGTTTCTGTTTTAATGTTAATGAGTTCTTGAACTGTAGCTTTTTGGTCTTTCCCCACTTCTCTCAACAGTACAGCTGCTGCCATTGCTTACGGACTAGATAAAAGGGAGGGTGAGAAGAACATCCTTGTGTTCGATCTGGGCGGTGGAACCTTTGATGTTTCCCTGCTTACCATCGATAATGGTGTCTTTGAAGTCGTGGCCACCAATGGAGATACTCACCTGGGTGGAGAAGACTTTGACCAGCGTGTCATGGAGCACTTCATCAAGTTATACAAGAAGAAGACAGGAAAAGATGTCAGGAAGGACAACAGAGCTGTGCAGAAGCTACGACGGGAGGTGGAGAAAGCGAAGCGAGCCTTGTCCTCCCAGCATCAGGCTAGAATTGAAATAGAGTCCTTCTTTGAGGGGGAGGACTTCTCTGAAACACTTACCCGGGCAAAGTTTGAGGAGCTGAACATGGTGAGTACAAGTAACTCCTAGCTACAATTGCTCACTTCTTTGGTGGAACCACTGACTTGCATCCAGGCAGAAAACTGAACTGGAAAAGCACTTGGGGGTGAGGGGGAGTAGACTAACTCCAGTTTCAAGGCTGTGGGGGTGGCTTGCATCTAGCAGAGCCCTAGCCCATAAACAAAGCTGTCTTCTAGCTCTGCTCTGACTCTTCCATATCCATGCATAACTGGTACATGGGCTCTCCATCTTCTGTGCATGAGACCCTTTGCTACTGTTTTAATTACTTGTGTGGCTTTTGTAGGACCTGTTCCGTTCCACTATGAAGCCTGTTCAGAAAGTGCTAGAAGATTCTGATCTGAAGAAATCTGATATTGATGAAATAGTCCTTGTTGGTGGCTCCACAAGAATCCCCAAAATACAGCAGCTGGTGAAAGAGTTCTTTAATGGCAAAGAGCCTTCTCGTGGCATTAATCCAGATGAGGCTGTAGCCTATGGTGCTGCTGTTCAGGCTGGTGTTCTCTCTGGTGACCAGGACACTGGTAAGTGCAATAACACTGTAAGTCTGACTTAAAATGACTTTTCTTTTTTTTTTTTTGGAGCAGGAATGGCTACTCTGCTCCTGGAACCCAGGATTGGAACTTGGAAATAAGTCTCTTAAGAAACACTTTAAAAGAACTTTCAAGTTCTTATGACACTTTGACATTTAGCATGATCTCATGAATCTGAGACTTGAGAAGATTTAAAAATAAGCATCACCTTAAACCCACTTATTTTGTTCCAGGTGACCTGGTGCTGCTTGATGTGTGTCCTCTGACTCTTGGCATTGAAACTGTTGGGGGTGTCATGACAAAGCTTATCCCAAGAAACACTGTTGTGCCCACCAAGAAGTCTCAGATTTTTTCAACAGCCTCCGATAACCAGCCTACTGTAACAATTAAGGTTTATGAAGGTGAGTGTGTCTGTGTGTTTTATGGCAGTGGGGAAGTATTGTAGAGATCTAAAGACTAGATCAATTCTTCAAGGTCATGTGACCTAGCTTCTGCATTTGATTAAGGCTCCTACTTTAAAGCTGTCAGCAACTAATAGTGACTGAGCAGTCTTATGGAAGCTCCTTGGGAAAGGAATAGTGCTCTTTCCTTTTTTCACTGTTTTTAAAGGAGCAGTAGTTTTTAGCCAGTGCTAGTTCTACTCTTGGAACCTAAAACTCAGTTCTTCACATTTTTTAAAGGGAGGGGGACAGGACAGGAGAGAGAATTTCCTACTCTAATTTTAATTAAAAAAAAAAAAAAAAAGAAAGAAAAAAATACAAAACCTTAGGGGATCTCCTGTTGCTTCACAAACTCTGTCTTTGCAAACAAATAATAGGCTTGTTGGAATAGTACAAGAGAATATCTACAGGACCCAGTTGTGGGTATGTGTGTGGTTTTTTTGGCCAATGCCTTGGGTTCAGCCAAGGGCTGTGGTGTCAATGTGTCTTTGCGTTGGTGTCAGGTGGGGTGCCTGAATTCCAAGCAGGAATGGCAGTAGGCTTCTGTTGGCAAAGCTTGATGGAGAAGCTAAGGGGTTTCCCCCATAGCACTAGCAAATAATAAGGAAACTCAAGGGTCTGGCTTTCTTGCTTGAGACCCATTGTTAACTACAACAGACTTGCAGCTAGCTGAGTTCAAAACCTAAAACAAGATATGATATAGGGTGATTTATGACAGCAGCACCTGTTCCTGCCTGGGGCAGGGGGTCAGACTTGATATTCTGTTTAGGTCCCTTCTGACCCTAAGCACTATATGAAACTAAGAATTCTTACTTTTTTCAGGTGAACGTCCTCTGACAAAGGATAATCATCTCCTGGGCACTTTTGACCTGACTGGAATCCCTCCTGCCCCTCGTGGTGTCCCGCAGATTGAAGTTACCTTTGAGATAGATGTGAATGGAATCCTCCGTGTTACAGCTGAAGACAAAGGTACTGGGAACAAAAACAAGATCACAATTACCAATGATCAGAACCGTCTGACCCCAGAAGAGATCGAGAGAATGGTTACTGATGCTGAGAAGTTTGCAGAAGAGGACAAAAAGCTGAAGGAGCGTATTGATGCCAGAAATGAGCTGGAAAGTTATGCTTATTCGCTGAAGAATCAGATTGGTGACAAAGAGAAACTAGGTGGCAAGCTCTCTTCTGAAGACAAAGAGACAATTGAAAAAGCAGTAGAGGAAAAAATTGAATGGCTTGAAAGCCATCAGGATGCTGACATAGAAGACTTCAAAGCTAAAAAGAAGGAGCTGGAGGAGGTTGTCCAGCCAATTGTTAGCAAGCTTTATGGAAGTGCAGGACCTCCTCCTGGGGAAGAGGAGGCAGGAGAAGGAGAGAAAGATGAACTGTAAGGGCTGGGATCTCAGAATGATGGTACCTTGTGTATATATTGGACTCAAGAACTCTTCATTTAAAATATTGAACTCTAATCTGGAATGTAATTGGAGTCTTCACTTCTGAGTGGAGTTGGAAATGTTAGCCCAAAGTGGCTGTTTACTGCTTTTCATTAGCAGTTGCTTGCTGTCTGGGGGAGGGAAGGGGAGTGGAGGGGTGGGATTTGTAAATGAGCAGGGGTTTAGAAGTGTTCACCTGGGAAACCATCTTATTTAACAGCTGGGTCATGAGCATTCTGTGTAGAAGTCTTTTCTACTTTGAGTGTCTACAATAATAAACTTTTTGTTTTTATTTACACTGGAATTCTTGGTGTGGGGTTGTCTTATTTAGGTATCCCAATCCCCTTCCCCCTGAAACGGACTTCTTTTGTGTGTAGTTAACTCAAATGTTTCCATTTTATTAGTGGGGAGGGGCTTCAATTTTATTAGAATTGAGATTCTGTTGTCTTTACCTTTCAGGTGAACTGCTCTTCCCCCCCAGTTTTAAGTAAAGTATTTGCTCCATGATCACTTAAAATGGGCAGGAAAGCAGCTTTTACTACCTCTCTTTATAAGGGAAGTATGAAAGGAGACCTCATGTGCTGGATGCAAAGTTGTTTCCGTTCTTTGTTGGGCACCTTCTGAAGAAAATAAATCTTGTCCCTCTTAAGTGGGGAAAACAAGGATATGACTTTACAGTAACTGACGGTGCTCTCTAGCCTTTCTGTTTGGGGAGAGGGGTGGTTTCCTTCTGCTACACTTTACTTCACTTCTCAAATTTTGCTCCATGTTTCCTGCATTAAAAAGTGGAGGGAAAAAAATATGCTTTTCAGTACTCTTGCATTGGAAATTCTTTCACTTCAGAAGGGCAACACATTCTCCTGCTTCAACTATATAACAAACTAATACTATTAACAGGGGAGTAGGAGCTTGGTATTAACTAACACCCCCTACTTAAAGGTGTGAAATAAATACAGCAATTTGAGATCTTTATTGCCTTAACTTTTAATGTAGAATATTTAATATTCTCCCCTACCATCACACATCACTCTCTTAACTTGCATGTAACTACTGGATAATCTAGCAGGTTTTGGAGAATACTGTAAGGCTTATTTCTGAATATGTGCAAACATGCTAGCTTAGTATGCTTGGTATTCTAGCCTTAAGTTGATCACAAATGGGCTTAATTTGTATTAATATCTAATGCTTCCATGACCTGTCAAAGCAGTATCTTCTGTACTGCATATCCATGGTATGTTCCCCTGATGAGTCTAGGCAGTCACCAGGATCCCCCTCAGCCTCCTTTTGTGGAAGCTAAACAGGTTCAGGTCCTGTCCAACTCCACTCAGTCTCTCCTCATAGGGCCTGTCCTGCTACCCTCTCACCAAGCAGGTGGCCCTCCTCTGAACCCTCTCCAGGCTGGCCACATCTTTTTGAAGTACAGTGCTGAGTAGTGTACACAGTTCTCTAACTGTGGCCTGACCAAAGTTGCATAGAGAGGGAGTATTACCTCTGAACTGGCTTGAGATGCACTTTTGGAATGCTTAACACTACAGGGCAGTCTTGCTTTTTAGGAACTTATATGGCTTGTACTCACCTCAAGGAAGCAAGAGCAATGCTGTATTGTTTCCTCAATACACAATCCTCCTACTCTAGGTCTAAAGCATACCTGGCCCTGGTTTAGCACTCTTACTGGTGACATCCCCACACACAACCAGGTTGGTATGAACCACACTGTTTAACTATGCTGGTAAAACTCCACATGAAGGCAAACCCTCAAGACCAGACAAGAAACAAACATAAAAAGCTGCAGGGAAAGGGTGAAAATAAGAGACTGGATCATGCTCTATAGCTAATCCTGTTCATGGGAGGCAGAGTTCAGAGCCTACTGTCCTTTAGCAAGGACAAGAAAATAAACAGCTGCAGCTCTGAAAGGGTGTAGTTATCTCAAGACTGGTTGTATGCATGTAGTTTGGGAATTTGAGTGAGGTAGAATAATGCAATCGTCACTCAATACTTCTATCCAGAGCACCTTTTAAAAAAGGTGTACTGAGCACAATGTTGTCAGTTTGTAGTAGTCCTGTTTATTGGAGCTGTGTTACCTGCTAAACATACAAAAAGGAGAATGGGTCTATACAAGTGGTAAACCCTGCATTACTCAACTAGACTTACAATACAGTCCCTGTAAATTTCCCCTTGAGTATCCATCCCACCAAACACAAAGAATAGATACACGAGGGTGTCTTCTATGTTTCCTTTTCCAATTTGTTTGTTCTGACTTGGGTCACCTTCTTCAGCAACTGTAACAGTTGCTTCCTTCTCAAACTTGTCTCTGTTTGTTGCAGCTTCTGAAACATTGTTCTCCACACTGTTACACACTTGCCATGGAATTATGCACATGGAATGGTCCAGCCTTCCAGGGGGCAAGGGGGAATCAAATTCTAGCAGTGTCCAATGCTGTTTTTCTGCAGCCAAACAGAAAGAGACAATTCACTGTGGAATCAGCCCATAACTTCACAAAGGACAGGGGCATCAAATTATAAGCCAGTGTGCAAATTCTCCCCACAAAAGTGGGTACGTAGACCCAAAATACGATTTATTTCAGTTATATTATATATACATTAAAACTACAGGAGATCAAGGGAATCTAGGACCAATGTAGTAAATCGTATCAAAGAGGTTAATGTTTTCCTTAAGTGCAGACACCTTTGTATAGGTGAAGGAAAAAATGCCCACCTATGTGATATCTGTACATTGTATCCAGTGCCCCAGTTGGGTCTACTCCACCAAAAATGTAAAAATGGTCCCTAAAGGCAGCAGCTGAGTGTGCTGCCCGTCCTCCTGGGACATCACCAGTCACCAGTACCTTTTCCCACTTCATATCACCTGTAATAGGAAAAAAACAAATCAATAGCTATATTTTATAGAAAGACAAAAGAGTATTTATTAGCTAACAGTGGGGCAGCGTTTGAAATTTAGGGTGCGCGCGTGTGCGGTGGGGACACAACACCACCGAACCCAGTCTCTGGATTTGCTTTTAAGAGCTCAGACTGGTAACATGGCTGCTGTTCTTTTTCAGATTTGAATATATCAGACATTACAAGTACTTAGTACCCTCCTGCATCAGACAGATTTCTGTCTTCCTTGGGAATACGGTAGATTTCCCTTTGCCAGAGTACTTGATGTACCTACAATTGTCAGGATGCACGTACAGTAGGAGCTATACTTGTTTAAGATCATTTTCCTATAGAACCCTAGGAACAACTACTCCAGCACATGGAAAAGTTAAGTAATTTTTCAGTAATTTAAAAACCCCACTACATATCAGCATATGCTCAGACAGGCCAAGTAAACAACCGTTCCCCAACCTACAGTACAGGACTGTGAATTTCTCACAGTGATACAGAGAGCAGACAGCAAGAAGAGGTGGATAAGATCTGTGCAAACATGCACCTTGACACTGTCATCACTTTGGGCATGCCAATAGAAATTGTTTGCTTAAAGACTGCAGTTGCCTGTGCACTTACCATATTGCATGGCTGCTCAGACAAATGCAGAAAGCAGGACAATGAAAAAAAAAAGTCCCTCCCATCTGCAGCCAGCCACTCAGATGTATACTTACTGCACTTATGCAATGGTCGCTTCAGTGATTTACATAGTATTTAATAATGCAGACACAGCTTCCTCACATACTTACTTGTATCCAAGCAAAAGAGATCATCATAAAAATGTTCACCAGCTAGCCCCCCGTGCAAAAAGAGCCTGCTCCCAACTGCAACAACTGCATGCCCTTGCCGAGATGCAGGAGGATCCCCATGCACTTCTGGCTGTGACCAAGTCAAAGTGGCTAGACATGGGAAAATATACAGGCATTAGGAAGATACTTGCTGAAGTTCTGTAAAGCCAATAAACTAGCAGGGTTTCCAAGTGAGGCATTTTCCCTAAAGGTGATACTGTTGAGAACTCAGCTGGAATACTGGGTACAGCTTTGGTCACAGGATCAAGGGTGAATTCTAGCTGAAGGAGGCTCAAGGAAGGGCAGTGGGGGATGATCGAGAAAAGGGAAAGCCTGTCTTATAAAGACTAAAAAAGGTTGGCTTGTTTAGCATAGCAAAGTGAAAGATGAGAGGGGATATGACTTCTGTTTGTAAACGTATGGGGGGAGGGAGGGGTGGAACACCAGAGAAGGAGAAGAACTTTAAGCTAGAGGCCAATGGTGGTGAAAGAACACATATAAACTTCCCATGTGTAGATTCAATTTGGGAATTAGAAGACAATGCCTAACATGGACTCCTAGCCACAAATCAGGCTTCCAATAACACACTGTATTTGAACTTGTATGTATTATTTGTGTATCTAGTTCCTTAGTTCTGCATAATGCAAACACTCACTCCAACGAGGCAATGAATGCGTTTACAGAGCTTTAGTTACTTAGAGTTACCTGTATCAAAAACATGAAGCTGTTGATCTTTAACAGGCTCTGCTCCTTTATCTCCTCCTCCAAACACATACAAGCAGTCTCCTATAACAGCTGACGATGAATGAAATGTCCTTGGGAGTGGCTGAGTGCCAGTTACCTCAGGACTTTCCCAGGTTCCTAATTCTAATTAAAATAAAATCATAATTGCAAATTGACTGTGAATAAGTTTCACATGGAAATCAGAAGACTGTGTCTAACCCTGGGATGCTGATCTTGCTGGAGTGATCTGACCCCAGCTGACTTCCTACCCCTGGGACAGATGATCTTGCGAGGTCCCTTCCAGCCCTCATGTTTATGAATTTAACCATTAGAGTAAGGTTTTGGAGCAGCCGTCCACTTGGTGTAGTAGATTAAAAAAAAGTAAATCAAGGGCTGCTTTAATATGGAGGCTGATGCTTAGTGGATCAATGGTTGCTGGAAGCACCAGAGCACTGAACTAGATGCAGGAGGCTACTTCCAGTTTCTGTTCCTAAAAAAACCTCCCAGCAGCTTTTCACGTGAAGAAAAGCCCCTCTCCGCGTGACTGGCCAGCAGAGAGACAAGGACGGCTGGGCGCTCACCTGGGTTCAGCACTTGCACGCTATTCCTGTTCCCCGACTGGTCGGCCCCTCCGAACACCCACAGGCTGGACGGGTCGCTGGCTGGAACGAAGGTGGCGTGCTCGTACCGGGCTAGGAGCCCCGTCCACCTCAGCAGAGCCCACCTGTGCGCACCTGCCAGGCGAGGGACAAGGGCGCGTTTGTGCCCCAAAGCTTGCAATTACAATTTTTTTTTAACTATTTTTTTAAACAAAAATCTGGTTGGTCTCATGAGCAACTAGGCCGCGTGCAGCCCCCCCCGACTCACCCAGCTCCACGAGGTGGGCGTCGGAGAAGCTGGCGGCGGGGTCGGCGCCCCCGACCACGACGACGCCATGGGCCGCGGGCCGGGCCCAGTAGCAGCAGCCGTGTCCGACGCGAGCGCAGGGGCCGTCGCCGCGCGGGGCCAGGACGTACCTGCAAGGGGACGTGGGGCGCGTCAGGACCGGGCCGCGCCGGCGGGGCGCGACGGGACCCGGGGGCGGGGGGCACTCACCACGCGGCCCGGCGGGGCGCCGCCCCGGGCTCCAGCAGCGGCAGCCGCATGGGCCTGAGCGAGGGGCGCGGGGCCCGACACGCCCCCCGAACCGGGCCCGGCCCATCGCTAGCAGGAAGACTACACTTCCCGGCGTGCCCCGCGGCCGGCGCGGGGCAGGCTGGGAGGCAAGGCGAGGCGACTCAACCGCGCCTCACGCACACCGGAAGCCTGTGGGGAGACGGCTGACTTCCGCTTCTAGCACTCCCGGCCGCTCTGCTGTGCAGACGCTCGCCCCGGAAGTCCCCCCACTTCCGGCCTCTGCGAGAGGGGCCGACGGGGGGGGCGGGATTTTAGCGCTCCCCGGAAGTGCCGGGCCCCGCTTCCGGCGCCCCGGAGCCGCTCTGCCAAGATGGCGCCGCTGGACCTGGACAAGTACGTGGAGATCGCGCGGCTCTGCAAGTACCTGCCCGAGAACGACCTCAAGGTGAGGCCCGGGCCGCCGCCCCTCGCCCCGTCACAGCCTTTGTGTCTGGGGGGCTACCGAGGCAGTGCCCAGCCAGCTGCGTCGGGCCCGGGGGCCGGATCCGTGGCTTGTCATTTGCAGGCTGGCAGAGGTCCGGCCGGCTTGGGGTCCCCGGTACCTTTGTCATATACTTAACTCAAATTATGTTAACATTTTTTTTTGGTGATTTGGAGCTGAATCTGCAGTTTACAGGCACAGCACAAATGTTTCAGTGAATTAGTTAATTTCTATTACAACAATGCGGGTGCACTGATGTACTGACCCATAGTAACTTTTTTTCCCCCCATAGCGCTTATGTGATTACGTGTGTGACCTACTGTTGGAAGAATCAAATGTGCAGCCAGTATCAACGCCAGTTACGGTCTGTGGAGATATACACGGACAGGTAACGTTTCAGTACCATGCTTCCCGTGTGTTTCCTGCCGCACCCATGGAGAGCAGGATGCCACCATTCTTCCAAGACTGATGGCTAACTCCAACTGAGGTGTATGGTGAGGAGCCAGATTTAGCTAGTGCACATTCAGTGACTTCAAGCATTTGGTGTGCTCTGCCCTTGGAGTGAAATGCAAAAATATCTTGTATTTTTCTCAGCGTTTCTCTGTGCGTAGTAAGGGAGCCCCTCCCAGAAGCATTCCCAAACAACTCTCCCATCCAGTGACCCACTGGAGAGTGGTGGTGTTTAGACTAAAGTTGTTGGAGCTGTTCAGTACTAGTGGGGCCTCATTGCAAAAGGGTGGTGCTCCATTTGAGTTCGTCTGTTAAGCTTGCAGGATTGATTCAGCATTTGCAGCTGTACAGCAGTTTGTGCCTGGTAAAATCAGCTGTTTTGGCAGGGGAAGGTTATCACTGACAAAGTGCACAGAGGGCAGTCTCCCCATTCCGGTCATGACTGTTTATCAGCCTTCGTAGAACTTTGTTTCAGGCAACTTATATCTTGTGCTTTCCTATTTCCAAGTGATGATTGTTGTTGCAAGTGTATTAGCCTACTGTTAATGCGGATTTTTAACATGTGCAAACTCTTCTTTACAGTTTTATGACTTATGTGAATTATTCAGAACTGGAGGTCAGGTTCCTGACACAAACTATATATTTATGGTATGTAAAAATTGTTGATCATGCAAAAGGTAATAATTTTTAAAAAATATACTGATCTAAAAGGGATTTCAACTATCTTTTGGTTTTCATTTTCATTTATAATTCTTGCTTGTAAACATCTTAGGCATGTGATAAAGCTTTCCACTCTGTTCACCCTC
The DNA here is from genome assembly GCF_052110815.1 of Crocodylus siamensis. Classification (NCBI taxonomy): domain Eukaryota; kingdom Metazoa; phylum Chordata; order Crocodylia; family Crocodylidae; genus Crocodylus; species Crocodylus siamensis. The sequence goes on from NC_143405.1 coordinate 1,478,614, forward strand.
TTCTGATAACATGCAGCATTTGATTTGTCCAGCAAAAATGAAATATTCAGTGCTGGCTCTCACAAAAGGAAAGAAATTACAGCATTTGCTAAATAAAAACTGTAGTTCATGATACCAACAAAAAGGACATCCTGAATGCATCTTAGAACATGTGCAACCTTATATGACCAGAAATATAGGACCATGGGGGAATATTTGTTTTCAACTAAAATTTTGAATAATCTAAATCTTAGCTGTGAAATAAAGTAGTCTTCAGAGCTGCTAAAACAGAGTCAGGCTTTTTGGCAAATTGAGGTATTAGAAATAGATATGTTACTGTGTGCATTATTGAAGTTGACTTGCTTTCTACTTACAAATACATATTTTCAACTTACAGGGTGACTTCGTAGACAGAGGTTACTATAGTCTCGAGACTTTCACCTACCTTCTTGCACTAAAAGCTAAGTGGCCTGATCGTATCACGCTTTTACGGGGCAATCATGAAAGCAGGCAGATAACACAAGTGTACGGATTTTATGGTAAGACTGGTTAACAAAGGCATATCTTCCTTAGGGACATCTGGTTGTTTTTTTCTGCTACTGTATATAGCTTTCCTGTTGGCAGAGTAGATTGTGGAAATGGGGTCCAGTCCCTGATCTTCCATAAAATCTTAAGCAGGTCTTCAGCTTTATTCCAGTTTCATGGATAAGTGTATGTTAAGCACTTGAGAATGCCGAGGCTTAATATTTGAAGTACTCTGGTATCCTGTAAAGTCCTATTAGAAAGTAAAATTAATATTGAGATTCTCATTAGACCTGGTTTTATTCTGTGTTGTCATAATAACAAAAATGATTTACCTGGTAAGTCGTGAGTAGGGCAGTAAACGGACATTAAGGGATAGATGCTTCACCACAATTAAGCAATAGAGCAACCACTTAAATATTGCGGGAGTAGATGCTCCTAGAAGTGACATCTAAGTTTACTGAAGTGACAGAGACACTAATAGCTGTTTCAGAGAATGTGTAGTCCATAACAGGATGCGTGTGACAGCAAGGACAAATAGGTCTGAGTTTTGACATGGTGTCCTAAGATAGCAAAGAAATCTTTGCTTTCTAGGTCCAAGTTGCCTAGAGCTGTTTTAAACCTAGTTCATTACAGCTCTACTGCAGGCTGAGTGTCCTCTTAATTTGGGCAGGAAAAGGATATTACGTAATTCAGCTGCCTGTATAGACAGGGGCACACTGTGATCTTGTGGCAGTTAAAGGCAGTAGCAGAGGCTGTTCAAAAAGGGTTGTCTCAGCTTCTTACAGTGACTCTGAATGTGGAAATAAAAGTTTCCCTTAAACAAAACACCCTCTGCAGTCTGTGCCCTGATGTGGCTTCTCTGGCACATTTTGGAGTTGAGGAATCAAAGTCGCTGTAGCTTGCTTCTTTTACTCTGTGTAGGCCAGATGCTTTTGATCAGTCCAGTATCTGACTTGTTTTCACTGAGCAGCAATTGAGCCAGTCCAGTTAAGACTTTTTTCAAAGTGAGCTATTGGGTTGCGGGAAAGAGAGAAAGCACTTTCATTTATGTCGACGCGGGGTCCAAGTCTGTATTGCCTGAGCATGCAAGACGTGATAAAACAGGCATAGAAGAAGCTGCAGATGGCTGTGGGACACGTGCCTTCTCATTGTGTTCCAGTGTTCTTGCGTGATGGAGTGACCTATATTTAACTCTTTGAAATGCCAAGTTCTAGTTGAAATTTTCAACAGTTTTTTTTTTTCACATTCAGGCAGTAAAACAGGTTCTCTCTTTAACAGATGAGTGCCAAACCAAATATGGAAATGCTAATGCTTGGAGATACTGTACCAAAGTGTTCGACATGCTCACAGTAGCAGCTGTAAGTTTTATGCTCATTTTGAGAAATATAAAGCATGGCTTGTTTCTTTAGACATTTCTCTCAAGTGATTAGTAGTCTTTCACTGTTCCCTTGCAGAGTGCTGTCAGATTGAAGGGAGAAGTAAAATTGTGCCATACCTGACACTGTGTCCTTTTTCCTTCAGTTAATAGATGAGCAGATTCTCTGTGTACATGGTGGCCTATCTCCTGACATCAAGACACTGGATCAGATTCGAACCATTGAACGCAATCAAGAAATTCCTCACAAAGGAGCCTTCTGTGACCTTGTCTGGTCTGATCCAGAGGATGTTGATACCTGGGCAATTAGTCCCCGAGGAGCAGGCTGGCTGTTTGGTGCAAAGGTCACAAATGAGGTAAAAGCATCATGAAGTAGAATGTAGAAGTGCTGACACCAGCTAAAACGTTTACCCTCAAGCATGTGCAGGTAGAGTTGTATGATTTCTCAGTGTACAACACAGCTGTCTCAGACAGAACAGTAATTCACTTAAAGTGCACTTAAATTGCAGTTTACTATTGGACAGTATTAAGTACTAGACATACCTCACTAAGAGCCTTTCCAGCTTTTAAAACCAGTGGTGTTCCCACTGCCAAATACGCAAAGTGGTGTTTTCCTTCTCAAAATGAGCTGTTTTAGCTTCTGCTTCTGTTACTGTTGGTTATGATTATGTACCCTTTGTTAACTAGTTCCTTAACCAGTCTGTCAGTGGCATGAAAAAGGATACCTGTCTCATTATCTCAGAGGAGTCTGAGGCACAACTAAGGAATCTTTTAATTAATTTTATCTACAGTAAAACTAGCGGTGATTCCTGCTGACAATTATGTGCAGATTTGCAAAGCGAACCACTTTAGTAAGTGGGATACTTGTTTGCCCCTAAGGTACCTTGTTCTAAGTTGCAGAGCTGTTGTATAAAGAGCATCTCTGACTCTTGCATATGTTTACATGTCTTTTCTTTCTTTATATTACAGTTTGTTCACATCAACAACTTAAAACTCATCTGCAGAGCACATCAGCTAGTGCATGAAGGCTATAAATTCATGTTTGATGAGAAATTGGTAACAGTATGGTCTGCGCCGAATTACTGCTACCGCTGCGGAAATATTGCATCAATCATGGTCTTTAAAGATGTAAATACAAGAGAACCAAAGCTATTTCGTGCAGTTCCAGACTCAGAACGTGTAATTCCTCCTAGAACAACTACACCGTATTTTCTTTGAGATCTTTTCCCGTCCTGCTGTTTCCCCCACTTCCTTGTACTATTCCTCTACAGTATACTTTTTATTGAGCACTTTGCTGCTGAAATGCTGCCTCTTGCCTTTTTTTATTTTTAAATTATCTAAATTTATTGTGTATTATGGAGTCTGTAGCAAATATACCTTGATTTCCCTACCCTGGATCAAATTGAGAATGCTTGTGAAATGTCCTCACCATTTATACTGCTGCATATAGTTCTTGTGTATTTCTGGTTGTAGGTGAAATGTTTTCCCTCTTTAAAAAAAAAAAATCATAAATGCATCGGAACTATTTTGATATCCCACTATATCATTCAATGTTTTGTTTGGTAAGTTTTAAGAAATTTCAGCAGCAAAGTTACCTGGTGTGCACGATGGGACCGTAAATGCGTTGTGTTGTGTACACATCTCCAAGACGTAAAACTGAATTTGTCCTTGTTTATCTTGTTTTAAGTGGATATGAAATAAAGTGGTCTAAAGGGCTGTTCCCTCTTTTGTTTTTTTAGGATTCCAATTAAAATAGAAAGAACGTGCTACAGCTATTGAATTTGTACATTAAAATAATTGTTCTGATTTTTTCAGATACCTTGTATTTTTAATAAAGTCATATCTTAAATGAAATCCACCTCCTAGGTTAAATATTGCAAATAAAAATCCTGCATTGTTTATGTGAACGTATGTCCTTTTCCATCTCAAGAACTGCGTAACTTGTTGGTTCACTCTTGGGGAAGCGATCCAGCAAATGCGGGTCTGCTCCAAAACGCGACTGTGCCAAGAGCAGCAGATGTGTCTTTCTAGGCATTCGGGTCACACAAAGTCCCGTTACTGTTCTCATTAGCAACCACAGCTCCTGGCGTACGAGGCTGGGTCCTGGCAGCACTGATGGTTGGCAGTCAGGGGGGACAAATTTCCACGCTAACCACAGCATCACGTAGACGTGGCAATGGGTGACACTGTGTCTACTGTTACATTTCAGAGAACCAAACAGTGTGAAGTGATGTGATGTGCCACGCTGCACGCTTGGGATCCCGGTTGCAAGCCTGGGTAGAAACCTCCGTGCCCCTTCCCTCCTGTTTCATCTCCTCTGTGACAAGTGACATGGGAGCCAGGGCAGTTCTGCAGCCAGCCTTCCGCTCGGGCCGTGACCCCCCCCACCCGGAAGTGCTGCATCGCATCGCTTCCGGCCCCGTCCCTCCCCTTCCGACAGGGCTTCCGGTTCCGGCTGTCCCGGAAGCGGCGGCGAGGTGTGGAGCGGAGCGGGCCGGGCCGGGTGGGCCGCGCCGTCTCTAGGCCGCCGGCCCGGCATGGCCCGGAACACGCTGTCCTCGCGCTTCCGCCGCCTGGACATCGACGAGTACGACGAGAACAAGTTCGTGGAGGAGCCGGACGAGGCGGCGGCGGCCGAGCCCGACCCCGGCCCCGGCCCCGAGGTGGAGGCGCTGCTGCGGCAATATCCTTCCTTCCGGCGGGGGGTGGTGGGTGGGGTCCTCCCCTCTTCTCCAGGGGCGAGCAGGCGCCGGCCTCTTCTTCCCAAGGGAAAAGGGCGACTGTGGACCCGGCCTCAAACGCAGATTCGTTTCTGGTCGATATAAAACATTCGCCCCCTTGCTTGAAAGAGCCGCCGCCTCTCGCTGCGCCCAGGCAGGCAGAGATGGGGTAGAAAAGTGCCCAGTGCGCCAGCCACGGGGCCGGGAGGCAGCGGTGCGTGTCGGGCGGGGGCGCAGGCTCCGTTTGCGCTGTAATCAGTCTGAGGGGTGGAAACCGTCTAGGTCCAAAAGAGACTGAGAAGGTGCAGCAGGGACCAGGTCTGTGTTGTGGCACAGATGGGGCTGTTAGTTGCTTCTGGATCTCGCAGTCTGTTACAAACCTCTGCCCTGGTCATCTTTCCTGCCCAGGGATCTTGCAAGGTCACCTCCAGCCCCTAATGCCTGTGAATCAATGCAGCACCCAACCCTCGCTTTTTAGAGCAGCTGGAAACTTGCTTGGTTTGTGATCTTAGATATAGCTGCCAGCGGTCCTGGGAAACCACCCAGAATTAATTCGGTTACAAAACCGGGGGGTTGCCAGCAGCGGTGGACGGAGAGCCTTGTATAGGAAGAGCCCGTTCCGTTGCCTCACCCTGTTTCTGAAACCATCTCTCAAGTAGAACGATGTGTATTGAAATAAGCGACTTGTGCCAAACTGATGTCAAAGTGCTTAAAATAACTCTGCCACCGTCTGCACTGGGACCTAACCCAGATTGCTCATATTAAACAGCCTGCTCAGCAGATGAAAGCGAAGCAGCTCCTCTACTGCATGCTCTGGAATGAAGTCTTGTATCTGCGTGGGGATCCTATCGAGCGGGGAGGGCCTGTGGGAGAAATAGCGCCTGTAGCCTGTCTGTGCATCTCAGAAATCAGTATCCGTTCATTTTGGAATTTGCAGATCTCCTGTTTTAAGCACAGATTTGGGGGGGAGAGGGTGCACAGAGGAGTGTTTGGTGCCTCAAGAGGCTGATAATTTCCACGTGCAAAAAAGCATCTCTAGCTTAGAGATGCTACTTATGTGCCTCGCTGACTTCACTGTTTGGCTTCTTCACTGAAGCTGTGAAAAGGGACTGGTGATGGGGTCTCTGTGCTGTGGGATTGCCTGAAGGGCTGGATCAAGACCCACCGAACAGCCCTGGGATGTGGATTACTCTTGGTGTCTGCTGGATTCTAATCAGTGATAGCAAGGTGAAAGGCACTGGATCTTATTGTCAGTGTTTGGAGTCATCTAGTTCCTAAATAAGATCCCTTCAATGTAAAATGATTGTAGTTACTTCAAACGCTCTGATTAGTAGCGAAACGTGTAACATGACCTGATCCTTTTTCCTGATCAGAACTCAGCAGATGCTGTCACTTGTGCCTTTCTTCCTTGCCAAGTCAGTTCATTCAAGAAGTAATCCTGGCTGAGTGAGTGTTTGGAGGAACACGTCCCTGACTATTACATGGCAGGCTTGGTTGGTTTTTTTTGTGTGCATGGTTTTAGGTTTGATAGATTGGGAATAGCTTGGTACTCAGGGATGGGCTATAAATAGTTTAATCATCATCCTTCTGTGGACTTGTATTTTAAGCAGAGGGGGGAAAAAAATAGCTAATCCTTCGGGTCTTCCTGTTAGTTGTCAGCAATGCAGACTACTTCTGGCCATCCTCTGTTCTCTTATTTGGCATTGCTGGAAGTGAGCAAATCAGTTAAAAAAATCTATGTTCCTACCTCCTCTTTCTCGAAGTATGCTGCTATGTCGCAGTTCCACAGCCTAGTTCATGAGTATTTGAGACCAAGGGGTTTCTGCTATCAGGGGTGTACGTTTTGTAGTGAGTGGGAACGCTTCTGTTTTTGTAACAGTGAAGCCTTGTCAGCTTAACTGACAAAGGATGTTCTGTCAATGTGAACTGCTTTAAAAATAACAAATGAAGAGGAAGTTGACCTTGAAGCAAAATGAATGCCTGCTTGTAATTCATAGTCTGCTGAAAGGCTCTAGCAGTCTTACTTTTGCTATGTGGTTTTGTGGCTTAGATTCATAGAAAAATAGTGTTGAAAGGGACCTCAGGAAGTTGACTGTGCTTTGAACAGGACATTAGACCAGACATCTCTGCCTAAACCATCCCAGCCAAGTATCTGTTTAACCTGCACTTAAAAAGTCCAGAGATGGAGATTCCACCCCCGCTCCAGGTAACCTGTTCCAGTGCGTCACCACCCGCATAGTGAGAGACTTCCAGTATCCAACCTACACTTCCCTTGCTGCAATTTGAGACCAGTGCTCCTTGGCCTGTCCCCTGGAAAAGTCTGTCTGTGGTGGTGATTCCTTTAGAATCTGATTAGCTTTTTAATTGTGCGTGTTGCTCCCCAATAAGCGTAGCAGCTGTTTTGTCCAGCTGGTATGTCCTACTACAGTTCGTGGCACAAAGAAGTTGCACATTTTCATTCGCAGAGATCAGGATACCAAGTGTTCCTTCCCTTGGGGGATAGTGACAGAAATGCATGCTGTCATCTTCAGCCCTATTCCTGTAATTGAATACTTTATTCTGTTCATCTTTGGTTTAGGAGATGTGATTAAAAACTGTTCATATGAGGTAGGCCACATTTCTTGTGCTGTGTGTTATCTGAATACTTGCAGATAACTTTTTTTTAGCTCTCTAGCTGCCCAATGGCACACCTGCCACAGCAGGGGCTTGGTAATTCTCAGTGTCTGTCCAAGGTACTTCCATCTCTTCTCGAGATAAGGAGTTGAACTGCCTGACAAATCCAAACATATATTATACATCTGTTCTATTATGGACCTACTATTTCCCCTTCAGGGCATTTGGAAAGCTGTCTTTACTGTGGATTTCAGGTTTATATGTACATGTGTCAGGGTGGAAATAACATCTGAGCTAAAGATTTGTAGTGAAGTCTGAGATTTTAGTTGTAGATTTTTAATTTTTTTAACTCTCGACGTATCTTTTAACATTTTTCTTTCTTTTGACCTTGAAATCCTAAATCCACTTTGCAAGTTCTAGCTGTAGGAGGTGTGGCCCTGATGCTGGTCGTCTGTCTTACAGAAAGAATTGGGAAATCTTTCTGGATTCTGTGTGTTCAGATTACAAGATCCCTTAAGAACTCCATCTGGCTGTTTTAGGATTTTGGTGTCTGTAGAATATTCATTCTGCTCCTCATTAAGTAATACAACGTTTGCAACAAGTCAGGGTAGCCCAAAGGTCACAGTGACATTCAGCCATTATGGTGTAAATCCTGAATGATTGGAAAAAGTAAAGGAGGGTCTGCTGACCTTGACCTGAGTTTCCTTGTGGTTGTCACTTCCTTTCCTCATGATGCACTTGCTGGCATTTTCCTGTTGCATCATCTTTGGAAATCAGCTCTGCTCTGTTATTCCAGGATATGCTATGAAGACATTTAGAGTATTCAGAAGCCTATATTCCTGGTTGTAACTACGTTAAAATGAGGGTTAGGATTGTCTTAGCAAAGGGAATGGCTGCTGCAGTTTGTTCTTTCTTCCTGTTTTAGTTGCTCTTAGGAGATGGTGATGTGTTGCAAAATCCAGTGCCATGGGTTCTGGACTGTCCCTTCTAGAATCATTAATAATTAAAGAATAACTAAACAACTTGCATCCTTGACTTGCTGTGCTGCACAGGTGACATGCTCCGAGCTTTCCACATGGCCTTAAGGAATTCTCCGGTTAACACGAAGAATCAAGCAGTAAAGGTAAATGAGGCCTTTGGGCTTTTCCTGGTCTAGTTCCATCCGCTTTCAGTGTTGGCATATGGGTCCCTAGCAATTCAGCAGTGGATTGCTGGGATACTTCAGAACAGTGGCTGCTTTCTCAAAATATGAGTCGCTGATCATCAATACCCTAGTGTGGAACTGTTTGTGAACTAATGAACATATGTTCTGATTCCCAATTAGTAACACTTCTCATGCCATATCTGAACCTTTTCTGTGCAACCTTAAAGACAAAAATAATTTTGAGAAGCTTTCCAAAACAATTAGGGGTACTCCAACAATGTCCACGCAGCGGTATCATACATAGTCAGAGTCTGTGCGCCACAGTACATTTGATGTTCCACTGGGTAGGAGGTGGGGTAAGAATCAACATGTAGAGAGCAAATGGCAGGTGAGTCAAAGGGCAGCAGTCCCATGACATGCCAAACTCCTGACACTCAGAAGAGGTAGGGGGACTGGCAGGATGTGCCTGAAACCACGTGTGGATTTTGTAATGTGCTATATCAAATATATTTGACTTAATTGTGGGGAGCTTGCTGCTACAAGCCTGAATCAACTGACCCAGAATATCCCCTTCACACTTGCTCACAAGGCATGACCAGTGACCTTTGTCACGACTTATATTTAAAAAAAATTGGTTCCAGGTGCTCTTCAATGGTGATATTTAAATGAAAACACTTAAGCCTCCTGGTTCATGATGAACTGAACTAACCTCTTAATTAACCTGTTAGTTGCACTGAATGCTGGTTATTGGGTACATTTTAGATACAGATAAGAGTTTTCTGTTCTCCTCTTTGGGGCAGTTGGATCTGATATGATTCTGTCTTTCTTGTCTTTGCAGGAACGGGCCCAGGGTGTAGTCTTTAGGGTTCTTACTTCCTTCAAAAGCAGCGAGATAGAACAGGCAGTAAACTCCTTAGACAAAAATGGCATTGACTTGTTAATGAAGTACATTTATAAAGGATTTGAAAAGCCAACAGAAAACAGCAGTGCAATATTACTTCAATGGCATGAAAAGGTACGTGTCTCTTCTGGTGCTGCTAAAGCTTGAAGGCGCAGTTAGTTATATAAGATCAGAGGTGAAAATCTGAGTGAATGCTTTACCTAATGGTATGTCTTCAGCACTGCAGCATGACTAGCTGTGTTCAGTGGAGGTATTTCAGCTAGACCCCCTGGCCATGAGAGGAGTCTGGGAGAGCTTTCCCCCTGGGGTCTGCTAGAGCACTGGCTCTTTTAACCTTTTCAACATGCTTCTCAGCCCATCTTTTCTTGCGGCCATTTAGGGAGGTTTGGAGCTCCAGAGTGGAGAGGCTGGCAATTGAAGGAGGCATCAGATGGAAATTTTGTGTGTAGTTGAATGGCTTTTTCTTCCTTCCTTTTGAGGGAAAGTGTTTGACTTTTTTTTCTGATTAGGCACATAGGTAATATGAGCTGTTTGGACCTCTAGGTAGATGCTTGAGAAATAAGTATGCATTAACTGTATTTCCTTGGGCAGTTATGGCACCTAGTAGCCATGCCATTAAGCACAGGAGCTGAGCAGTGCTTGCTGTAATTTGAGAGATGCTGCTCAGATAGAGTGTCTAATTGGAGCCACATACTACCCTAGAACTTGTGTGGAAGGACTGTTCTTATCTGTGTACTATCCCTAAGTAGGTCTCTGGAATGGGTGTTCTAGGAGTCTTTAAGGATGCAGCATTGGTCTCTGTGCCAAACCTGAATATTCCCCATCCCTCTATTCCCTGGGTGAGGTGCGTGGTTGAGCATGTAATGACTGTATCATGCCGCCCCCACCCCGGAAAAGCGCTACACAGGAGCTTTCCCTAGTTTTGAAGGTACAAATGTAAAACTGTCTAAAAATGTAGCTCTCTTTGGCAGAAAGAATATCCCTTTAAATTAGGCAGTTGACTATACCACTCTGCACTGCAGCAGCCCAAAGGAGGCATTCAGTTGTTGATGGCTCTTACATTTTGGGAGGGATATGCAAACAGAGCAATGGTGCTTATTAACAGTGACTACACTTAAGAGTTGAGCAGTTTCCACTTGCTCTGCAGAATGTCATTTCAACATGTGGAGGGTGGGAGGAGGAGACATTATGTTCTGAGGGCAGAAAGGAACGTGTTTCTGCTTGCTTCTGTTTCCAATGGAAACTGCGGGCTGGTGCCCTATGCTGTGTGAGATTACACAGCACACTACCCTGTCTGAGAAGACATGTCACCACTCAGAGTACGCAGGCACACACAAACATGGCCTGCATGCCCCTCACCAGACTTTGAAAAGAACAAAGCAGTTCTGAAGTAGACTTTGCACAGCTGCCATGTGCAGCTGTGTGTATCCTGCCCAGTGGCGTAACAACTGGTATGAAGCACATAACTTCTTTAGGGTGAGGATTTTGCTGTTTGGTTATGAGATGGTATTACATCTGAGATCAAGTGCTGCCTTTTGGGGAGCAGGATCAGAGCCAGTAACTCAGTAGTAGGGACAAGGCTCACAAGATTGGAATGCTTACTGCCTGTGCCACACCCCAACTTAGCACACTGCCTTAAGCTGCAAAAAGTCTGATGCTGTCACTGCTGCTCCAGTTCCATAAGTTGTAATATCTCACAGGTTGTATTCGCTTTATGCCTGGTAGGGAAACATATTTTAATGAGCTTGAGATGGTCTTAAAGTTGTGTATGTTAATAATTCATAGATATCTTTTTCCTTTGCTCCAAGTATATTCATTTTTTAGAGCTCAACAAGCATGACATTCTCTGTCTGTACATCAGGATACAGAAACCAAACTGAAAAGAACCTTGTTTTGTTAGTCTCTTACTCTTTCTTGAAACTTAACTGGCCTGCAGGATAGCATTGTGATCGGTGCCATCTGCTTACATGTCCTTGGGCTCTTGTATGTGGTTGAAAATAGTTTGTAACTGAAGAGCATTGGATTGTCATGTGGCTAACAGCATGCCTAAAGACAGAGGTCACCATTATGCCCATTTGACAGATGAACTCAGTGAATCAAGCTCAAGGTCCAGCCTAGCCTCCTTAATTGCAAGGCTGTCCTCCTTCAGTGCTATAAGCAGCACTACTGGAGTATGAACAGATGACTTCCGTTACCACAAATAACTCTTTCCTAGAGCTGCAGGATGAACCTGCACAGACTAGAGAGAGGGCAAGAGAAGGAGTAGGTGCTGGTGACATTAATTTCTGATTTCTCTTGCTGACAGCAACTATAAGGAATGGCTTTGCGGTCTGCTTAAAATAGCGTGGGTTAAACCGTGCAGCGATGTTTCTGTTGTGCTGCTTGAGGGAGTCTTTCAGTGATGATCACAGTTGAACAATTGTTGTTGACTGAAAGCACAACCACTACCTTGAGCTGACAGCATATTTAAAATTTGTCAATAGGTTTCCTTGGTAACACTGGTGCACTCCAATATAATGGGATGTTTCTTTATCAGAATCTGAGATTACAAGGAGAGAAGCAGGGTCGCTTCCTTACTTCTTGCATTTACAGAAGCACTAAAATCTATTTAAGCTGGTACCATGCTTTTAACTTGCATGTCAGAAAAAAAATCAGGGTTTTCTTTAATGAACCATTTTAGAAGTTTAAGGCAAGCACTTCCTTCTTGTATTCCTATGTAACATCAGAGAAGGTCTGAACATTTCAGAAGCTTTAGGCAACAAAAGGAGAGGATTGCGGTGTTTGAGTGGTACTAAGTATAGAAAGAGGGCTAACTAACATCTGCTCTTGCTTTTAAGATGCCTTATGTGTGTATGCTGTAGTGATCACACGTATAATATGTCTCCTTTTCCCACCCTCACAGGCATTAGCAGTAGGTGGACTAGGTTCCATAGTAAGAGTTCTTACAGCAAGAAAGACTGTTTAAAAGACTATTAACTTGAACCGAGATGACGCTCAGTTTTGGATGCAGAAGAAAGAACTGACACCATCTTTTCTAGAAATTGCAATCTACTGACATACTTTGGAAACCTCCTGTTGGAATGCTCTTAATTTTAAAGGTGGGGAGAGGAATAAATGTATTACTGTATATTTTCTGACTATCTAATGCAGGAGCCAAGACATCCTGATTCCCTTCTCGTTTAAGTAGAGCAGAAGGTACAACTTCTGCCCTCCTGTTACTGTAAGTGAAGAGGTAATTCTCTGATGCTGCTCTGTCAAAGTGTGGTGACATGAGATCCTATGTGTATTGCATATTTAAGAGGTAGCTATGTCATTGGCAGAAGCAAGAATCTCATGGTTTTGGGGTTAAGTAAATGTTCCTTTGAAAGGCTTTTTGAGGTTTTTTGTACATATGGTCAAAAGACTAGTTGGACTACTAGACTGACTTCATTGTAAAGTGCCTGCTGCATCAATAAAGTTTTTGGATTGTAAGAGTAAATCATTTTGGTTTGTTGTTTTTTTTTAAATCTAATTCATACAAATGCTATTGGCTCAAAGGTAACATAAATTATTTTTGGCCTGTGATTTCACTTGTATTCAACACTAGTTTTTAAAAGTTTAAATTTAAAAATTAAAAATACTCTCTTAACTGAGCACCTAATTGTAATGACAATAATAGCAAGATAAAGCTCACTTGTGTTTTGCCTGGATTTTTTTCTAATTTGATTTTGTACTTCCACCTGTGCCAGGTGAGGAAAGAAATACTTTGAAGTGCAGGCCCCAGATATTGCTATTAGAGAAAAGTCTTTCATGATATCATAGAAAATGAGGGTTGGAAGGGATGTCAGGAGGTCATCAAGTTCAGCCCCCCGCACAAAGCAGAACCAGACCCAACTAGATCATCCCAGTCAGGTCTTGAAAACCTCCAAGGATGGTGATTCCATTTGAAAAAAACTTGAGTAGATTGCCAGCTCACTATCTGATGCTTTCATGCTATTAAATGTCCTGGTAGAGGATTTTTTAAGTAATACCCCATTAGTATGTTGACACAAATCTGTATCTCACATTTCCATCTCTGTACAATATGTAAGATTGTGATTTAATATAACTGGATCAGAAGAGGTGCAACAGCTTCTTCCCCCTTCTATACCACTATCACAGTTTTTGGCCCCTGCAATCTCTATTTGGTCACTGTGCAGAAGCCTGGGTTCCTGTTCTTCCTAGAAAATTATTTTCTGCGCAAAATGTGGCATATAGCAAAACTTGGGTAGTCTCTCTCACAAGTGAGCCTTTAGAGAAACTAATAAGCTCTCCCTATTCATAACAACTAAGATGGCTTAGTCAACTTGAAGAAAACTGCTTCTTTAAGTGCTTTCTGCATTAGGCAAACTGTCCTGGAATGGAAGAGATGCAGCAAGGTCAACTGAGCATGAACTCCCATGGTCTCTCCTTGCAGTTGTTGCTGAGTTAATTAGCCACTTCCCACTGGATGCCAAATCCTGCTGTGGCAAAAAAAAATTGCCAGTACACCCATTCTTAAGAGAGAATTTCTTATTTGTATTGGTTTTGAGAGGTAGTGTAGAGGCTTAAATCCTTTGCTATAGTTGGACAATGGACATAGGAACAGTGTGCAAGTAACTGAAACTTGAAGAGAAAGAAATCCAGAGTTTTAATCAAAAGTATATTGCACCACAAAGTCTCTGCAATTATTTCAGTGTTCCATAATACAATCCATATTTACAACATGAAAGAAGAGATTAAGATCCAATGGCAAAATGTTTATAGAAAGGAATATATCACAGCTTTTATACAAAGAAAAGTGCATTAACTCTTGAATATATACATCATTCCTGCTCTGGTCTCTAAAGAAAATTCAACACAAGAAACCTTGCTCAGGGCAAGGTATTTTTATAAGAACTGAAGATTCTTAAACCGAAGCTGTGCTATTCATTCAGTAAGTGCACCGTGTTTTTTAGCATCCAGCCTCCACCACCTTGTTCAGACTGAAGGACTCCAAATTCTCAGCAGCCAGCTGACATAAGAGCTTCAAGAAAGGTAGTGTCAAGAAAGTAGCTAGAACTTAGTCCCTTCTTGCAGACATTGGACCTAGGGTGGCAGTGTTTGTCTACCAGTATGAAGAGTGCTATTCATCTCTACATTTTCTCACTCTGTTCCAGGAGGTAAAATGAAGTTGGGGTATAGCTCTGATTGCTCTGTTTGGGAACAGAAGATAGATGCAGGTCTTCACCACTTAAGACTGTCATTGGTAATTGGGTCTCTGTGCTCTTCCTGCAAGTTAACTTCTCCATACCTGTGCTGTAGATAATGCCTTGGGCACTGAGACAGTGGAGATAAGTGTAAGTTTTAGAGCAAAGCCTACCAGAAGAATCCTGTCGTTTTTATTTCATTAAGAAATGTAGCAAAGTTGTGAGCACGATTCATGCTACTGCAGTGGCAATTACTCTCAGCATTCACAGACGTTACTCCTAGTAGCACCCTCACAGGTTCAGATTAACATAATGAACATCCACCATGACTGTCTTACCAGTGAGAAACAAGTACTTAAACTGGACATGCTGAATTTTCTTCAAGGCTTATCTGATAAACAATACTGTCACTCAGCAATAACCACATGCCTCTTTGTAAAAGACAACTGAAATTGCAGCCTGCCACTTACTGACCATAGTAATTCTCTGTATACAATACATAGGAGTTTTTGTAAATACCATTTTTTTCAGAACATAAAAGCCAAACTGACTGCTACTTCCTAGTTTTCATCTAGTGTTTTTGGTTAGAGGCTAATGGCAAAATTCTGCTCTCAACTTTTACATGGCAGGTCACAACTCAAACTTCTTCCTACCGTAGGAGGAGGAGGATGATATTGGAGCCAAGACAAATTCTGCCATTATTGGGGGGGGGAAAAAAAAAAAGGTAATGTTCTTTTTATCATTTAGCATGACAGGTAAGAATCACTAGCCCCCACCACCTTAACTTAAAATGTAGTTATTGTTAAGTGTAAATATTTGAAATGCATAAAGCCAACACTGCTAGAAAGGGAGGCTGATTGAAAAGGGTGGGGTGAGGGGGTGGAAAAAAAATCACGATACTTTGTACCAACTTCTTTTTACCCTTCATATCATTAGGATATTTTTTCTTAACCGTTGGAGTTCATATTTTTGAATGCGTTTTACAGTAACAAATTCAACTTTAAAAGTATTTAAAATGGTTTACTACCTCTCTTCCCAATACTAACAACCTATAGCATAAACTAACACATTAGTTTTAAAAGCCAACCGAGTACTAGGTACTGCAATTAAGACCATTTTAAATATTATTTTCTTTAAGAAAAGTAAAACCAGACAACTCTAAAGTTGTGCTCTCTCTCTCGCTGAAATTAAATATTTGTCAGTGCAGTCTTCAGGACTGCAGGCCAGGATATATGCACCTTAAATTACACGGCGATATGAACAAATGCTGACTACTGTAAGGTCAGGATAACAAAGCAAGGCAGGCTTTTTGTTTGATTTTGGTTAAAAGCCCCTGCTCCTGTTTTTGAATGGCTTTCTAAACTGTCTGGAATTGAATACATTGTACTGCAAACACCCTTACTTTGCCAGCTTTCCACAGTGAGAAGAGGAAACTTTACAGTACCTAGACATGTGCAGCTCTAGCATTTCACAACAGAAGCTGGAATTCCCTCCTGACAGATGCAAATAGGAGTAGCTTGAACTGCCAGCACCAGTATCAATGAAATTAATATAATCCTTTGGTGCCACCACAAGCCAGGACTGATGAGCAGAAGGAGCTGGCTGTTACATGGCTAACAGTCTGATCCAAAGTCCCTGAATCCACCCTAGAGGAAACATTTATGTTTGCAGTGAAGGATGTTTCTTGTACAATACTGTAAACAGTGTCAAAATTCTTGTACAAAATACTGCAATGACAGTTATTAAGACACACCTGAACTGGTGTGCACAGTGTTCTTTTCACAGAAAAAAAGTGGTTA
Organism: Crocodylus siamensis; assembly: GCF_052110815.1. NCBI lineage: Eukaryota > Metazoa > Chordata > Crocodylia > Crocodylidae > Crocodylus > Crocodylus siamensis. The sequence goes on from NC_143405.1 coordinate 1,494,856, forward strand.
GATGCCGACTGCTCATTTTCAGATTCTCTTAAGACCATGGTGTCCGTGAGCTTGAGATGGATGGCCGGATACTGCCTTTAGGAGATGGCTTTGATCCAAACCACGACATCTGGCATTGGAGAGCACAACACACATTAGGCTAGACTCTTACTTTAAAGTCTGGATTTATGGGATAGCAGCACAGATATAGCCCCAGGAGTTGCTGAACACTAGCATTTATAGAATATATCAAATACGGGGCTGTGTTTTTTGCATCCAGTGCACTTCAAAACTTAAGATTATCAGAATGAAACTGTCCTCACTGATTAGCTACTGTCAAAGCTAGAAAAAACACATTTCTGCTTTCATTAGTTTTAAGTGACTGAACAACTCTGCTCCCTGCTCTAAACACCTAGCCAGACTTCCTCTGGAAGTCAAGTAGGCTAGAACTGAGATGGCTCCTGGCTTCTCACCCACTGAGCCCTGGTGCTGTTTTTCATACTATGCTGATACAATGGAAAGTTATCCTACGCTTGCCTTTGCTGAAACATATACTACTTCCATAAATACTAAGATTTCTCATTGGGATAACAGGCAGAATCAGAATATAAAGTCACAGTCATGTAATGCAAAGTAGGTGGCTGTGCTTTTGGGTTCAACATCTCTCACGTGAAGAAAAGAACAGCAGTTACTAGTATAAACTCTTCAGACTAAACATAAATCTGATATAGGGATCCAATATAGGGTCACTTTCAAACGAGATTCAGGCAAAACACAGTAAACAGCCTAGGATGTACTGTGCTGATCTCTGCTCACTGCAGTAAATGCCATTTGCTACCATAGCTAGTCCAAGGGAAAGAGGCTGTTTTCCAACTTATGGCCACCTCCCAAAATATTAAAATTCCTCACCTGAGGACAGCAGAAATAAAATGGAGGCCTTACCTTGTATTCCAAGGTTTCTTTGAGCATGTTCTCTTCCTCCCGCGTAAAGTTAAGTAGCACAGACACAGCTTTAATTAGGTGGAATGCCTGGGGTAGGAGATAGGGGCAAGGAACAAAACAAAAACACCGGTTGTTGATTTTCTGCAATACTTGCAAGTCCTCAGGGTCACTGCAGGGGCCCAGGGTCGCACAGATATGCTATCTACTTTTGATACCAAGCCTCCACTTACAGGTGTGGAAAGTGTCAGCTCTTAAGGAGCTGCCTCCTGTGTGCCACTGGGACTAGGGATTATTGGCAGTTGCAAGAGCTCAAACCCTGTTCATCTGTAGATACCTTTTCTAGCTCTTGGGTTTCAACTGTAGGTTTGCATAGTGTGGGGGAAGACTGCATTTACTTGAATGGACAAGAGTTTGGTTTCCACAGCAGTTCTGAATGCGGCAGGGTGTGACGGTCTTTTCAGACTGGGACATTCACAGGATGGAGTCGCGCTATTCTAGTAAATCTTCCGTTGCAAACAGGCATTTAACTCCTCAGTACTAATATGCACAACGGCTGTGCCATACAAATCCAAGGGAACAGCAGGATGCAGATGCTACTTCACACAGTAAATCCACTGCAGATCTGTTCCCTGCTTTTAATTACAGTTTAATTTTGATTTGCCTTTAAGCAAGCCATGATGGTTGCAGCAGCAGAGTGGACTTCTCTGGGATTTTAGATTAAATAGAAGAAGGTTATCTGGTCTAAAACCCTGCTCCAGGCAGGGTCGTCCCTATCCAAACCATCCTATAATAAATCCACTGTCTAACCTACTAGACAAGCGACAGTCAACCCTGACAACCACAAGGCATTATACCCAAACCTGGCACAGGGAAGGTAGAGAAACAACAGTGAACAATGTCCTTCTGCTGCAAGGGATGTTACAATACACTTGAGATCCAAGGATGAGGGCTACATCCCCCACTACAGAGGTCATTTAGTTTCTGATAAAGTGTAACCTTGAGATATTCTACCTTTAATCACTCTTAACTGCAGGGAGGGGGAACTCAAAATGGGAATTCCACCCCAGAACTGGTTATACTGACTCGAGATGAACACTCTTCATCTTGTACATGTGGAAGCATGTTGGGGATGTGGGGACTCATCAAAAGCAAATGGAAATGAAGGAAGTGTCTTCACCTCAGCTTCCCGACAGGACATGAATTTTAATACAACATGTTTGAGATATTCAAAGTTGATCTCCCGGGAATCGTTTAAATCCGAATTGTTTGTCACAGTGACGGCAGCACTAGGCATTTCAGAATTCAGCTTCTCACGCACTTCCGGGATCTCATTGTCAGGCCTTATTTTCTGAAAAGGAGGAGGGGTGGGAGGAAAAGAAAGGCTAAGACAAGTCCCCAAAGCACATCTAAAGCTGCTGGGGCTGAACATTTAAAATCACCTCTATAGCCCTTCCTCTCTTCCAGCTAGAACTGCAGGCAAGGGAGACACCACTGAGTGTGAAATTCACCTGTAGCAGTGCAGCTAGGTAGCAATCAAACCAAAGTACTCCTTACAGAGAGAAGTGCCAGGGACATCCTAAGGTTACCTGGGAGCCAGCTCTCCCAGTGGTCAACTCAACCCTTTTCAGCATTTGCCTGGGCACTGTGGGAGGAGGGCTCAAATCTAGACTGCAGTTGGCAAATCTCATTCTTTAGTCAAGCTGTCCAGATGTACCCAGCATCACTGCAAGCTGCAATGAACCAGCAGTTGCTACCTTGGCCACGCAACCTATCATCCTGCATTGCTCTCAAGTACAAAAGTCATGAGGACTACCGTGACCATTGTATCCTGTGCTCAGGTGGATTGGGTACTTGTCCAAGCTCATGCCATCTAGGGGTGCAGAACACCTGCTGAGACAATTTAATTATTATATCCCTGGATGAGGGTGAGAAGACAGTCCTTTCCCCAAAGACTTTTCAGTTGAGATGGCAGCCAGGCTTTCAGAGCAGCTCTGCAAACATCTTGTCAATGTCAGCTAGTGGAGACAGTGACAACACACCCATGCAACACCACACAAAGACCAAAAAACCTCCCAAAACTTACCAGCTCCTTCTGCAGGGTCTTTTTGAGCTCTGCCATTCTCTGCTGAAGCTGCTTTATCATCTACGTGCAGAACAGAGAATGAAATTAGGACACATTCAGACCAATGCATTTCAGTGAAAACAATTAAAAAAAAATAAAGTCAACAATGACCTTTCCAGTCATGCACATTCACACAAGGGGACAGGCTGACTACTTTAATTAGACAACACTGGAAGTCAAGTGCAGGGTTGACAAAACCAGGAAGTACGGCAAGAAATTACTTCAAATCCCAAATCTCCTTCAGTGTAGGACTTGCTGCCATTATTATTTACATGCCTCCCTCTGAGAAAAGAGCTAGGCTAGCTAGCGTAATTGCTTAGGTATAAGCACCCTTCGTTCCAGGTGGGAAAACCCCATTCTAAAGACTCACCCCTTTCCAGGTCACAAATAGAGGAAGTGAAAAGTGGTAGAAAATGCAGTAAAAAATAAGGAAGCAGTTTCCTCTGCTGCACAAGTAGCTGCATGCTCTCCTCTCCCAGTTTTATTTTAAACTATGCCTTCTAAACTAATCTTTTGATGATGTTTCCTGGAAGAAATAGACTCAAAGAAAGGGACAGCATGGAACCACGTCCTGGAAAGTTCTAGCATGGCAGGGTGGGGACATGAAATTCGGCACGTCCTTTGCTAGCAGCAGATTCTGCAGATTGTGGACAAGGCCACGGGGGGGGAGGGGGCGCTGATCTTCGCCCACTGACCATTAGATCTGTGCAGAGTCCGAAACAGAAGTGGCTTTCATCTTTGTCTCACATGACCTCTCTCAGTTCACCTTGTTTTTCTCAGCAATTTGCTGCTCCAGGTCTCTGTTTTCTCTCTGAAGCTGAACAATGTCTGCAGCTGCCACTTCTCCATTCTGTTCCATTGCCCTGTCTTCCGGAGGCTGCAAATGCTTATTTAGGGCTCTTGCTTCTTCCTCTAATGCTGAAATCTAAATGTCAGAAAGCAGGTCTCAGTCACCAGAACATTCACAGCCAAGTGTTACTGCCCTACGGTGAAGCTTCACTGGGCTTTTAATGGTCAAGTTTTTCCTACCTCACTGGATTCTGCTAATTACTCCATTTGTGAAAAGCAGACAGAACAAAACACATACAAATGTCTCAAGCCACTATCACATTGAGCTCAATTAGGATGCTGCCTTTCACAGGCCATTCTAAAATCTGACAGATCTGGGGCCCGCCAAGGAGGTACACGTATTTATAAACAGGGACCGACTGCTTCCACTGCTGGTATTTCATGCATTAAGTGCGTTGATGGGGTTGCCCACTCAAAGCCTGCTGTCTTGCAAAGTAAGTTTTTGTTTGCTTTCAAGCACAGCAGGACAGAGCTGGAGCCCTGTGCCTGTCTGATTTTCCCCCCAGCGAGACTGGAGGCAACTCTGCGGCTGTACTCACACTTCTTTTGCTGGCCAGCAGGTGCTCTTGTTGCTCCTGTATCTGCAGCTTCAAAGCACTGATCTGCTTTCCTGCCATTTCCTCCCTCGCCACAGCTTGGTTCTTACTTGCCTCAAGGTCAGACTGCAGCTGGTGTACCTGCAGTATAACAGCTTCATGACCTGGGGCAGGACAGACATTGTTAGTGCCACTTCACTGAAGGAAACAGCAGTTTCTGGGTTTCTTCCTGAAATGGAGCAAGTTGCAATGATGGTAAACTGGAGACAGCACTGCAGGGCTTACTGCTCCTCTCCAGAAGAGCAAATGATGGGAAACTAACATTAGTGGAAGCTGCCCTGGTGCATGTGCCCATGTGGGCAGCATAGTGCTCTAGCAATCTGAAGGGCAAGGTGGTTACAACACCCAAAACGTGTAACATGTCAGTTGCACTTGCTTTTGCAAAGGAATGGATCTCATCACCAGTCAGGGTCAACAAGAAAAGGACCAAAGGCATGTCCCCCTTCTTTGGATCTCTTGAGCATATTTTAATATCCCTTGCAGCAGCAGGACACACACTGCCATTGTCCCCCTGCTTTACCTATGGCAGTTTAGGGTGCTGTGCCCAGTTGTGTCAGGGTTGATTGTGTAGTTTAGAAACAGGTTAGACAAGGATTTGTATGGGATGGTTTGCATAGGGATGATCCTGCCTCAGGCAGGAGGTTAGACTAGATGACCTCCCCAGGTCTCTTCCAGTCCTACTTCTCTCTGATTCTAAGAGCCTTTGGAGGAATAGCATGGTGTGGTGAGGTCTGCACTGAGGGAGAGGAAGGTGCAGACTGCTAGAAAGCCCATAAGCTGATAGCAGGAAGGGGCCAGCACAATTTTGTTGCTTTTTAAGCAATGATGCTGGGCAAAAGCAGCACTACAGACACAGGGATTGGCTGAATTAGACTGCACTTGAGTTAAAGTTTGGTGTTAGAAATTATTGTGCAGGTACTGTCCAAGAATTTAAATAGATGCTGTTAAGAAAGCCCATTTTTAAAACAATGCAGGAGAGTACCCATATTCCAGAGAGCAGCAATTGAATGTGCATGGTCTCACACACACACATAAAACACAGGTGGACAATGTTTACTTATGAAGCTTAAAGCATATGAGGGGCATTATTTTACAAAACCTAATAAGTACACCTTGGTTAAATGGGAAGTTTTAAAGTGATCTGGATACCACACTGTAGGGGCTGTACAATCTGTAACAAAAGGTTGGGTTTTCAAACTTTAATGCCTTAGCATTATGAAAGCAATGTTGTTAACTGAAATTAAAATGCAAACTATATGACATTTTGCAAATCAAGCACGCCCTGAGCTACATGGCCCTCATTCAGGCAAGGCAGTAGGGAGGGGGAAGATTCATTTGGTCTAACCTCGACTAAGTTGATTTAACTTCTCCTCTTCCTTCAGAAGCAGATCAGTTTTTTCACTGATTAGCTGGTCCTTTTCCTTGATCAAAAGGGTCAAATCTGCAACCTTAAACAGAGGGTGAAATAAAGTCAAGTCAAGCAGTTAACGTCCAGAGCTAACAAATGCTGAAACTCTTCTCTGGCCCATCTGTAGGGTTACAAAGTCTCATCACCTCAGACAATGCTGGCCTCCTTAGATGGGCAAGGGGAAAAAAAAAATATCGCTGTTGTTGGAAAAGGAATACTGCTTCGTCTGATGAACTCTACATTCAAACTTCTACTTCTCTCATGATCAGCGGGTGGTAACTAAGAAATAACAGTGTTAAACTGGTTGGATGGCAGTTTAAGGTGTTCTGCAGTGTAAGGAATTAGGAAGAAGGATGAATACTGTATTTAAAAAGGCACTTGGGCGCTTTTATTCATCTGTCTCATTAGCATTAGGAGTAGGACTTTTATTGGCTCCTCCGAGGTATGTGAAGGAATACAGCAGAGAAGTATACTGTAAGGCTAGCTGCCAAAGCTGATAGTGACTCTGTATACTTGTACCTGATAAGGTCTCTCACACACACATGCGACATACATAAACTAGTTTCTAAGCCATCCAATGCATGAGGTAGGGGAAGAGGACTACACAAACGAATCTACAGTGCAGCTGTTACAATATATATAGATATATTCTATGTTTATAAAATGATGCATTTATAAAATGGCACAGCTAATGGCCAAACAGATCAAATCACATTAGCAGCAGTCAAAGCCTTCCAACTCTCCCCAGTCAGAATGGATTCCTACACACCACGGTATAGACTGTTAGACTGGTGCAAACACAGTAACTACTTTATTTAAAACTGCAGATGAAACACCATCCAGGAGAAGACAAAATCTAATATTTTAAATACACAGACCTTGTTCTGAATCCTACTACTAAGCACGAAGCACTTCAAAATCCTGTCTGTTGGCATGCCAACAACAAGGAATCCAAACAGCTGCAGTAAACGTTGCTCTCAGCCAGCACCCAAAGGTCTTCCACAGCTGGGAAAAAACAAATCTGCAGCGACAGGTTCATCTCTCAGGTCAGAACTGCAGTTCTCATAAAGAGCAAAGAAACTTCAATAGCTGGTTTCAGAAACCACCTTTGCTTGACCACCACAGTTCTCAGTTTGCTCTACTTCTTTGCAAACAAGCAAATATAGACCTGCACTTACCAGCATACGTTTCTAGATAAAAATATCTGAACTCTGCTGTGGGCCCCAAATGCAAAGTGTACAGCTCAGAGCAAACATCCTGCTAGTGGCATAACGCGACAACAGTGCAGAAGGGTTTGCAAGAACTGCACCATGTCATCTATGAGGAACTGTCAACTGCTGGGCTGGGGACTGCCTGCATTTAAAGGACTTTCTCTGATGCAGAACTCCAAGACTAGGTCATCACACAGTCTGCATAAACATCTGGTCCTTTCTTTCCTTTGATCTTCCCCTAGACTGTTCCTTATGTCTGGTGGCCACATCTCACCTTAAGACAAGACCTGTAAACGCTTATGCACAAACCTGAGTACATACAGAGTTCCTGTGAATTGTTCCACTGAAGTCAACAGGATTAAGTTGCACACTGGTGTAAGCACTTAAAGGAGAAGCTGGAACTGTAAACTCCCACGAAAAGAAATGGTCTTCCATCTCTTTGGAAGATTGGGATCCCATTCCCATGAAAACCCCCGTGTACCATGGTAATCACTATATATGAATTCAGGCCAGTTTGTGCAGATTAGAACATCTCATTGACTGGCAGCATTAAATTAACCTGTTGTTGTAATTCCTCCCTTTGTTTCTGCGTTTCTTCCAATGCTTTGGCAATTTCAATGCTGACAGTTTCTCTGCTGCTTAATTCCCCCTGCAAAACAGCGACAATTCAGCAGTTATGTCAGAAGAGAAAATTCAGCATGAAGCTTTTACAAGGACAAGGCTAGATGCTAGTCACAGTCAACTTTGAGTTCCAAATCGCTTACCAAGTTGCAGTTATAGGTTCTAAATCAGATTCCTTGTTAAATCAACGCCCATATTACCCAAGGCTGGTCAGGATGCTAGTGTTTCTTAGAACTTTTCACAAACCCAAGCCATTCCCCCCTTTTATCTTAACCCTAATACACATCTTTTAGGTATCAGTTGAAGCAGTTAATCTTCATTTCTCAGTTGTAAGAACTACAGACAAAGAAGCAGTTTCCTCCATAAATCAACCCTTACATTCTAACTGACACCCAGGAGCAAGTTAGGAAGCTTTCAACATTTTGAAGACAACGATGTAAAGGGAGGGAAGGTTTAAGCTTTGAAGTCAGTGGTTTTCAAACTTTCTAAAAGTCGCAAAACCTTTTCATATCACTTCTGCTACCACTGGACCCCTATCCCTGGCTCCACAGGCTGTGCAAGCTAACACAGAGCCAGGCAACCCAGCCCAGCAGTGGTGCTGGACTGCCTCCCAACTATGCTCTGCTATTACCCCCAATCTCTTTGTGGAACCCTGATGACCTAATGCAGAACCTCTGGGTTCAGCAGAACAGTTTGAAAACCACTGCTTTACGTGACTGAACAGCATTCCGTTTAATTTAGAAAGTAATGGCTGTTAATAGAATTGAGTGCCACGTTCCTACTCTGTATTGCTGTACTTTCAAAGTTATCCACGTTTGCCAGGATTCCTTTAAGCATGGGAATGTACCATTTCTGCCAGGACCAAAGCACTTCTTATAGGAATGGATGAACCCCTTATAATGTCTAGTATTCAGTCTCTACTTTTTTAATGTCAAAGAAGGCGGCAATTGTGCAGCAACAAGTAAATGTGATCCGAATCTGATGTGTTTTTAAATCACTGAAAAGGTAAAAGATTGCTATTAGGTGTTACTGAAACAGAGCCCCAAGTTTAGCAGAAGTCACTAACAGGCTGGTTTCCTACCTTCAGTCTTTCGAGTTCAGATTCTTGCGTCTTTAATAAACTTTCATATTCTTTTCTGCTTTCTATAAAAGCTTCCTTTTCCTGTTCCAACTGATTCTGTAAAATAGACAGAGTTTGTAAGCAAAAAAGTAGTTTGAGGTTTAGATTAATCAGCTAAACATGCACAACCCATGCCAAGAAGTTGCTTAATGCCACTAAATATTGTTGCTCCAGGCTACAAACAGCTTTGAACATGCAGTTATTTTGAATTTAGGGTTTTCAGACAGTATAAGGCTTATCAGCTTTGCCAAACCTAATACATGAGGGCTTGAATGCACCAGCTTCTATACACTTACTATCTTGTGGTGGGCAGCGGTTTTATCAAATTCCCGAGCAGTTTCAAGGGCAGCTATTTGAGACTCCAGCCTGCTAACTCGATCTTTACACTGATGCTTGACAGTTGAGATCTGCTGTTCTAGTCTGCTGCTGTCAACTTCTAGATCTGTTTGCTTCAGAAAAGTAAAAAGATAACTGTAAGCTAACTCTTAACTGAATGTATACTGGAAGATATGCATATTTAGAGCTTCCAGTCAGTCAGACATTACTTCACACTGCTTTTCCCCAAACTTAATCACAAGAATTAAGATACTATGTTATTCCAGTACCAGCATGGTGCTCCTATGCTCAAATACTGTTACTAAACTAGGAACCAAATTTAGCAGCAGCAGTAGAATCCTGACAACAGCTGAAGAAAATCCACAGAAATGGAACTGGATATAATCAATAAGGACAAAAGCAGATATAGCTCAGTAGCCTGAGAGATCAGAGAATACCCACCAGCTTTTGGATCTGTAGATCCTTGTCACCAATTTCTTCTTTGCTCTTCAGTAATTCTTCATTTGCATGCTGCAGTTCTTGTTGAAGTTCTTTCAGCTGAAACATGATAGTACATTATTTCCTTATGTGCACAAATCTGCATTACTCTAGAAGAGTTTACATGCAGGGAAAGAACAAACGTAAGAGGTTCAACATCAAAAAGCATGAGAAAGTGTATTTCAAGCCAAGATTCTACCTGGCTTGTACTGCTTTCTTTAAGACTCTTCACACACTCTTCTCTCTCCCTGAGCAAGGCCTGCATTTCATCTTCTTTGCTCTTCAGTTTTGTGACCTAAAAATAGGAATCCAAGAGTTTTAAAATCTGGTAACTAGGGCTACAAATATCCCCTGTAACCTTCCCCCATCCCCACAACCTAGCAGGGTCATCATTCAGAAGATAAGGTCAGTTAAGTTTTCCTTTCAAAAATAAAGTGTGACAGTTAGACTGGATGGGAAACATGGGCATAATAAGACTTTAAAAAATGCAATATAAAAGTATTTGGACGATTCTTCCAGATGGCCAAAACAGACATTAACTCCACTCAGAACACTCATAAAGAAGAAAATACCTGAGTTTCCAATAGGCTCAATGTCCCAGAGTGACTGGTTCTAGCTGTCAAAAGTTGCTGTCTGGCGTCATCCAGTTTCTGCTCCAGAATAATTTTCTGAAAATTAAAATCCCACCAGAGGTGACATGAAGAGATGCTTAAATTTAATTCCTAAAAACTCCTTATGCCAAATCAGGAAAGGCCAGAACCACAAACAGCACCTTAAACTTGTCATGCATATTTGCTCTTAGGGGGCCAGCGCTGATCAAAGCCATTGGTCAGCCAAATATGGCCACAGGCTGGATCACAAGGCTCCACAGACCAGATCTGCCCCGTGGGCCATGTCTGATACCCTTGCTTTACAAAGTGCTTTGCAAGCCAATTTATCAACCAGACCAAAAATGAGTAAGAATAAGCGATGTCCGTTACTACAGCGTGCCCAAAAACTGTTTGGTCTGTTGCATTACAGTCAGTACTTTCTGTTCATTACAGCACTGAAACAATCTCTTCCCATATTTGGGCAGGCATATGTAGAGTGGGGCACTGCAGTGTGGATGCCTGGTGTTCGGCTTAGCCAGCACCTTCATATGTGTGTGTGAACTAGGACATGTGTGCATATAACAAAGTAAAAGTACCCTCAGATTCTGTCCAGCAGGAGCAGAGTGCATTCAAACACCCTAGGGACAGGAATGCATGCAGTACACTACTGCATATTCCTTTCAAATGTAACACACCTAGGTAGAATTCTGGGTATTACTTTAAGTAAGTCTGCAAAATTAAGAGTACCTCCTTCAGCAGCTCCTGAACATGTTCATCACCTGAAAGATTCCTTTCTAGTCTCTTTTCCAAGGAAAACACTTTTTCTTGTAGATGTTCAACAAGTTTGTTTTTCTCATCGATTTCAACAGTCATCTGTTAGAAAAAGAAATGAGTACCTCCTCTACAACCAGGCTTTTCCTTTATCCACATCTGAAAAAAATGCCATCAAAAAGAGAAAGTCCTCCTTTATGAAAGCAACCCCTTACTTCTACTTCCTTAGAATATTAAATATGCACAAACTCAACTGAAAGTCAAGTGAAGTTAAGTCCATTTCTTTTTGGAAGGTGGGAGCTGTTTTTTTCCCCCAAAACAACACCAGATTTACCCATCCCTTCAATAGCTGAGCTGTAGGATTTGTATTTGAATTGTTTATTAGGCCCGTGGATCTTGTTCCCATTAATAAAAGTGGTAAATAGAGAAACATGCCTCTAACAGACTGAACTCAGTTTGTATAGACAGTATCTAAAAAAGGACAATCCTGCACAAAAGGATCACATTACCTCCTTCAATTCTACCAATCCATATTTTAATTAGCCTGTCCCATTATGTTCTTCTAATAGAAAGATGGAATTTGATTACACAGTTTTTCCAGACAGGACATAATATTGAATCCTCAAGCAATTTACTGCATTTTATGTCCAGTGGACTCAAAACTGCTTACAAAGGTACTTAGGTGACTTTGTTTCTAAGATTAAGGCTCTAGAATTGTAGGTTTCTTTGGTATAAATGACTAATAACAGAACCTTCTTATATTTAAATAACTCATCCCTTTATTCCTCTCTCAGGAACACACAGTAAAACTTCACTGTCCAACCCTTCTGAATTTATTCACAAGATTTCCAGTGAGAGTATTAAAACCAAAAAGTCTTCAGTAATTCACTTCACTTTCCAGGAGAGTTGAACTCCTGATTACATTTCCTGCAGAGATTAAAAGGCTTAAAGCTGTAGCTGTGCTGCACACATGCTTTTCAGACTTCACACCACCAAACTCAAACACTGGGATATGAGGAACAACTCTGAGTGTCTTCAGATCACCTATGCACTTCAAGTTAGTACCTTTTGCTTATGTTGCTCATATTCCAATTTAAGAGATTCATGACCCATCTGTAAAGTCTCCAATTTTTTTTCACAGCCAGAGGCAGCAACTCGAGCCTAAAACATTTAGGAAAATTATTGCAGATTTTAAACTGTGTTTTCAAAGTGCAAAAAAAAAAAAAAAAAAAAAAAAATAGACAACCGACTTTTCAAAAAAGAGCTGTTCCAAATGCAGCAGTCAGATGTCTCCCTGCGCAGCATCACAGACAGGAAAGTAGGTATTGGACACTGTCTGTATCAAGCTTACGTTTTGCAAGTCTACAGATATCTGCTGAATGAAGGTTTGTAGCTCCTCTTCTCTCTGCTCCAGGGCAATGATCTTATTTTCTGCATTTGCTTCAGCTGTCAATAGTCCATCCCTTCACAGAAAGAAAAACAGTGATTCAGTGTGCCAGGAAACCATTCTTGAGAAGTAGGATGCATCTGCCAAGGGAAGGAGGAGGACTAAGCGAAACCTACAATTTATTTTCCAGTCTTAACACCCACTCTTGTCTGGTCAGTAAACGTTTCACAAAAACCTGATAGTCAGGTGTTGCATACTGTACTTATAGAGAGAAGCAAAAGTGGTAATGAATGATTAAGCTTAGAGAACTCTAGTAATGCCGACCCAGGTTATATATTTAAAATAATGACCAACTTAGCTGGCGAGAGAGGTAACTGTAATTAACAGATATGTATTCCCTACCATACATCAAAATGCCATCACTGACTAAACAGCAAGCTTGCTGCAAGCAATCATGTCGAGGACAATGAGAGACAGGTGGAAACCAATTCAGAACGTCCATGTGCTGAACTTACTATTCTACCCAATGCATACACACCTCTGTGCTTCCAGTTCTGAATACTGCTGCTGCAAATCTTGCAGCTCACTCCTTAGGCCTGAAGACAAGCTGCTTGTGACCTTCAGTTCATCTTTAGCACAGGTCAGCTCTTGAGCACATGCCTCTAGTTCCTGTTCTGCTCTGCTCAAAGATTCTTCCTTTTTCAAGAGCTAAAGATCAGAACATTATTGTCAACTATAAAAACTGACACTTTTGATAGTCTTAGAAGGAGACAACTGTTCTCCTTCCAACATATATGAAATTAGAAACAGAGAAAAATAATTAAAATAGTCAACATGAAGAGTTCATATAACGCTGTATGCATCCACATACAGCAAGAATTCCAACATTTCAGATATCAATGTAGGAATGTTAACACTCTTTAATAAATTATAGTGAAATATTCTAGCATAAAAACAGAAGTCCCCTTTTAAAATAATCTTACCATGTGTTTAACTTTGGCTATTTCTTGCTGCTGAAAGCCCTCCAGTTCATCAGTTTCATCTCTCTTTTGGAAAAGGTTCAAACTCTGCTCCCTCATTTCTTGTAACTGAGCTGCAAGCAGTTTTTTCTCCTATTAAACAATCACCAGAAACAAAACAAAAAAGAAAGTGGTTGAAGAATATTTGTATACAAGCTTCAGGTCAACACTAAGCCCTTTAGGAAAGGAACCTTGTTTACATTCTGTATTATCACTACGCGCTATGATGTTGGAATATAAATAACTCAAACTTTTTTCCATATAACAACACCTCTTAACAAGCAGCACAGCATCATTACTGAAATTTGGGAGCTCTTAGATCCGCACTGTAAATATGACAAATATAGAAAGGTCTCATACTAATCACTCAAGCATGTCAAAATGATAGGCAATCAGTACTTGAAACACTAACAGCAATTCTAAACATGGTTTCACGCCTCTATACTCTAAAATGCCTTAAGCAGAGACTGAATGGAACAGCTGAAACAGCTATAATGAGACTGAATTCCTTAAAAAAAGTACATGAAATAAAAGGGGACTGATTTCCATTACAAAGCTGAAAATAGATTATATCAGCATATGCTTATTCACTGGAGGATACGATTCTATGGCAGCTGTAGTTGTACCAATAGTTATAGTTCCTTTAGCAATATTGTTCTCTGTGTTATAACAAAGATATTCTCTTTTAGTGAAATGCTCCATGTCAAAACCCCATGGGGCTTGTGCCCTAGACAAGTATTTCCATTTTTCTCAGCCAAAACCAGTGATTTCCTTCCCTCAGCTAAATGTAAATTTCCTAAGGTGAAGTGAAGGTTATTATGGTGCTTAACAGCTCTACTGGCCATTAAGACAGAATGCTTCATTACTAAGTCCTCCCAAATCAATACTACATGGAAAGAGTATTAAGAGTGGTATAAAGCTCACTCCCTGCAACCAATCCAGCAGATGTAGTAGCAAATGCATAAAATATCCATAGCAGGAATTGGGCATCAACATCAGAAAGCAAAGCCAAAAGGCCAACCCTAGGAGCACATTAAGAAATGGGAAGCTTCTATGTGTCACTATGGAGACTGTACTAGAGAGAATTTTGTTTAGATAGTGCCAATGGCATGTCTGGTGCTTTACAGACAAATATGAGATGTCCTCTTGGTCTCACACAAGCTTATAGTGTGAAAATACAGGATCCTGTTTTTAAAGCGTAGTATTACTCACTGTCAGAGGGAGAGGGAGAGACCCTTCTTCCTCAGCTCAGGAACATTCTGCTGTCATCACAGTGGTAGATTAAAATCGCCTCTACGCAGGCAGTGTGACACACCACCTAATTTCCCATGTCATGATCAGGCCAGTCTTCATTCAGACTCTGAAAACAACTTGTTGGAGGCCTTTATGAAATCCACTTGCCCTCTATGTCCCAACTGACCCGACTGTAAAACAGGCATACTACTGCCCTATCTCCTGGGGCAAGGGTAGGCAACTTTTACCAGCTGCAGGACAGAATGAGCCACTATGGGTCAGGGGCAAGTGAGTGCTAGGACCTGGCTACTGCCAACCCTCATCCCCACGGAGGTATAGGGAGAGTGCTCCACCCACACTGAGTGCTCCCAAAGCCTCATGTCCATGGGCCAGATCTAATGGCTCCACAAGCTGGATCTATCTTGTGGGCTGTAGGCTGCCAACCCATGTCCAACAGTCTGATGCGTTATTTGAATTAACAGGGCTGGCATGCCCAGGCTTTCAAGTCTTGATCAATGTCTGAGTCCTATGCTTTGTTACTCCCCACTCCAAAACAAATTCTAGGGTTAGCTTCTGAAATGATGGGCTTGGGAATGAAAGCAAATCTCAGGTCTCAGCCAGGGAACAGAGATAAGATACTCATAGCAATTACATTTTTTCAGACTTTTTTGCAAAGTACAAGGAAATGCACAGACCCACTTAAAGTGATATCAAAGGTGACTTACTTGTTCAACTTGAACCAACTTTTCCATCCATTCCTATAGGTTGGGGGAGGGGAAAAAAGGGTACATCAAAATCCACAAAATGTAGCAACAATGACAACAAAAAGTATCAGTCACTGAAAGTATTACATTATGATAAAGTATAAACTAAAAATTGTTAGTAAAAATAATCAAGGATGATTTTAATATACCAGTAAAATGTTATGAAATAATTTGCGACATGAGTGCATATCTGCTCTGTGCAAACAAAATTCCTGCACAGTAAATTAATATATTAAAATGGAGTTTTTATCAAAACTGCAAAATGTGAGGTTAAGTTTGTTAGATATTTCCGTTGGCTTCTTTAAAGCAGTGAGAACAAGGTGTTGCAGAACAAAGACTTAGCCCCTGTCAACACTGTTTTGGACACTTACACCATATTACACCTCCTCACTCCATTTACATAAAGAATCAGGCAAGACATTCTCTAGCCTAGAACCATTCATGTCATGGGTAACAAGTGCTCTTTCAGCAGTGATTTTTTCATATCACACTGCCACTTCTGCTCCCTGTTGGCCACACTGATACTGCTTCACTCTTAAGCTTCTCACTATTGGTCAACTACTTCATCGTTCCAGACCTGCCTTTATTACCTGGTCCTTTTTTTCCAATGCCAAAGCCATTCCTTCAGCCATCTTAGCTCTGTTGGCCTGGTAAGCCTCATTCTGCTCCTGAAATTTCTTCATGGAGGCTGTCAACAGAAAACCACTAGATGAGAAGTCAGTCGCAACATGCAAAGCTAACACTGTTTATTTGCTTCTGAAGTATGTCACAACAGAATTTAGAGACTCATTGTTAAATTGGTTAGGCTCTAGTGGTAACACATAACTCTTTAGGAATGGAATCGAGCCTTCTTTACATTATACTGCACCCCCACTGCACTGAGCACAGAGAAACAAAATGCAGTAGTAACTTTTCCAGTGAACTACAGCAAATCTATAGATTTGAGGTTTTTTAAAAGCAGTTATTTGCCAGGCACAAGTTTATTATTAAACATCAAATAAAATTATGGCTGCTTCATCCAGCATGCATTAGGACAGTCTTATGCTTTTTCTTTTTTGCAGCTGATATGTGCTCCATTTGTAACGAGATCCATTTCCAACTGTATAGCTTTCAATACAGAACAGTTTAAATTTAAAGAAAAAAATGGAAGAGAAAATAAAAATACATACAATCCTGATGTTTTTCTAATGCAATTTCAAGCTTCTCTTTTATCTTCTGCAAGTTTCGGACCTGATCGGCATAATCTTGGGCGAGGAAGGAAAAGCACAGACAAGGAATGGACAGACATTAGGGAAGGAAGTAAAATAAAAATAAATAAATAATAATAAAAAAGGATGAATGGAAAGTGACAATGATTTTCCCAACTAGAAAATCATTTCTGTTAAGGAAAATTAGACTGACCTTAACAATAAACACCACAAGCAAATAATGCTACCACACACTATCCATGGGGGAAATGGTTGGTACAAACAGAAGGGCCTAGTTGTGCTAATAACAGGAAAAGGGCACTGGGTATGTTACAAGGAAAGGGGAAATTGAGAAAAGCAATTTGGTTCGACTCCTGCCTGGGAAGAATCTCTTCCACAAGACAGAATGAAGGAGCATAGGGGAAATTCAAGAAGAGATCCCTTAATCCACAGCGTCTCCCACCATAGGTGTGTAATAGTTTGGAGGTAGCATTTTGACCAGTGACTAGTTTACCTGGCACAGCTAACAGTACCATATTCATACTTTTAAAATGCAGGCCTTTAATAATGTAGAAAAAGTAGCAAGTATTTTTCCCTTTTTTGAGCAAAATTTATGAACAAACCAGATCAAAGGAAGAGCACACCTTGGACTACTCTCATTTAGAACTAAGGTGAAAGATCCATTTACTGATCTTGGTGTATGGCTGAAAGCATCTTGACCATTTCTGCTACGTCTGTCTCTGCGGTACCTGAACGCTTACTTATGCTTTCTGTCATAGAATCATAGAAGTAGGATCGGAAGAGACCTTGTAGATCTTCAAGTCTGACCCCTTGCCAGGGCAGGAGGAAAAAAAAAAAAAAAAATGGGCTCAAATGATCCCAGCTAGGTAGGCATCAAGCCTACTCTTTAAACCCCCCAGGGTAGGAGCCAGCACCACTTCCCTTGGAAGTTGGTTCCAGACCCTAGCCGCCCTGACAGTGAAGTAGTTCTTACAGATGTCTAATCTAAACCTCCTCTCCAACAACTTGTGGCCGTTATTCCTTGTTATGCCAGAGGTCGCTACGGGAAACAAGGTCTCTCCCAAACCCTTCTGGTCCCCTCCAGTGAGTTTATAGATTGTCACCAGGTCCCCCCTCAGCCTTCTCTTGTGAAGGCTGACCAAGTTCAGGTCCCGCAGTCTCTCATTGTAGGGTGTGCCCTGTAGTCCCCAGATCATTCGGGTGGCCCTCCTCTGGACCCTCTCAATGTTGTCCACATCCCTCCTGAAGTGGGGCACACAGAACTGGACATAGTACTCCAGCTGTAGCCTGACCAGTGTTGCATAGAGGGGGAGGATCAACTCCTTGGCACTGCTAGAGATGTACCTTAATCCAAGGGAGCAGGTGAACACATTTCAGTTCTAATTGTAATGTAAGCCACCACTGCACCCCATGTACTTCGTAAGTAAGGGTGGGAGTACACACCTGAAGCTGCTTTAAACCATATTTTGTTTCCCAAAGCCCCTCCATGAGCCATGGGAAGCAAAGGACAGCAACAGTGGAGTGAATCCCAGCCCTGCTCAAATTCACTCACTATTCAAGGGGCTGGGAGAAAAGAGAGAACAGAGCACTTCCACAAGCTTCTCACTTGCCAGAAAGACCCTTGGGACAGGGTAGTCATAAAGGCCCATCCTTGCCTGCTTTAAGATTGCTTTATGCTACACTCTTCATTAATTTAGTTTAGTGTCAGCTTCTCAGAGCAGAGACAGTGTTGGAACACTGCACATTGAAGTCTTGGTTCCAGCTGGACTTTCTGGCTGTTACTGCAATACAGTTAGTAAATAAGAAGTGTATGGGAGGAGCTGTCTTGGTTGCGCATGGGGTGAGAAAACTATCCCAACCATTCAGGAAGATCATACATGTGGGCCAAAAGAGCAGCAGGAGGACAAGAAGTCAGTCTGTATTGGTTCTGTTCAGACTGTATTCTACAATGCAAGGACGCTGATCAACAGAAAGGTATAAATCAATTCAACAAAGTTATGAAAAGGGGGTTTGCTTTCCAGCTAAGTGAAAACTCTTAATTGCAAGGAACAGTATTTCCCAAACTGGAAGTTAATAAGGCATCATCAGAACACATACCAGATAGTTTAGCTTCTAATTTCCGTATCTGTTCATTTCGTCTAAACAGCTGGGATGAGAGATCTTCTCTAGAGCTGCTTCCATCAGAGGCCTTTCCAGATTAGAGACAGAAAATATATATGTAGTATATGCAGTTTACAAGCTTCAGGAAGAATAATCCTACCACTCCCAAATTTTAATGACAGTAAACATTATTAGGACTAGAAATAAACAAACAGTTTCAAATTTCCAGTGAAAAGGAAGATAAATTTACATAACATTACATACATTTAGTTCTGCCAACTAAATGACTGCATACGACACGTAAGAGAAAAATAGCATTTAAATAGTCAGCTGTAATTATGTTAGAGATTATTCTGACTTTCAGCCAGTGTCAGTTAGAAAATAAGAGGCATGACATGGCACGGCACGGCAAAATGACTGGAAACCAGAAAGTCAAGCTACACATCAGAGATCCTAGAAGGGAGGAGTTAGTTTAGAAAGATAAGCGGTGGCAAAAGGGAAACCTAAAGCTTTTTATCTAAAAAGCTTAATTAGCAACAGTCACTTAGAATCACAGAAAGACAGGGCTGGAAGAGATCTCAGAGAGTCACTGGGCGCATCTACATGAAAGGCATTGAGCGCAGTAGACAAATTCTGCACGTTAGTATGACAGGCAAAACCAGTGCTAATACACCGACACACAGTAGAATTAGTCTGTGGCATATTAGCTTCGCCAAAAAAACATGTGCCAGCACTGATGTGCAGTAGTGCCAATTACGGCACATTAAACTTTGGCGTATTAACGAATATGTAGACATGCCCACTGAGTCCACACGTCTCAAGACAGGATTAGCCTTGTCTGAACTTTCTGGCAAAAAAGGTTCATGCCATCAGTTTTACTTCACTGCAGTCCTTCTATTTTTGCTCCTTAGGAAGTCAAAAGAAAAGATGTTTACGCTGCCAGAGCACAGCATTCCTGACAAGTGGCTGATCATATGTTTATAAGTTATCTCTTGCTACACCACCATTTCTGTTGTTTATACCTACAATTTGTAGATGCCCTGGGCCCTAACTTCACATCATTTACTATGTGTAAGTTGGATCCATTTTTTTTTTTTTTGTAGTTTACCTGAGTACAGGGAAAAAAAATCTGAAACACTCATGCTCAGTAAACACCCACTATTCTCAATTCTTATGTGAAAACACCTGTTAGAGATCAGTTTCCTAATTAGCTTGGCCACATGTTTGAGACTTGGAAAGATTTTACAACATTTCTCAATGAAAAATATCCCCTTCATCCGGGGAATGAAAGCAAAGAGGAACCTGCTGTCTGCAGCAACACAGCACACAAAGCCTGCTGGCTTAGGTGATGCTGCCTTGTAACCTAATCCAGGCTGTGGGTGACTGGATAACCTTCAGGAGACCTGACGGTTTCAGCCACAGCATTATCAAATTCTATTTAACCTAAACACACCTGGAAGTACCTTATATATTTATATTGTGATTTCAAAAACCATAACACGTACTCATTCTACGCACTTGTTCAAATGCTATTTCCAAGCAGGAACTGCAGTGTGAAATAAAAGAAGTAAACATACAACCTGGTCACTACAAACTTAAGACTTGACTTGCTTTCTTGAAAGCCTTGTTGTTACAGTGACATAGTTATCTTCTGTTTTGCTGTAATATTGTTGGTACCGTCCATCTTAATTTGGCAATGCCCTGTACTGGAGGTAACTGTGTCATTTATATTCTTAATATGTAAAAAATTGATTACGTTTTACACACCCTCTCTCTAATCTCCAAAAAAAGGTTCAGATTTGATGTTACAGGTGCATCCACGTAAGTCCCATACAAAGACAGGTATTCAAGCCATGCAAGACTAAAACCAAACGTTGTGCTAAGAACATTACATTAAGAAGTAAAATTCCTCTGGAGCAACATATGTTACTTACAAAATCATCTCCTGAATCTGCTCCCACAGATGTGATTGACTCTTTGCTGACAGATCTAGGAATCCTGGCCGCCCCTCCTGGTCGAGGAGCAATAGCTGCCTCCTCTGCTATCTTCTTCTTCAGTTTTGCAAACATTTTATTGAAGCTGAAGTCCTAGAACACCCAACGAAATGCTGTTTTGAGATGCGACCACTCCTTATTAAACCATTAATATATGGATGCTCAATGAAAAGGTTCCAGAAGTCAAGATTTAATTTTATGTCCCGTCCACAAAAGCAGCTTACTCCAGGTCTAATCCAGAAGAGTTCACGACCAAGCCATGCCTACAAATTAAAGAGAGATCAAATTTCAGAGCCAAACCCAATAGATTTACACCCATAAAGCCCAAAGGGCATTTTGTTACTTCTATCAAGCCACGTTACCTACTCGATGGAGCCAAACCACGATTCATCGTTTGTAACTGGAGTCTCAAACTAATCACCTGTGCCAAATAAGAGTGGGCGGCGGGCGAGGCACGCCAGCTCCTCATCAGAAAAGTGTTATTGACTTTCCACGCAGCTTCTCTTAACACAGCCCCGGAGATAAGCTGCCAACAAGAGTTTTGTGAGGACAGCAGTGTGCATGTCAGTTCTCCTTATTCCATTTCTTTATTTTGAGGAGCATCGGTCTCTAATTTTCATCTTCGACTTCAGCTAAGTGATTTGTTGTGGTCAATGATATAAAACTGTAGTATCAAATGCTGCGATGACAAACGTCGCTGCCAAAGAAACGATGGCAATTCCGACAAAAACCACTCTTAGAAGTGGGAAGCGAAAAATTTCTCAACACCCTCCCTCCCCCCGCAGTTATTTTGGTAGCAAAGACACTGGACCCCTCCATGCACGACGGGGGCATGAGGGGCCCGGCCCCAGGCCTGCGACGCTGAAGCCTGCAAATGGGGACGAAACCCCGGTGAGACCCAGTCCTGGCTCCGTCGCAGGGAGCCACCTCGTAACACGGAGAGGCAGGGCCTCGTCCGGGGGCTGGGCTGAAGGCCCCGCTCCACTGCCCGGGCTCGTTCCCGAGCACAAAGACGCCACCCCCCTCCCCGCTTTAGTCCTTGTCCCCTTGGCAACGGCCGCCGCCCTCACCGTGGGGCCTGCCGGCAACCCGACCCGCCGCTTCCGGAGCCGGACGTGACGCCACCAGCTAGGACGAGGCCGATCCGGAAGCGCAACGTGGCCGCCGGAAGCGGTACCCCAGCGAAGGAGAGCACGAGGCGCATGCGCGGACGACTGTGGCAAGGAGGGGGCGCGGCCGGGCAGCCACACGTGCGCTGGGGTAGGCGCGTCCTGCTTCCCCAGGGAGAAGGCAGCGGCCTGCGCTGTCCCGGGATACGCCAGGAGGGCGCGAGGGTGACGCTGGACTCTAGGCCGCACGCGGGCTGGGTTTCTGGCAAAGGCAGCAGCTGCCCGTGCCCGGTCTTGCCCCATTGCTGGACGCGGGGTCAGGAAGAAATTTTACCCGGTGATCAGGCTAGCACGGACGAAGCAGGCACATCCTCTCCGGCACCTCCCGAGCACATCAAACATTTCACAGCAGCGAGACAGGGACGGGAGTTGTACCTGGGCCGGTTCAGGGCTGGCCCTAACCTTACGTTCAGTTTAGATCGTGGATTGTAGAGGACGGCTTGGACAGGGACAATCCTGCCTCAGAGGGGGCTGGTCTAGATGTCCTTTGGAGGGCTTTTCCACCCCCGCTTCTGTGACTCTCTTCTTCCCACCACCCCTTGCTCCCTTCACTAAACACTTTCCAATCCTGTAATGACCAAGGTAAAAGTTTTCAAGGCCAGACCCCGCTGCCTCCAGTCAGGGGCAGGGAAGGCAGCAAAGATGGTTTGGAAACACACCGCCAGGACTCAAAACAAGGGCACTGTATTAGAAAAGGGGGGGGGGTTACTTCCTCACTCGGCTATTACATCTTTGCAAATCCAACATATGAGAAGGACTGCTGAGAGATTCCAAAACACAAAACCAGGACACAATGAACATGCAGGCTCCCAACTGCTCCATAAGCTCCATCCTTGCCTTTGCTGCTTAACTGGAGCAGCAGCTTAGCCACAAGGCAGACGGGCTGCTGGAGGGCCATAGCGCACCAAGTCCATCTCCCCAGGTGCTTGCCAGGCAGGAGTCCACAACGGAAACATTCCTCAGCAGCCTTCAGTTCTGCTTTTCCCTTAATGCACTGGCCTCTGTTGTGCTCAAGTCTTCCTTCCTATCTGCAGTCAAGTCCAACTGCTGTTTTACTCTTGGGTTGAACTCCAAGCACAGCACCATCCCTGTTTTAAGTTCTGCTGCTTGGCAGCGCTGAGGCCAGAAAAAAAAATGACTGCCAAGAAAGTCCTGTTCAGTGTGTAGGAGTAAATTTAGTCCGGCTTCTGGCCTACTTGACTAGAAAAACAGAGAGAGACCAGAAGTGCTGATACTGCTTATTTCAGTTACATGTTCTGAGATAAGGAATCCTGCATGTCTTGGTTGTCTTGATATATTAAACAAACCATCTGTGCACAGGGTAAGTAAACTTCTGTGTAATTTACTATTGTTTTGGTTCTTCAAGGTTATATTTTTTTCCTCTTTCTCTGTCTTAAGTATAAATATGCTTGTAAACTTGGAGAGTCTGAGGAATCCTTTGAAACAGACAAGTGGGTGATTCCCCTTGCTGTATGGAATTCTCGTGATCACAGAATAGCCCTAAATAAAGAAAAGCTGGCTCTGTCAGTTCTGATTCAACCACAACACAGTTTGATTTCTTCCACAATTTGGTGCCGTGACTTGGATAGAGACGCCCGAAGTGATCAGTTGGGACACAGACATCTCTTCACTGAAGGCCTGGTGCCAAACCAAGGTAAGAGACCTTTTGAAATCTCTACTGGGGCTTTTCAGTGAGAGGCTCTCTCTGTCTTCCTGATTCACTGCTTAAGGCTCACCCTAGCTGAACTTTTTTTTCTGCCAGAACTGTCAGACCCACTGTGTAAGTAGTAACTGTGAGTAGAAAGAGTTAAGGTTAAAGACTCTTTTGTGTTGCTGTTGTCAATGAAAGTATTTCCCCATGTGAACTGAGTTAGGTTCTGTAAAGAACTATGAGGTCTGTCTGCAGCCAGGATTGGAAACCTTGTGCAGCTGCCCCAAAGACAACAGATTTGCTCTGTGTGGTCTTCAAAAGCAAGGATGCAAGGTGAAAACTCTTAGAGTGTGAGTGTTTTCCGCGATAAGTGTTGACCAAGGCTGAGACTAAAGAAATGTTCTTGAACCTTGTGCCTCAACGTAGAAATTCCCTTGTGTGAATTGGGAGTATGAATGGAGAAATATGAGCCGCTGACCAGGTCTGAAACTAAGGTTGGGTTCAGCCGACCCAAGACTGTCCGGAAGGGCAGTTTTGAATGCAAGGAGGCCCAACCAGAACCTCGTGACCCAGTGGACAGGTTTACCCTTTCCCCACCCTCATAATGAGCCGTGTCTAACTGTGAGTAACTGCATTGTGTGCCGTTATTGCTGTGGAGTCTTGTCTTTGGACGTTAGCCACAGCACCTCTGTGCCGCTAGCAAATCTCACAACCTGACTGGACACCCTGAATAAGCCATTCCTGTATGAAAGACCTGCGTGAACTGAGTTTAAAGATATGGGGAGCGGATAGTCTAAAGACATACCGGCTCTGTCAAAAGGGATTCCAGCACTGTACATGTATACACACTATGGCCATAAAAGTTGTAAGTTTCTAGACAAATGGAATTGGTATACCAGAGATGATTTTAGCCGGCAGTTTCCCCTGAAGGGAACATTTGATTCAAGTAAAATTGTTCATCTCTGCAGAGACCTTGAGTTAAGAGGTAGTAATATACCAGACTCAGTGGGACACATTTTTTGATTGGTATGAAGAAGCTTTCAAAAGACGTCAAGAATCTCAAGTTTCTTCCACAAGTGTCTGCAGCTTGTGCATTCTCAGTGTGGTCAGAACCACCTGAGAAGGCGCAGCAAAAATGCATCTTGCTAAATTTCAAGTTTCCGATTCAAAGGATGGGGAAGTTCCTGTTCCTCACAGAAACAAAAAATAAAAAACCTAACAAAATGTATTTTACCTCAACTTCCTTTCAGTCAGCTCAACTGTTTTAGCATAACTTGTTTTAAAGAGTCAACTCATGGAAAGAGTCATTCCTGATGGAAATTTCATCTTGAATGGGTAAGTCTGGAAAAATATGAACAACCAAAAGGAAGTCCTATTATGTAATCTTCACTAGACAGCTACTACCAGCTCTGCTTATATCATCAGACAAGTTTTGAAACCCCATGTCCACAAGCTAGAAAAGGACACAATCACCAATAGCAAGTCTGACACACAAACAACATTAATACAAACTATAAAGGAAACAACTGGTACTCTAAAAGCTGGACTACGTATGAGCTGTCAATCAAGATTAACTTCCCTTCCATTATCAAAAGTACTAGAAAGAACATCATCACCCAGCACCAGGAGTAACACAGCACCAACGTGTGTCAATACGCAGTAGCAAATAATTAAGCAAATATGTTTATTTTATATTGGTAATACACATAATTTATGAGTGGATTTCAGATACAAAAATCATGTACAATAGTTCACAACTGATGAGTGTAGCCACATTCTGGGAGAACATTTATCAATGTGAAATGTCATCAACACTCCAACATCAAAAACAAACATTTTCATATTTTTGTCATTGGAAGCAACATAAACATTGTTACAATAGTTCGTTCCCTTGATGCTATGTCAGCTCTATGCAGAATCACAGTGTTAACTTGGAAACTGCTTAGTGGAGTAAAGTCGTCCCAGCAGCAGCAAGCAAAGGGATGGTGTATAAAGAACCACAATGCATTTGATGGCCATTAGGCATTGAATACCCACCATTATCTTGCTGGGTTATCTTCCATCAAACCCAACATGGTTTCACACAGTGTTGCACTAACTACAACATGAAGTATTAGTATTAGACTCAAAGCTGAGAAGAGAGATTAGATGGAGTGAAAAAATAAGAAAAACGTCCATGGTTGAGGTTATGGCTTAAGTAATTTAGATGCATTAAAAGACAGACAACAGCTTATACAGTATTGCACAAGACAGACATAAGATTTCCACATCAACTGTGCGAACCGGTTTTTAGGTGTCACATTTCTTGGTAGGTCTTTGCAGAAAGATGTCCTTTTTGATGTACTGTAAAACCAAAAGGTGGCCTGAGATTTCCTCAGCAGTAGAAAGGCCGCATACCACACCGGTCAGATCAAGATAAGTTTCTCTTCAGTATATATATATCTATATTTATTTATTATTTTGTTTTAAAAACTCAAGTTATAACAGACAAACTGGCGACAAGACATTGTTATGTAACAAAGGTAAACAGTGGCTTTGTTGAACCATCACAGAGGTTTGTTACCAAACAGCATCATCACATGCACTATAGACTAGCAGCACTTGGAACAGGATAGGTACATGTAAAACTTGTGCTTCCATCTCTTCAGGAGAGGGCTCCTATTAGAAATATAGCTGTATATTTCCCTACAAATGGCATCACAGTTCAACAACATTTCAGTTACATACAAGCATTTGCCACAGTTTATTAAAATTCCTTTCATACCACTAAAAAGGCAAGTTATTTATTTATTTATGACCTCCAAATAACAC
This sequence comes from Crocodylus siamensis, assembly GCF_052110815.1. Classification (NCBI taxonomy): domain Eukaryota; kingdom Metazoa; phylum Chordata; order Crocodylia; family Crocodylidae; genus Crocodylus; species Crocodylus siamensis. The sequence continues at coordinate 1,521,214 of NC_143405.1, forward strand.
ATTAAAAACAAGAATGTTACTTTCTAACAACAATACAAGGCTAGAAAAAGATTTACATAGTTATTAGTCTCTGTGGGGAAGGGTCAGAGACCAGGTGCAGACATGCTTGTTCCACACTTGGCTGATTTCAGGTTTCATTAGGATTGTAAGAAATGGTGAGTAAATGGTTACTCACTAGAATTAAAGGACTCCATCCAGCTAGGATGTGCTAAGGAGCCCAAATACATCAGAGATCTACATACTTATAGCCCTTCCTGACCTACAGTTGCTGCTGCTGCTGCTGCCTGATTAAAAAGCTTGTTTTATATACCATGTAAACTAGTGGATCGAGCCATTTATGTTGGGTGGCATAGTCATTCTGGTTGCATGCCATTTTCATTTACAGAAGCTTAAGTATGCCTTGCACCTTCATTATACAACATACCTTACAACTAAACAACTAAGAATTGAGAACAGCCATAAAAGAGATAACTCCTAAGGTTTTTATACAGCAAAAACAAGAGAAAAATCTGGAGAGCTAGTGGTTCATTAACAACCGGCCAGCTGACAGAAGCAAAAGCATACTAGAAATCTGCTTTGCAAAATGGCACAGATGAAGGCTTGAAACTGATCATGGATGCAGTAAGCAGGCCTGCATACTACTTAATTCTAATTACTAATAAGAATCATGGTGGAAACTAACATTATTAAATTCTCACTTTAATCTTAGCTCTTTTTTATTCCTGAAATGTTCAGTGGTAACACAAAAAACATACTTCTTTCCTCCCAAGGACACCAAAATTGCAGAATATTTTCTGGCAATTACATAGTTTTGGTGATTTACAGATGCCTTGAAGAAAAGTCCATTTGCTTCAAAAAGTTCATCTATATATCTCTATCTTAATTAAAATATCTGTTTTTACCAAAATATGATATACAGGCACATGGCTGTAAAATAACTTTAAACCAATTCAATATAAAATTACTTTTGGTGATAAATAATCAGATTTCCAAACAGAGGCAGAAAGCTCTCCTTTCCTCCAAGGATGGGCTGCCAGAGGCACAGATCCTCTTTCTGGGTTTCTTAGATTTTGCCTTCTTCCAACCCCATCTCTTCTACTTATTACTTGGGGAGCCTAGGGGAGGGGCAGGAGAAGGTAGAGGCACGTTTGTGCTTTTGTGTGTATTAGGCAGTGCCCTGCTCCTGGAGAGGGGAGAGGGGGGGGGGGGTGGCGGGGTGGGGGGGGGAGAAAAATAATTTCACCATTTTCACTGAGAAGTGGTAATGAAAGAGGCTGGAAGAAATCTGCAAAGCAGATGGGGTCCCTTCTTTTTGTAAGCAAATATTAGGGGAGCAAGTAACATGGTCTGAACAGGAAATTCAAAACAGCCTTTCTGCAGTTTCAACTTGTATGGAAGGTTTCATTAGCCCTGCAGGAATATGTGCAGGGGAACAACCTAATTAGATCTGAAAACTGTCAGTGCCTTACTTGAAGAGTAGCATTGGAAATCAGCTGCTCAAGTCTCAAAGCATGAACTGAAGCAAGAATATCCGAGTAAAAGCACTTACACATCTGGGCAACTGAGTTCACAGCAAGAATAAGTCAAGAAGGAGAGGAGAGATTTATTCCTTCACTCTTCTGAAACACCATTTAGAAATTCAGAAGTCTTCAGCAGGTTCTCTCAGCAACTGGGAAGAGAAGTGGTTTGGAGAAAAAGAAATAGCTAAATGGAAGGCAGGGTCTTCTCAGGAGAAAATAGCTGAACGGTGATGGCAACTGGCTTATTCTAAAAGCAAGCAAGTCAATCTAAAGATATACTTTTCACAGTTCCCTCCCACATTCAAACATCCAATATCCAGAGCCCCTGCACTGGATCTTCATAGATGGATCTAATATTCCTCTACAAAGTTATTCAGAAATGTGGGTGATCTTAGTTACTTGCATGATTCCCACTTGGGGTATTTCTTTCCCAATCTGCCATAGAAGCATCCTTATCCACAGATCAGCACTGCTCCAGTCCAGGTGCAGCTCTTAGCTATCTACAGACCTTTCCCCATCAGATTGCCAATATTTTTCGTATGAGTGCAGCTTCCCTTGACACAACAACTCAAGGAGCTGTTATATCAATAGCTATTGATCAACCAGTATTTAGAACAACTATGTTGCCTACTCCTGCCTGTTCTGCATTAAAGCTCTGACTGTTACTACCAGCAGTGAGGTGTGATGCTGAAAAAGATTATTAAAAGAGTCTAGTGAATGTTTGTAGGAGAAGCCTTAAAAAGAGAACAGGTATTTCAGAAACATTATTTTAAAGAAGGAGCTGACTTCAAAAGATGGTAGATTTGAACTGTTTTCTTCCTCAAAATAAATAGCTCTGGATTCTTCTTCATCTTTCATATGCCATTTTAGGATTACAACATTCATAGATTAATATCCAAATTTGATAACCATTCAATTGATTTCAGGGGTCACTGCATGGATTGATTTTAGACCGCCTTTAAGTGATCTAATTGGACAATTGTTCCCACTTGTTGCACAGTCTGGGAGAAGAAAAATCGCACTGCCGTTGCAACCCTGACTCTCTTTGATTCTCCATTTATGGAGTAGGATTCACATACAGGCTTTCTTCCCATCTTTACAAAGGCAGTTTTACCAGAGTTTATAAAAGTAAGAGCTCCAAAGATGAATGTGTGTTCCTCTGAATCCTAAATCCCCATACTCTCATACTTTCTTTGACACTTGGAGAGAGGTCCTGGTACTCTCTCTAAGAATTTCTTAGCATGCTTAGCTGAGAAAGTGGCTGCTATCTACCAAAGATTATTATTCCAAAGTCTGTCAGGTCAAACAGTTTTGAGACTTGCTCAGCATTCATTCCAGCCTAGTTTGTCCAATTGTCACACGTCTCCGATTCTGATGGAACAGAGAGCATTAGTATCTGCTGCACAAGAAGCCCTTTTTTATCCAGAGAGTGGTTATAAAGTACAACCAAAGGAAGATCCACAGCTCTGTTTTTCATTGCTAATCCAAGATGCCAAGGGAAAGAAGAGCAGTAAGTGTTAACCTTGGCCAGATGGTTTAAAGCTTAAATGGTACAGGAGTACAGGGCAAGAGAGATGCCACAAATGACAATAAAAGTGTATTTGATCAGGCCCGCTATATTACCATGAGCAGAAGGCAGGACCTATGGCAGAAGTCTGCCAAGCAGGCACTTAGTCAGGTTTGCATATTTCCCTCTGTCATTCATGACCTTGACCTACCTATTGGTTTTAATTCAAGTCCCCTCTACTGTTGTAAGGAAAACACTCATTTTTGAGTGTTCAGGCTCTCATTTTTGGGTGCCTGAAATCAAATACCCATTTGTATCTGAAAATAGGGGCTCCACTCCCCCTCCAGATCTTTCTATCACTGCTACCCACTTCTAAACTGAGGATTGCTGAATATGAAACCAATGGAGAAACACTTTTCTGATATGTACAAACCTGCTGTGTACACAGAGAATGGTATTTACAGACATATACATATGCATATAGTACATACACATGTTGATGAGGACTTAGTACAAAGTGGAAAGAGAATTCTAATCCTCTGGTCTTGAATACTGCTGATTTTGTTGGAAAAAATGAGAGATCCCTTTTGATCTTGTCTGTAACAGATATGGGGTATTATTTTATGTATTTATATTTTTACAAATACAATCCTCGGAGAGACAAAAGAAGTGAAGCTCATGTCTTGAAAATCCCCGTTTTCAAGTTTCACTAACAGCAAATATTTTGAACAAAGTAATCACATGACAGAATAGTCAGGAAGAGAACAAGGTCTTCTTTACAAGCACATTATTGATTTTCTGGATTCAGTCAGTGGTACTAACATGTTTGGATCTTGATCCAAGCTTCAAGTTCTCTTGTTTTCTTCACAAGCCTCTTCTACCACTTCTGTATGGGTGCTCCCATCTGACCAGACCCATAACAGACTCCAGCTAAATGGGGCATTAAGACCAACTTTATCACACTGTTTGACAGTACAGAGATAGGCTTAGGAATCGGACAGATGCACCATATGCAAAGACTCTACCTTTCATCCTGGCTGAGCAGGAGACAAGTTTGTCCTGCCAGGGCTTCTCCAGTCAGCTTCCAAGACATTTCACATGAGTTCACAAGGACACAAATGGGGCATTCCCAAAGGTCCAGAAGAGCATGCTTTTCTCAGATACAAGGAAGTGAACGGGACAAGAGTGAGTTTCTCCCCCAGTTAACTTAGAAACATGAGGGACAGAGCAGCATGGATGCTGCTCGTCATTGTCCTGCAACTATGAAGATCTTCCTACTTCTACAGTTTCCCTAGCATATGTCCCAGGACAAAGCATGCTCCATGGAAGTTATAATGAAAGAAATAACAGCATTAACTGTTAAACCATCCTGAGCTGTAGCAATTGGGACCTCCTGCACTTTGAGGAGGGTAGATTATCACTGCAGCAAGAAATATGGGTTCATTTCACAATGTTACTGTCCCCTCAGTGAAAACTGGAATATTTGAATTTATAAAAGAAAAGCCCCTGATGACTAGATGAGGCCTCCTATACCTAGTTTCAGCTGCAAACAATTTCACAGAACCAAATATGAGCCCCTGAAAATAGAGGATTACCATGGGAATACAGCCACAACCTTAACTACAGCATCCTGAATGATGCTTCTAGAACACCCTCCTGGAATGCATCCCGATTGGCGTCTGTGTGTATATATAATTTTTGTATATACAACTTGTATTATCGCTCATCTTCCTATATACAAATATTTACACCCACATACATATTTACAAGCACACCCAACCAGTGGGTCTGTGCATCCTGTACATACACACACAAACGCCTTGTATATACACAGTCATTAAAATAATCTCATCTCAGCTAAAGATGGGTGGGTGACAGAGAACCACAATCCAAGAGAAGAGAACTGCAGACGAAGCAGAGGCAGCCCGGTCACCACTCACAGTCTGCTCATAGGAAGAAACATTTTTGTTCCTAGTATTCACCTGAACTTTTGGTACTCAGACATGAATGACTGATGGCACTGGCCAGGGCCTAAGACAGTGCAAGCAAAGGTGGCACAAGCTTCCTGCCTGCAACAGCCCTGGCTGTTCTGCACTGTACTCCTCCCCGAGCCCCAAGCCAGTAGAAGGAGACCGAACCCAGCCTGCAACACTCTCCACCCCTTATAGTCCAGCCTCTCTTGAACAGAAGGTCACAGTACTATGCAACAGTCCTGTGATAAGGCCCACTGGGGCTGGCATCAAATTAATGAAGCTGCTTTTCTTTTAAAAACTGCAATATTTGACTGGACTCCTGAGTCATGGGGCTAATTAAATTCCTTCCCCACCCCTTTCACTGTTCCAGTATCAGAAAGGAACAGAGACCAAAATCTTTTCTTAACGGCCTGGAACGCTCCATGTTGCTAACTCATACGGTCATGATCCACTGTGCTTGCTCTACTGCGGTTAAATTAATATGGTACTTGGAACACCCTAATGGACTTAATTCAGACAGCAGAGCCATGCACAATAACAAAAGCTAGAAGGCAGCCTTTCCAATACCAGCCAGATTATACCCATACAGAAGCAGCATGACTTCAGTTTGATTTGTTAATATTATTCCAGATGTCAATTCGGTCCATTTGAAAAATTATTTTGTAATTTTTTATAAAATTATGCTTCTTTTCTACAAGGACAACCCTGCCCTGGATTTAAAAGCATGAACAACACCTTCTGAGCAGCATCAATATTCTCAGAAAGTGCACTTCACTTTTATATTTTTATAGAAGCCAAACGTTGAAACACCAGTATCTGCTAGCCTTCAGCTTGGTTTTGGGAAGAGTTGTATTTTCTGCTGTTGCTAACCCAAGTGAAGGCTGTCTGAAATCTGGGGTGACAATAATTATTAGGCTGGACATATGAAACATTTACTTCAATGCTCCTCAGCGCTCTCTCCTCTCTGCTCCAGGCTGCCTCTCTGTCAGCAAGTGCAAGAGCTCCTGCAGCCATTGTGAACTCCAGAGGCATTTGTCCAGCCAGCAACAAACTCCCGCTTTCTCAGCAAACACATTCACACAGATCATAACCATCTTTCGCTGTACCCAAAATGGAGACTTCATGAGACCCTGCTGAGAGATGTTATGTTCAAGCAAAAATATCTGATTAAAAGGGTCCCAACTGAGGCTGGAGAACCTATAAACCAAGCCCTGCTAGCTGTTATCATGTACCTCTCACTCCTCAGCCAGTCTGCCCTTCCAAGAGCATCTCCAGACCAGGGAAGTGGGGGAGCATGATGGAAGAATAGGTATTTGCTACATGTAGGACCGCAGTGCTTTGTAACAGAACTTACTTTTGTTAACCATAACAACAACAAAAATCAAACAAAACAAAACAGGGCTTTTGGGGTCAAAAAGATGCATGAAGAGAACATCTCATGGTTACAAGTAGGTAACTGCACCAGTTCTGTGAGGCTTCTGGCCAAGTGTTTGTTGGGGAGGGCTGGTACTCAGTACTGCTACGGGACACACTTTAAATTCCCAGGTACCAGAAATGCTGGTCCCGTTAGCTTCTTCATTCATGTGAGAAAAGGATGGGGAATCCTGGTGATTTCAGAAGAGCTGTCAATAAGCAAAAAAGGAGTAACACATTGTCCTCCCATGACAGAAAAGTGGTGGGCTCTGACCTCAGACATGGTGGGGGAGGGGGAAGGTCCAGCTTTATTCAATGCACATCAGCCTGCTATCCTACACCCAAAGCAGGCAGAATGGGATATGCATCCCTGGCCAGCAGCGCTGTGCAGTGCAAGATTTAAGTGACAAATTTACAAGGAACACTAGATTGCAGGGGAGTCCTTGACAACATTACTTCAACCCTGCTGCTCCAACTGCATTCTAACATTTCTGTCCAATTATTCACCTAAGAATGAAAAATATATATTTATTATGAAGGACTCTTATTGCTATTGTTGGTTTGCACTGTATGGTTCAAACTTTATCATTTCAAATCCAAACTCTTTGAGGAGAAAATATTGTTTTTTTCCCTATTTTTTTCCTATCCAATTTTTTAAAATTGTATAAAAATAAAAGATTTTCCACAAATGTGGGCTAAAAGTGACCAATAATACTTATACTTAGGATCATCTGTTGGAGATGTGGTTAATTTCAGCCACAAAACAAAAATAAAACTCCAGGGATTCCTTAGGTTAACATTTAAAAGACATGAAAACATTTGTTTATAAAATTGACCCCATACAGAATGGAACAGCCAAGCTAACAGCTGGTTTTTTTAATAATGGTCTTAAATTTAAAAATAAAAATCAAGTAATTCCTTTTCTGGATTTTCACATTAGAAAACTGCACCATTCAAAAACTGTGGCTAGGGAAACCCCATTGCAATAAGAAAGTTTCTTTTAATAGTCATCGAGGGTGTTTTCCAGGAACACATTTCTAACATCCAGTATGGAAGCCAACTCCAAAATGTGTTTTTGGAGGTGAGGGTTCTCCACTGTTTCGTCTCTTGGCAACTGGGGATAAGATTCTGGATAATTTCGAGTTTCCTGCTAGACAAAAAGAAAACAAAAACAGTATATTTACTCTTTATAATATTTACAACAAAAGTACACAACTCAAAAGACCAAACTCATTTAAAAATATGCCGATTTGTATAAATAGGCCACACAAAAGACAGGATTTCACTGGAAGTAATGAAAGTGCTTTTCAGAGCATTTTCCCTTGACACAAGGTCATATCCTAATTTGCAAAGCTGCAGGGAAGCTCAAGCCTTACTGGTCATGGTGGCGATACATAGGTTCAGTAACTTAAGACGGCTGGGCGTGTTCCATTTTTATTGTACATTCATGGAAACCATGAGGAAAAGGGAAATTTGACACACACGCACACACATGCTAAAATAGACTGCTGAGATATTTTACTTTCTGTACATCTACTTTTTCAGGTTTTCTATAATGCCTGAACACTAAGTAGGCAAGCTAGATCTGGATGCCTACACCCACAGTGTGCGTAAAGGTGTAAGCCCAGAAGCAAACTTCATTTGTGACACTTCTCAACAGCAGGGAAAACACTTTCCTGCCCTCTAACTGTTTGTTCTCCTTCCAAAAGCTCCTTCAGATCCCACAAATTCCAAGAGACTTCTCAGTCAAAGACCACTTTCTCCCAACTTTCTATGGTTCTGTTAATTTTTGACAAATCATTCTCTCTACTTTTTGCACAGTTCAGCTACCATTCAAAACCTGTGCACAATTTATAATGCTTTATAAAATAATGTGTGTGGTCAGTATTAGACAGCATTTCCTTCAGAAATGGTGCAGTTAAAAGGGATCAGAATTAAAAGATTTCATGCTTTCCACATAATCAGAAGACAGATGCAACATACTGTTAAAATCAGGTCTAAGCATTAATACAGGAAGGCTTTATCACCAGTAAGAATTAAGAACATTACCCAATACATACTCCATATACATATTGGTGAATACTGTTCTGAGAATTTCAGGAGCCCTTCAGACTGGTAATAGTGCCATCTGTGACCACAAGAACTACAGAAGAGACCTTTTTATCCCCAGCCTGTGCAATTCTCTGTGAAAACAGCATATGCTAAGTGAATTGTTCTCATGAAGGGATCACTTTCCCTGCATACCCGGAAAATTTTGTGCATCCTCATGGTGGCAGAGCAGAAGATGAATCTTGTTAGAAGTAAGCGAAGAAATTCATCCCCAAAAAACTGAAGGAAAGCCTGATCTGCAGAAAGGAAGAAGGTAACACTTAAAGAAAACTTGATAAAGAACAGCATTAAGGCAAGAAACCTTTGAGGAAACACATGGAATAGCTGTGCATTTCTCACTCAGTCTGCATTATCCTTTACACAAGTTGAGGAATACAAAAAACAATTAAAAGAAAAATCAGCTTGGGTTGTCTATTGAGCTGTCGGTTGTAGAAGATGTAGATCTTTCAGGACATACCTATGGAGCGGGAATGAGTCAGCAGCTGGGCAATATCCCGGTTGATTTTTCTAAGGTAATCTTGACACTTCTCCCACAATCCTCTGCGCATGCTTGATAATCCAGAGACAAATAGGAATGCCATTAAAGGATTGTTCAGAAAGAGGGTGAAGAGGCTACCCCGCTGAGACTGATCTAAAAGCCAATAATAAATAACAACATGATGCATTTGGCATGTCAAACAGAAGAGCTGCCCTTGCTGCAGAACAAAATCCTGAACCCATCACTCATTCATCTGTTACAGAGACTTGAACTCGCTGCACTGTCTAATAATGTTTTCCCTGCCCTTATGATGGGTTAAATCACATGCATTATCAGGAAAACAGCAGTTCAGGATCGTAGCATATATGTGCACAAGCCAGGTGCAGAAGAGACTGCATCGGTGCTTATGTTTTTCCAAATCTGTGAACAGTTTTACTGCAATTTGTGTTATCACAGAATATAAAATGTGTTTATGAAGTCATAACTGACCAAACTGTCTCAAAATACTTCCCTATTTTAGGTTTTAATAGAAGCATTACTGGACAAGGGTATACAAGATGTCTGTATAGATGAACAAATAACACTTGAGACATAGGGTCTCCAACCCAAAATCTACATAAGCGTCCCCCTTCTATTCATCCTCTCCTTAATTCTGAAGAAATCTACTCCTTTTCCTGGCAGGGCTTCTGGCTTTTATTTAAGAATTTTTTAAGACAAGAAAGCAGAGATAAAAGTTAATGTGGAATCTCCTTAGGACTCTGGTCACAGTGTGTCAGTTTATGTACATTAAAATTAGGGCCTCTGCTGGAGACACTCACTGTTTTAAAAGGTAAGTTCTATTGTTGATTAGAATATCTGTTGAATTAAATAGTTTCACTTGAACAATTCTTAATTTCTAAAAAAAAGCTTCATTTAAATAGAACTTACCTTAAAGCAATTGTAGTCTCCAGCTTCCCATGCATTCACTTGATGAACACCATTCTTGTGCCACAAACTATGTCAGCAGACTGGACTTCATGCTCAGAAGTAGCAGTAAAATGACAGCCCTGACCAAGATACCCCAGAACCATTTACAGTTATTGGCATTGTGAAGTTTTTATAAAGGTAAATATGATTAGAGCAATTAATTGCTGCAAACTTCTTTTAAGCTCTGACAAGTGAATCTCCTGAACACACTGGAGTCCACACTGCATCCTCCATTCCTAACAGAAGAGGCAGATGGCAAATCAGTCCTGGGTCATTTTTAACCTAGAAGATTTCAGAAGTGTTCTGGTCCATGAGCTGTCCCTACAGGAATCATTGCATCTTCTCTGTAATATGTAAATCTAACATTTTTTTGTTAAGCAACCCTCAAAATGCAGCAACAGGTGTCACAGAGACTGCAGACTGGTTATAAAGTCCTGGTCTCGGGACTGTGGCTAGGACAGGGAGTAGGTAGTGTAATCCTAGCAACATTTCTATTGTAGTGAAACTTTTCTCAAGTGCTAGTCATAGAAGAAATGAACTACAAGACCAGCACCAGGACATTTCCACCTTGCTGCATCTGAGGAGATATTACATGCTGGTGCTGATCAGACAGTCTCCTGCCAATCATGCCACGTTAAAGAAGTCATTCACTGTGAACTTCAAGTAAATTCTGGGCATGCCAGACTGGTCCAGCAATATTCACCCCAGCTGGGATCATCACATAAAGAAAAAGTCTTCCAAAAGCAGACAAGTTTCCATATAGCATCCATCAGCTCCAAAAATTATGCAGACAGACAGACAAACAAGTGATACAACTGAAAGCTGCTAAAGAACACCTTCATACCTTGTAATGCTTTGGGATATGCTGTTGGAGAAAGCAAGCACACCAGTGGTTGTCCAAATAAATTTGTGAAGTTCTGCAATAGAAAATAATTAAAACATCCTTAGGTCAGAACCCCAATCTGTTTAACTGATACAGTTAAGGCTACTAATTGAGGTAGGTAAGCATACCAGAAAAATGGAGCCACTAAGGCTAACATTCAATTCTTCATATACCACAGCCCAACAGAAAAAAAACAAATTTTAAAAAAAATGTTAAATTCTCTCACCCCCAACAACCGGCACAAGTTTCACAGAAAGAGGGCTTCTACAGATAACCTATTAACCCACTAGAATAATGGAATTACTTAAAAATTATATTCTATGATATGAAGTAGAAGCCGTTTATTTTTAGACACAAAAGCAAGTTACCTTCTTTGTCCCTAGCTCAATAATTCAATGTCCCTAGCTCGATTGTTCAATTAAAGTAACTGCAATTTTCTTTTGTTTAACAAGCAATAGGACTGTTCCTACTAGAACAAGAGAGCCAGAGGGAGTTTGGTTTTAAAATAAACAAAGCCTGTTATTGGAAAACTTATTCTTACTGAAATATCTTATTTTCCTTCAGTACTAGTATAAATGCACCAAACTGCACAAGAAAGCCAGCAGACAGCACTACTATACCAAAGGAAGAGTCCTTCTGGTCTAGCACATAGCGCAGGTCCAAAACAGGAAAAAGGTTCTTCAATTAACTATTAGAGCCTGTCCTCATGCCCTAAGCTAGTAATACTACCAGAACTGAAGAGCTGTGAAGTCAGAAAGGACAGACTAATTCATCTGTACACCTCTAATGCATGTATTCACATCGTGCAACAGGGGTCAGATGAATGCAATTCAGTCCCTTTAGATCAGATTTTATACTCCTAAAGTACAAATTATGAATTTTAGTTACAGGTCATGGAGAATCATCAATGGGCTGAAAAATTAAATGGTTATGCAGCTGGGCTCTGTTTTCACCCAATTCGAACAGATTTCCATTCCTTCCATTGTGCTTTATTTCAATTAGTTTCATTAAAACAATTAATTCTAAACTTGTTAAAATACTGAAAATGGTGGCCTGGTCTAATCAAAGTAATGCATTTTGTATGCATAACAAAATGCTGATTAGGCTTGAAAGCTCTGTTCCAAGAAGTGATCCAGGAAGATTTATGGGCTAAATATTATAGGTCTAGTCTCCAGTCAAAAACCATTACTGCACAGACAATAGCTGTAAGCCAAACTACTAATTGATAATACTGAACACTATAGGGAGAATTTTAAATGCTAGCAGGTGTCTCTGCAACCATTACTATTCTGGCCCATTAGGAACAGAATAATCCCAGAACTGCTACTGGCACCAAGGGGTTTGAACATTCCTGCAGCACAACTGTTTAGCATTAGGAAACTGTCACAGCTGGGGTTAAATATTGCAGGTGACCTGGTTAAAAATCAGAACAAATGTTTTTACACTCCACTGCTGAAAATAACAATTTACTGAAGCAATGCCAAGAACCACCTTCTGAAGGCCCTAGTAGTACAGTATTAATCCTTTTAAGATGTCCAAGACCACTCTAGACTATGAGCATTTTAAAACAGCTCAAGTTCAAAACTTTTTGCTGCTTTGAACTGAAGATGTCAAACATGGCCATTAAGCACTGCAACGGAAGGAGATCACCGTCATGCTGAGGGGTACAAGAATGACATTCTCTGCACTAAAACAGAAGGAGAGAGCACAAATACTTAAATGCAGAACCATTAAACCTTTAATGGCATCGCAACAGCAGCAGCAGCAGCTCCAAGGGTAAAACCACTCCAAGAGCTTGAAAGCCAGGCTGCCTGAAATTGCAGAGAAGTCTGAATAGACAAACACAGCTTGCAGTTATGTATTTAGCTGAAGGTGGAAGATAAAGGATGAGACTCTATAACAAAGTGCAGCTGGTCTGACAAATTTGCAAGTCACTTCCTGGCAGGGCTCCCTTTCTGTCATCACCATTTAAAGTGCTCAGGAGGAAAGAAAGAAAGAAAGAATGCACACAAGAGTGGAAAGCAGCTCTTAGGAGAAGGGCTGTGAGGCGTTTGTTAATGCCAAAACTGCTAGCAGTTCCATTTGAATATCAGATTAGCTACTGTTCTATCATAAAGAATTGGAATAGCAGCATAAGATGGAATAAGCATTGGCTCCTAGTTTTCACACGCTTGCACAAACCCTTTGCTTGCACTGATGCGCTCTGCCTCTGAAGCATTTCATTTTCACTAGACTCACCCCACATTGTTTCAACACTTTTGCCGTATTAGGCAACCAAGCACACACAGAACAGACTTACATGTAAGGTCTGGAAGACCCTGTGACTGAGCACTACAGTATTTACTTCTAGTTGAACATGCTACACCCACACGTGAATGGTAACAGATTTCCTAAAAGTACCTTAAGGCTGAAAAAACACTTTTGTAAACAGACGCCTGTACCTGCCTCCCCAATTTCTTAACATCAGAAGAGTTCCTAGAAGCCATTTCCAGAACCTGATCAAGAAACAATACCAAGGACTACCAAAGCAGTTATTTCACCCATGCTCATGAACCAAGATGGGCTGTTTCATGAGCTTGGGGGGGGAACAAACAAGGGACTGGGTAACTGGTATCAAGGTTTGGCTTATAGCAAAAAATAACTGGGGAGGGGGGAAGGAGAAGGGAAGGAGAGAGCCAGGCTGAGATTAGAGTCATTGCTCTTTTCACTGCATGGAAATTTTAGGCATAGTTTGGACCAGATTAAAGTATTTGATTTATTTTTAGCTAAACTTAAAACAGCTTTCTACTGAAAGCACTGCTCATGCACTGGACTCTTGGATTCCTTTGGGACTTGTGCCTGTGAGACACCCGCCTGCCCAAAGAGACCACGCATGTGAACAAAACTGTCTAATAATGCCTTCTCTCAGAACATGCCTGATTCACATATTCCTCATTTCCTACTGCAGTAGCTGAAAGAATAGCTCTGTGGTTAAACTGGAAAAAGAGTCAAGAAATTCAGAGTTATTTCAGAGTCTGCCACAATCTTCCCGCATGGCTGTGGACAAGTCATGAAAGCTCCCGGCATCTGCATTTCCCTCTCTGTAAACTGGGGTAATACTAACAAACCCAATGAAGTTAAATTTACTGGCATTTGAGAAGTTATTCTAAATGGCACAAAAAGGAACTAGGCAAAAGGCAACACTTTGTTATGACTTTTAGGGCAGAGGGTCCTCAAATTGATACACACATCTTGAATCATATGATCACTGTTGTGCTTATTCTTAGCCAATGCATGCCTCTGAAAAAGCAACACAGAGGACAGACCATGAGCTCATCTGGCCACTAGACGTCCCTACTGTTCCTCAGAAATACAGTCTCAAATATTCATTTGTTGGATTGCCAATAAAAGAGCTGCAAAAGGAAGACATCAGGAAGTGAAAGTTTCCCGTACCTAGCACATATTTTAACAGCCCATTCACTACTGAAATAATATCAATGTCATCTCAATGTACTTGGTTGCTTTGGAATTAATCAAATTTACTTTCATGTTACCTGAATTGCAAATTACCAATGTTGATTTGGCATGAAACAATTCTACCCTGACTGTTTCCACAGCATCCAGTCAGAAGCGATTTTGTTCCTAGCTGGTATAAGCACTAGAAGATGCTGAATGTATATTTTATGTTTATGGTGTATTTTTGCCTGAATTTACTGCTGTTATTTTCTCTTGTTCAAGTTATTTTTCAGATGTATACAATTAACAACACAAAGCTCTGTGGGTTAACTTGTCTGTGTCAAGTAAAGCAGATCAGTGAAGAATGGCTCAAGTGATGATAGCAGATTAAGTAACCACCAGCCAAAAAGAGAAACTTGTCTTTGGCATATAACAAAAATAAACCTCCCACCAGAGACCTTGGAAATCTTTAACTGTTTTTTCCTCCAGAAGGATTTATTACTTTCCAATGAGCAGCTGTTCACATGCTTCTCCCTCTTGTTCCTATTGATAGGATCAGATCCTGACTAGCATGCAAAACCTCAAAAGACTAAATACAAAAGCGCTTAAAAATAACCTGATAAAAAGAATAAGCTATCTAGGAGTTGACACTGTATCCTGCTGTACATGCAGCTGCTTTCCAAAGCCTTACCTTATAGGCGACACTGTTTGAAGAGTCCACAATGATAAAGAGGGGCTTTCTTGTGAAAGGGTAGAGATCACCAGGGTGAAGGCTGGAAAGAGAAAGAGACACTTCACAGAGCACTAGAATTTCTGTGAAGCTGCAATGGGGACACACAACTTCTAGTCATATGACTGCCCACATCAAGAGAGGGAAAGCAGAAGAAAACAACAAAGCCCAATAGTCCAAGTCAGAGACTAGGCCAGAAGGGACCAATGCAATCGCTAGTCTGAGCCTGCATGCAGCAGGGACCATAGGTTTCTCCTGCATTAATTCCTGTTGGAACTACAGCCTATTAGAAAAATGTCCCATCCTGATACCAAGTTTTCCAGCAATGGAGAACCCACTGCAACCCTTGGTGAGTTGTTCAGAGGGTTAAACTGCCCTTTGATGTTAACATTTTGTACTTTATTTTTAAGCTGAATTTCAAGCCCTTCAACTTACAGTGATATAGTAGTTTTTCATTATATTCGTACATGCTAAACCAAAGAGCCCATCATCAAGGTTTTGTTTCTAAACACATGGTTACAAACTGATCACGTTATCACTTAGCTTTCTAAAATAAGCTAAGGAAACTGAGTTTCTCTAATTTCTCCACTACAGCTTAGGTTTTTCTATGCTTTAAAACATTCTCACTTGCTTTTCTTCAACATCCTTCTTGAACTGCAGACACCAGACTGGGACGTAACATTCTAGGAATGGTCACACTTGTGTCACATACAGACTAACATGTTCATATTCCTTCAGGATTCCCATGATTTTACATTCCAGGATCATATTAGCATAGGTGTCTTTTGCAGTGAGAATAATATCCCAAAATTAAAAACAATTAGGGGTTTTAACAAATGGGTATAAAACACCTGAACACCACACAAAAGTTCCAGGATGGGTCAGTACAAACCAACATCCTCTTCTCTAGCCTTTCTGGAAAGTGGGTAAGGGCATGTGCACTGTACACCCACCACTGCTTTCTCACATACGACCCTCCACATATGCTTCATCAGTTCATAATTATCATGCTGTCTAGCAGAGGTTCAAGTGGACTTACTCCCTAAGTGTTAAGAAAGAGAGCCAGGGCTCCAGCTATTGACAAGACTTCCATGATTTCAGGCAATGATGCCAAACAATCTGTATGATCTTAACATGGATATTTCCTGAAATGCTTAAAAATGCTCCAGTGGAGTCCTCAGACAGTGCTGAATGTACTTCTCCATGCTCCCCTACCTTAGCATCTCAGTTCACTGGGCAGAACAGCTGTTAGTGCCATCTCTGCTTGGCCCGAAAGGATGGGGTACCACGGGAAACTAAGGGTGCCTGTAGCTGTGCAGGGAGGATGCTCTGATGTGCTGTAATTAATCAATTAATCAAGTCTGCTAGAGAATGCTAACTAGCACACTCCAGCAGCCTCCGTGTCTCTTGTATCAGTGGCCCTGTGCTTCAACATGGTGGTGGGAGGGTGCTTTAACTAAAGCTTGTTTGATGAGCTTCAGTTAAGGTGCTCCACTGCCATTTTGAAGTGCAGGGATGCTGATAATTAAAGTGCATGCAGCATCTTGTGTAAGAGCAGCTCTCAGAGCTGCTCTTAAAGTATCCTCCCCTTACACCCTTGGAGCACACATAAGAACACCCCAAAAGTCCTCTCCCTTCCACTGACCCCACGCAGGGGCAGTGTGGAAGAGATGGGGAGCCAATGGCCAAGTGCTCTGGTGGGGAGTACTAAGACAGACTGCTACTCCTGCACACTGGAAATGGAAGGAGCAGACAAGAGGATCACGGAGCACTTGCACTCAGAGCTGACAGACACCCATGTGCCCACTTTCAAATGACTGCTAGCATTCAAGTCTAACTCACTTGTGCCCACCCATGGCCTCCAACAATGGAAAACTCGGAAGGAAGTGGAGGGAGGATTAGGGACATACTACATCCATTTATTTATGTTTAACCTTAAGCTGAGCTGGAGACCTGAAGTTTTGAAACAGAGGGTCCAAAAGCTATATTCCTCAAGCAAAATATAGCAATGTTATTACCATCACACTATATGTTATAACCATCACACTACATCCAATAGCTGTATGTGCTCAAGATGGCATGTGCTGCACAAGTGGCCCCACTCAGTACTGAAGGCAGAGGTCTATCTCCTACTCTTACTTTTGCTAGAATGCAGGTGGAGTTGACAGTGAATGCAGACTGACAGAAGCAGAGATGAAAGTACACTGAAACTTCCTCAGCCTGACTAAGGGTTTTTGAACCCGAAAGCTTGCTTAAAATTTTTTTTCCAACTATTTAAGTTGGTCTAATAAAAGATATCAGAATCACCCAAAGATCCTTGTCTGCTCTTACTTTCTGCCACCCCATCCCCCAACCCCTAGTTCATACAGGAAACCCACACATCTCTGAAGTTTTGTAACAAGTATTTGTTAAACAACATAACCCACTTTTTTCAAGAAAAGAGCCCAGTCGGTTTTGATGCCTTTTTCCCCGTGAAAGAGAGAAAGCATGCCTCTTCTGCTTGCTGAGATTATGAAAACTTACCAGTGCATCTCCTTGTAAGACTGGTTTCGCTTGTGGATTGCATCCCCATTTATAATGTCTCTGTTACTGTTTGTAAGAACACCACCAAAATCATATGGACCTACAAATGGCAAAGAAACATCAAGATCAGCTGACATAGCACAACTGAGAGCTACCGATATTGTTGGACAAAAGTAAGTGAATTTGAACTATTATGGTTTGGGAATAAAAGGATCATGGAACGCTTGCAATTTGCTAGCCATGCAATTGAAGTTGTAGCCATTTTAGTCATTTCAGTGTCTATCAACTGCTTTGGTAATGCAATATGCTCCAGAGCTTATACTTTATTCAGTCTTTAAAACAGAGTATAAAGGAGACCAAAGACAAATATATTGTACCCTGTTAAGACTTTGTAATAAAAGGGTTTCATCTGGAGGCATCTCCAGGGACACTTTATACAAGCAAGTTAATACTGTATTTATATTACTACATGAATCAATGTATTCCAGAATCAGAATCTGGCCTTCAGATAATTAAGATCAACCAGTTTCAAAACCTGAGCCTTTCCCAGGCTGCCATAAACACCAATGTCTACAATCAGCGCACTGCAAGGAGCAGCAAGAGGGGAGCAGAGAAACTCTGGAAAGCTTGTACATGAAGACAGTTTATTTTCAGTGCTTCAAAGTTCCCATTGTTATTAGTGCAATGCCAGACACATGGTAACGGTCATTCTTGAGATTTCTGTTTCTGAAATTCTGTATTTTTCAAAGCTACATTAGGACTAGACAGCCCAAGTTTTGCAAACTCAGTGGAATATTTGCTAAGTGAGTATATCTGGGCTAACTTCTTAACTGGCCAACGAACAGCAGATAGAAAAATAAAAAACAAAATCTGATTGCCACAAAAATGCCAAGGGTTCTTACAAAAGTGTGCAAGACCCCAGCAAGTTCTTCACCCTGGTCTGGGCAATCAACCCTCTTTAACACTGACAGGGGGATAACACAGGTACTGCATCTTCCTTATCCTGCTACGCATCTACGTAACTGGATTTTAACATAACTAAATACAGAAAAAACCCTTCCTTCAAAATGGAGAAGTCATCAATCATCTTCAAGGGGAGCTTTAGGGTGGAGAATCAGGAACAGAGCGCAAGTTCATTCAGTACTGTTACAGGGTCTTCTCTGTGACTATAGAGCCAAAACCAGAACATGGAGTTCAGTGTTACAACCTGCAGTTGCTCTTTAATACGGAGCATAACACACAGGGAGTGCTAACCTTGCAATCCACATTCCTTATTTGAAAAGTGTAACCACTAGCCCATGTGTTTCATGCACCTCTTGGGAACAGGAAGCAATGACTACGTGGTTCTTTGCAAGACACATTGGGGGCCTCTATCATAACCCAGGAAGCTAGAACAAGACACGTGGTGGATAAAATGCAGGCTCTAAAGGATAGAACATAGCTGAGAGACCAGAATACACTGGATTATAGCCCAGTGAAAAAAATGTTAAAAGCAATTTAAAAAAATCCTTGCCACAACAGAAAGGCAGCAACGATTTAAAAAAAAAAAAAAAACATTTTGAAAGTCCTACTCATGCATGGAGGATGGAACAGGCATGCATCATATAAAGGAATGCGAGTCTCCAACAGACGAGGTGCATACAATGTTTAGGATGCTTGAAAGAATTTCTTCTTTTAAAGTTTATTATATAAATGTAACCAAATCATTTAATTGCAGTTACCCCACTTGGCCAAACTTAGGTTTTTAGATTGCAGCTGTATTTTCTGCTGGGATGGATGGAAAGGGAAGATGAGGTGAGGGGAGTTGTCAAAATCATGACAAGGGCTTGAACTGTCACATCAACAAACGTGCAAATACAACAACCTTTGCAGAGACTTTCAGCCATTTTGCCACCATTCGCCTGACCCGCTACCTTCATTGTACTCATCAAGAATTGACAAATGCCATTTTAACTAACTGTATCAAGTTAACTGTACGCAAAATGACCAATTGAGCCAGCAATGTCTTCAATATTGATGAATTTATAAACAACTCCGATGCATTAAAATCTTGGACATGTCCTCAGAAAAGGTTTCAGGTCAGTGTATGCTAATTAAATCCATGGAATTAGCTGCTCTCTAACATCCAAAGAAAAGCTAGTATTGTAACACAGATGGACACATGAAATTGGACTTGTCCTCTGGAAAGTTGCGTGACACCTTTTTCGGTCACTTGCCCTGGAATAGAAAGAGAATTCAAGCCCTGTTCATGACAGGGAGCATTCCTTTATTATACCTTCACTATCCGAACGACCTGAGGGGAACACTCCTGTAGCAGACAAGTAAATCAGCAGCACGCTGTTTGCGGGCAGCTCCTGAAATTCAAGGAGGGGGGGGAAAAGGGGGAGCAGGAAGGAGATGCATATATTTATTGTAATAGGTCACAGATATTCTGCTTCAGCCTGATAAAATCATTGCCATTTCAAGGCGCGTGCCCCCCTGCCTCTGGCTCCTTTTCATGTTTCTATATTATACAGAACCCATACTGCAGGTGTGCAGGCTCTTTGAAATGTGAGTTTTAAAGTCTGACTGGCACATCAGGTTCAGGAGCTGTAAGAGTGCATCAGTTTCCCCGCAACCCTCTGGATACCTAAAAAGGCCCTGAGCCTTCCCAAAAAAGTAGAACCCAGAAAAGATCATGTCCCTCTAGAAAAAAGGGATTTCTCAACTGTTCCAGGATCCTAAAAGTTGTTCTTTGCTCTTTAACAAAACAAAACAGGGCCAGACTGATTTGCAGCAAACCCATGATGCTGGATCCTGCACAGGTCTGAGAAAGAGCTGCAGGCACGCTAATGTTCAGCCTTTCTATTGCTTGTCTGCTCAGGGGCACCAATACCAATGACCTTTGCCCACTGGAGAACGGACTGGGTCTCCAGGCACCCACACCACCACAGACACACAGAAGGTATCATTTTAGGCTCATCAACTGTGACAACTGTTTCTGTACAGAGGAAGCATATTCTGTTTTTAGCAACTAAACCTCCAGGCTGCTGATGGTGCAGTCATAGTTAAATATATACTGGGCCCTACAACTGTGTTAAACAGAAACCAGCCATCATATTTAGGACATATAAAATGGGAATTCTTGTCTCAATTATTTTTTTATTTAGTAAGATGTTCCATTCTGGAGATTATTTCAACATGTGGTAACTACATCAAGTTTTACAAACCTTAAATGATGCTGCTAGAAATGTATACAGCTGGCTGAAGGTTGGTTTATACAGCAAGTACTTATGGGGATTTTCCCGCCTGGCTGGTTTCTCAGTTGATTCCTATTAAAACAAACAAAAATCACATGCTATATAAAGCTAAGGTGGCTTCATAAACATCTTTAACTTCAATTTTCCATTTATCAGAATATTTCACCTTCAACACGTTTCCCCCACACATAGTCTGTCCATGTTTCATTCACTACTGTGAAGGAAAATGAGACAAATGAACCTCGTGTCAGAAGATGTTAGTCTACAAGCTAACCCCCAGTTCAATTTATAGTCCAAGATAAAAGCAAGATACAGGTGACTTTTACACAGCAAGGTGAGCAAATTCACTCTCCCATTCAGTTGGTTCTTAATACCTTATGAAAGCTCTTTGGCCATATTCATAAAGATGCTCCCTACAAACAGCACAAGCTAGCTCTGGTACTACTTTCCTTGCTTTGTACTTTACTCCTCTGAAAGAGAAATATTTTCTTCCGTTGTAATCACCTAAGACAATTTGCCTGCGCTGTGGATGTGGAAGAAACATAAAAGGCTGAACGTTTCCTCTTGATCTAAAAATAACAAAATCTGCCGTAGGTTAGTCTAGAATAGATATTTAATAGCTATGACCCAAGCAAGAGGGACAATGCAAGAGTCCACTTAGCTAGCGGGAAAGGAAGGGGTTTGAGGACAACAAACAAAATTTACTTTTTTATTTACCATCTAGAAATACTTGTAACTGAAGCTTCCACATGTAACTGAAAAGCTAACACCCATGTAAAGTCTAGAGTTTAAAACGTTCTGTATCAGGACAAGAGTTCTGACAGCATACCTACCCTGCTCTGCACACAGGGACAGGGCAGAGAGATTACAGACTGAAATGAACTGAGTTCTGCTGCCAAGTTTGCAGTTGAGAAATGAAACTCACCTGCATTCCAGGTTTATTCATCTGTGAAGCCAAGTTCATCGGTTCCCTTTCAAGTGCTTGAAGCATTCGAAACATATCAATTGTTAACTCACTGAACTTGACCTGCAAGAGAAACACTGCCATCACTAACACTTTTTGCCTGCCACAGAAAACAGTTATTAGATTTATCAGAAATTATCTGGGCAAGATCTTTGAGCTGCATATTGAAGAGAGTAAATGAAGGACTATATGATGTCTGAAATGCACCACTGAGTACCTAGAAGAGGTACAGGTGAGAGGAGAAGGCCACCTGACCAAAATTTTCCCAATTCTCCTTGGAAAGACACATATCCATTTAATTAGATATTGGACTGAGAATTTCATTAGGATCAATGCAATAGATGAGACTCTCTCCAAACAACTTTTTACAAAAATCCTGCCTCTTGCTTGTTCTGAACACGTTCAAAGCTTGAGACAGTAGAAGAGATTGTTCTTTAATGAATATGCGTGGTTAAAACAACCACAGAAAAACAAACACATGCGACAAACGTAGTTGGCTCGTATCAGAACAACTCTTTACAGCTGTCACTTAATTTTTGCCAAACTCTCAGCTTATCTAGTTTCCCTCTTATCCCTGCTGAAAGATTTTATTAATTTCCACTGAGCTCTCTAATTTCCTTTAACAAAATTAGAAAAAACAAAATGAACAAAAACCCAAATACAAAACTCAATCTCCTCCGATTCAAATTGAAGACAGACATATAAACAGCCCTTTGTAATTGCTTGTACCTGGTTATTGCAATTCCCAATAATTAGTGCATCTGCAAGAGCAAGCTGTCCCACAATCATTCCTTGTTCCAGCAACGGAGCCCCTGTTTCAGACAGTCTGTTGGAAGTGATTACGATGGTATTGTCATCATTCAGAACCATCACAGGGTCTGCCTGGAAAGACAATCAACTCACAGCATGAATTTTAAGGAGACCTACAGGGTCCACAACTGGAGACCAGAAGGAGCTCTATGGCCTGTCACTTAGAACAGAGATATCTTGTAGCTGAAGCAAAGCTGTGAAAAGGAATTTATTTAATAAGACCATAAGAACTACCATTTATTGGGTAATACCATAGGTCCATCTTGCCCAGGACCCTGTGTCATATAGTGGCAGAGTGTGGATTTCATAGATTTCATAGACATCAGGGCTGGAAGAGACCTCGGGAGATCATCGAGTCCAGCCCCCTGCCCAAAGGGCAGGAAGTCAGCTGGGGTCATAGGATCCCAGCAAGATAAGCATCCAATTTACTCTTGAAGGTGTTCAATGTAGGTGCTTGAACCACCTCCGCTGGCAGACTGTTCCAGACCTTGGGGGCTCGGACAGTAAAGAAATTCTTCCTTATGTCCAGCCTGAAACGGTCTTGCAGGAGTTTGTGACCATTCGACCTCGTCATCCCTTGGGGCACTCTGGTGAACAAACATTCCCCCAGATCCTGGTGGTCACCCCTGATAAACTTATAGATTCATAGATTCATAGATGCTAGGGTCGGAAGGGACCTCAATAGATCATCGAGTCCAACCCCCTGCATAAGCAGGAAAGAGTGCTGGGCCTACATTACCCCAGCTAGATACACATCTAGCCTTCGCTTGAAGACCCCCAGGGTAGGGGAGAGCACCACCTCCCTTGGGAGCCCATTCCAGACCTTGGCCACTTGAACTGTGAAGAAGTTCCTCCTAATATCCAATCTAAATCTGCTCTCTTCTAGCTTGTGGCCATTATTTCTTGTAGGTGAATAAATACTCACCAATTCCCTTCTGTGCCCCCCTGATGAACTTATAGGCAGCCACCAGGTCGCTTCTCTTGCGGAGGCTGAAAAGGTCCAGTTTCTCTAGTCTCTCCTCGTAGGGCTTGGCCTGAAGGCCCTTAACCATACGAGTGGCCCTTCTCTGGACCCTCTCCAGATTATCCGCATCCTTCGTGAAGTGCGGCGCCCAGAATTGCACGCAGTACTCCAGCTGCGGTCTGACCAGCGCCCGATAGAGGGGAAGTATCACCTCCTTGGACCTATTTGTCATGCATCTGCTGATGCACGATAAAGTGCCATTGGCTTTTCTGATGGTTTCGTCACACTGCCGACTCATGTTCATCTTGGAGTCCACTAGGACTCCAAGATCCCTTTCCACTTCCGTGCCACCCAGCAGGTCATTTCCTAGGCTGTAGGTGTGCTGGACATTTTTCCTCCCTAGATGCAGCACTTTGCATTTCTCCTTGTTGAACTGCATTCTGTTGTTTTCTGCCCACTTGTCTAACCTGTCCAGGTCTGCTTGCAGCTGCTCCCTGCCCTCCGGGGTGTCCACTTCGCCCCATAGCTTAGTGTCATCTGCAAACTTGGACAGAGTACATTTCACTCCCTCATCCAAGTCGCTGATGAAGACATTAAAGAGTATCGGTCCAAGGACCGAGCCCTGCGGGACCCCACTGCCCACACCCCTCCAGGTCGAAACCGACCCCTCCACCACGACTCTCTGGGTGCGACCCTCCAGCCAATTCTCCACCCACCGGACTGTGCAGTCATCCAAGTCACAGCCCCTTAACTTGTTCACCAGTATGGGGTGGGATACCGTATCAAAGGCCTTCCTGAAGTCCAAGTATACGACATCCACCCCTCCTCCTGCATCGAGGCGTTTTGTAACCTGGTCATAAAAAGAGACTAGATTGGTCAGGCACGATCTGCCTGCCACGAACCCATGCTGGTTTCCCCTCAGCATAACTTGCCCTGCCGGGCTCTCACAAATGTGAGCCTTTGAAAAAATTATCAAGACTTTGCCAAGGATGGAGGTGAGACTAACTGGCCTATAGTTGCCCGGGTCCTCCTTCCTCCCCTTCTTGAAAATGGGAACCACATTGGCCCTTTTCCAGTCCTCCAGGACTTGACCCGTGCGCCACGAGCATTCAAATATTCCCGCCAGTGGCTCTGCAATGATGTCGGCCAGTGCCTTCAGTACCCTCGGATGGAGCTCATCCGGGCCTGCCGACTTAAAGGCATCCAGTTCTTCCAAGTGACCCTGCACCACCTCAGGGTCCACGCATGGAAGTCTGGTGCCTTGCTGCTGCCTCCCTACACTCCCAGTGAGAGACTTGTCATGCCTCTCGCTTAGGAACACTGAGGCGAAGAACTCGTTGAGGAGTTCAGCCTTGTCCCCTCTGTCCGTCACCAATTGTTTCTGCCCATTTAGCAGAGGTCCTATTCCTCCCTGGGCCTTCCTTTTACTCCCTATATATCTAAAAAACAATTTCTTATCGTCTTTTACTTGGGTTGTCATCCTCAGCTCCATGGTAGTTTTGGCCTGTCTAACTGCCTCCCTACAAGCACGAGCAGAAGAGGTATATTCCTCTTTGGTGATCTCTCCCTGTTTCCACTTTTTATGTGCTCCCCTTTTGGCCCTTAGTCTGCCCTGGATTTCTCTGGTCAGCCAGGGAAGCCTCCTGGCCCCTTTCCCTCTTTTACCTCTCACGGGGATCGTCTCGCTTTGTGCTCGAAGGATAGTTTCCTTAAGGCACAGCCACCCTTCTTGGGCTCCCATCATTTCAAAACTACTACTCTGTAGTGTGTCCTTCACTAATCGCCTGAGTTCACTGAAATCAGCTTTCCTAAAGTCCAGCACGTTCACCCTACTAGTTACCTTACCCACTCGACGCCTTATGTGGAATTGTATTTTTAGGTGATTACTGTCCCCCAGATGGCTACCGATCTGTAGGTCCCCTACTATGTCATCCCCCGTTGCCAATACCAGATCCAGTAAGGCATTCCCCCTAGTGGGACCATGTACCTCCTGCGTCAGGTGGAGGTCCTGTACACAGGTTAGAAACCTGCGTGAGCGGTGGGACTTTGCTGTCTGTGTCTCCCAACAGATGTCCGGGTAGTTTAGGTCCCCCATGACCACCGCCTCTTTAGCTTTTATGGTCTCCGAGAGTTGCCTCAGGAGCCCCAAATCTATTTCTTCCCCTTGATGTGGGGGTCTGTAGCAGACCCCTACCACCAAATCCTTTTCTCCTTGCCCCCCATTTAGCCTAACCCACAGTCCTTCTACTTCCTCATCCTTTGATTCTGTCTTGATGAGGGTTGATGTATATTGCTCCTTAACATAGAGCGCAACCCCTCCTCCCTTTTTCCCCACCCTGTCCTTTCTGTACAATCTATAGCCCTCGATATGTACCGCCCAGTCATGGGATGAATCCCACCAGGTTTCCGTCAGCCCCACTAAGTCATAGGCGTTTAGTGCAACCAGGAGCGCTAGTTCATCCTGCTTGTTCCCCATGCTCCTAGCATTAGTATATAGGCACTTGAGCCCTGCGACTGGTGCCTTTGCTGCCCCCCCGCTCCAAGTCCCAAAGGGCTCTTTGTCTCTTACCTTCTCGTTCCTTACCTGTGCCGTATTGGTGACCATCAGATCACCCCTGAGCCTATGCTTTTCCAGGCTAAAGAGTCCCATGGCTCTCAGCCTGTCATCATAAGATCTGTTTTCCTGACCTCTGATCATGGACGTGGCTCTCCTCTGGACTCTCTCAAGCTTCTCCACATCCTTTTTGAATTGTGGAGCCCAAAACTGGACGCAGTACTCCAGCTGCGGCCTCACCAAGGCCGAGTACGAGGGCAGAATGACGTCCTGGGATTTGCTCGAGAAGCATCTATGGATGCAAGCCAGCGTTTTGGTCGCTTTACTAGCTGCAGCATCACACTGGAGGCTCATGTTCATCTTGTGGTCAATGATG
Source organism: Crocodylus siamensis (assembly GCF_052110815.1). Classification (NCBI taxonomy): domain Eukaryota; kingdom Metazoa; phylum Chordata; order Crocodylia; family Crocodylidae; genus Crocodylus; species Crocodylus siamensis. The sequence goes on from NC_143405.1 coordinate 1,547,658, forward strand.
ACCCCCAAGTCTCTTTCTTCTGTAGTGCTATCCAACGTAGCACTCCCGAGCCTATAAGGGTGCTGCAGGTTTTTCCTCCCAAGGTGGAGAACCTTGCATTTTTCGGTGTTAAACACCATGAGGTTCTCGTCTGCCCATTTGCTGAGCTTGTCCAGATCAGCCTGGATCACCCGCCTATCTTCTGGCGTGGATGCTTTGCCCCAAAGTTTGGTGTCATTGGCGAACTTGGCCAGTCCGCTTCTGACTCCAATGTCCACATCATTAATGAAGATGTTGAACAGGATGGGTCCCAGGACAGCTTTGAGGGACCCCACTGGTCACAGGGCACCACGATGAGTGACTGCCATCGATTACAACCCTCTGGGTTCGACCACGGAGCCAGTTTCCCAGCCAGAGGATTGTGGTGGAGCCAAGGCCACAACTGGCCAGTTTGGCCAAGAGGTGATCATGGGATACTAGATCAAAAGCTTTTCTGAAGTCAAGATATATGACATCAATCTCTTCTCCCTTGTCCAGGTGATAGGTCACCTGGTCATAGAAGGAAATAAGATTGGTCAAACAAGACCTACCCGCAACAAACCCGTGCTGGCTGTCCCTTAGGATGTTAGCCTGGGCCAGTCCATCAAGGATGGCCTCCTTAATAAACTTTTCTAAGATCTTCCCCAGGATAGAAGTCAGGCTAATGGGCCTGTAGTTAGCCGGATCCACTCTCCTCTCTTTCTTGAAGATCGGCACCACATTGGCCTTCTTCCAGTCTTCGGGCACTACACCAAAGCGCCAGGAGTTTTCAAAGACCCGTGCCAGGGGCTGGGCTATGACGCTCGCCAGCTCCTTGAGGACCCTGGGGTGCAGATTGTCAGGGCCAGCTGACTTGAAGATGTCCAGCTTCTCAAGGTGTTCCTTCACGAGGTCAGCATTTATGGAGGGTAGGGGATCCCCATCACCCGGATCTCCCTGTCCCATAGCAGGCATGGGCGTCCCACGGGACTGATGAAAGACTGACGCAAAGTACCTATTTAATAGGTTGGCTTTTTCCCGGGCGTCAGTTGCCCCATCTGGTTTAGCAGGGGTCCAACATTGCCCTTGCTTTTCCTCCGGCTCCCCACATATCTGAAAAAGGACTTTTTGTTGTCCTTGATGCTTGAAGCTAGTTGGAGTTCAGTTGCAGCCTTGGCTTTCCTGGTTTGCTCCCTGCAGGACCGGACCAGCGCAGAATAATCCTCCTCCTTGGAGGTGAATCCCATCCTCCATCCTTTGTAGGCTTTCCTTTTTAGCCGCAGGAGGTCCGCTAGGTCCCTAGAGAGCCAGGAGGGCTGCTGTGCCTTCTTGCTGCCTTTCCTCCATGTTGGAATAGATTTAGCTTGTGCACTGAGGATCGCTTCCTTGAGAAGCAACCACTCTTCTTGAACTCCCATCTCCCTGGGGTCACGGTCCCTGAGGGCCTGACCGACAAGCCTCTTGAGCTTGTCAAGGTCGGCTTTTCTGAAGTCAAGGACTTCTGTGTTGCTGACTGACTTGCCAGCTTTACAGCGGATGGTGAAGGTGATCAGCTCGGGGTCGCTGTCACCCAGCTTCCCATCGATCACTAGGTCGCCGATTAGGTCGTCCCCCGTAGCCAGTACCAGGTCAAGCAGCACTTTGCCTCTCGTTGGCCCACAGACTTCTTGAGTCAGGTAGAGGTCATCCACGCACGAGAGAAAGCTTTGCGACCGCTCGGATTTTGCTGAGTGATCTTCCCACGAGATGTCCGGGTAATTGAAGTCGCCCATGACAACCAAGGTCCTGGAGCAAGCGGCCTCAGTCAGTTCCCAGGTGAACTCCTGGTCAAGCTCAGGACTTTGAGTGGGAGGTCTGTAGTAGACTCCCACCGTTGTGTCCCCTGTGCCGTATTCCCCACAAATTTTTACCCAGAGGGTCTCTAGCTGTCGATGCTGGTCGCCAACATCAGCTTGCAGGGACATGTAGCTTTCCTTTACATAGAGAGCTACACCCCCGGCCCTTTTGTCAACACGATCCCTCCTGTACAGGGTATAGCCCTCTATACCCGTGGTCCAGTCATGGGTGGAGTCCCACCAGGTCTCCGTTATCCCAATGACGTCATAATTCTTTGCACTGAGCAGGAGGACGAGCTCGTCCTGCTTGTTGCCCAGGCTCCTGGCATTAGTGTACAGGCAGGCAAGCGTGCCCTTAGGGGCTCTTGCCTTGCCCACAGATTGTGCCAGGGCTGGGGCAGGGGTGGGCTCCCTTAAGTGCCTTGGTCTGCTGGCTTTGCAAGGGTCACTCAGCAGGCCAGCAGTGGCAGTAGTCCCCCCCATCCCCCAGCGGGCTTAGTTTAAAGCCCGGTGGAGCAGGTCAGCCAGCCTGGCTGAGAAGAGCCTCCTCCCCAGGGGAGAGAGGTGGAGGCCATCTCTTCCCAGCAGCTCGCTGCCTCTCTCTCCAAAGAGTGGGCTGCGGTCATGGAAGCCAAAGCCTTCCCGATAACACCAGCGCCGCAGTCTTTGGTTCACCGCGTGGATCCTCCTCTCCCTCCTCAGCGCATAGCCCGAGACTGGGAGGATCGACGAAAACACCACCTGAGCTCCCAGACCCCTAAGCCCCGCTCCCAACTCCCTGTAGCGCCTCATGACCTGGCTGGGGGTGCTCCGAGCCGTGTCATTGGTGCCCACGTGAATAAGGAGCATGAGGTAGTGGTCTGTGGGCCGGAGGAGCTGCGGGATCCTCTCCGTGATGTCTCCGATGCGGGCCCCCGGGAAGCAGCAGACTTCCTGGGCTAAGGGGTCAGGGCAGCAGATTGCCCCTCAGTGCCCCGCAGGATGGAGTCTCCCACAACAAACACCTTTCGTTTTGACTTGGGGAGAGCGGGGGCGGTAGCTGCAGTTGAGCCTGGGTTGCCTGCGGGAGCTGGCAACTGAGCAGGCTCTGCTGGGGCTGCAAGAGGTGCGAACCTGTTGCTAAGCTCTGGCAAGGGAGGGGCCTTGGTGCGGCGGGCCTTCGGGCCCTTGACCACCTTGGTCCATGCCCCTGACTGGGCAGAGCGGGAGGTCCCAGAGTCCTCCTTAGTCGTGGAGGAAGACGGTGCTCTCCCCTGCGGCTCCCGGGGGAGAAGGGCCTGGCAGTAGGAGTCTATCTCCTGCTCGCAGTCCCTGATGGCACGCAGTCTCTGGACTGTGGCCTGGAGCTCCTCCAGCTGGCACGCCAGAGACCCCAGTAGGGAGCAGACCCCGCAAGGGGAGGTGGCCATGCTCCCGGGCCCCAGAGCCTGAGAAAGGGACAGGCAGCCCCCGCAGCCAAGAGCCAGGGGCTCCGTCTGCGTGGAGCCCGGGACCATGGGCTCCGTCTGGGCGGCCGTCTCTGAGGTGCCCAGTGGAGGGGCTGCAGAGCCCGAGGGGACCCTCGGGGTGCGGCACGTGCCCATCCGTGTCATGCCTCTGGTAGGCTGGCTACGGCTGGAGCTGACTACTCTGGGGGGTCGCAGGCAGGGTCTCGTGCCCTCCCGCGCCCTCTCCCACGCGAACTCCGCGCTAACTCGAGCACCTGTTTATGCAGCCTGTTCGCGCGGCTCCGGTCGCGGGGCTCCCTGGGGGGTGGGCCAAGTAGGGGCCTGGGCGGGGGCTTGACCCAGCCCGGCTCCATGCAGCCGGCCTCCTCCCAGGGAGTGAGGAGTTAACCCCTTCCCACCACAAGCCCACTTACCTCCGGCTGTGCTGGGGGTCGGCGGGGGGCTCTGCGGCTGCTGAGGGGGTGTCTGGGGGGCTTCGGGGGAGCGGGGGCGCAGCAGGCTTCACCCGCGCATCTCTCACCACTTTGGAGCCTAACTGAGCCTTTTTTTCCCCCCCCCCCTTGTTTGCAGGCCCTTTTAAACTGCGTGCATGCACAGTGGGCCTGCCGTCGGGGAACGCTGGTTTCTCAGGCCAGGTGGGCCCTGCCCGGGATCTGGGGGGCCCTGCCCTACAGGAGGGGGACTGGTGAGTACCCCACTCTTTCTCTTGTCACTCCCTGGGGGGCTGGGCCAAGTAGGGGCCTGGGCGGGGGCTTGACCCCACCGGCACCAGGCAGCAGCCTCCTCCCAGGGAGCGAGGAGTTAACCCCTTCCCACCACGAGCCCGCTTACCTCCGGCTGTGCTGGGGGTCGGCGGGGGGCTCTGCGGCTGCTGAAGGGGTGTCTGGGGGGCTTCGGGGGAGCGGGGGCGCAGCGGGCTTCACCCGCGCGTCTCTCACCGCTCCGGAGCCTAACTGGATGTTGAAAGGGAGAGTGAACTGGGTATGACCAGGGTTTTTTCCACGCCCATTGTTATTCTCACACGCAGTCCTCAGCATTAAAAGTATAAGAGGTTCTAATTCAGAGGCTGTATCTCCAGCTCCCATACGCAAAAGCTACTGATCCCCCTTCCTCCAATAATTTGGCCAATCCCTTTCTCAGTAATAATTTACCTTTCATGTATCTTAAAGCTCTACAAAATACAGACTTCCAAATTGGCAAAGTAGCTAATCTTAGGGACTCAAAGCAAGTACCACTGTATTTAAGTGTCACAAGCTGCAAAGCAGAATGTACTCCATGCAGCATAAGCCTCCTGTTTTAGCTGGGGAAACAAGCACCACTAACAATCTTGCAGCTCATACAAGATGTCTTGTAATACTACAGCAAGACAGAAAAAAGTCTTATATTACTTCCACTTTCCTCCTGGGAGAGGAATAAGGAAGATAAGCAAATGCTAATGTTGCATTACAACCAAGCAACATTTAAAGATTGCATGCATATTTGCACAGAGGTACATACACACACAGGTCGTACAAACCAAAGGGAGCATGAAACTCTCATCAGTTTTTAAAGGATAAAGAAATCCTTATTTTTTATCATGACATCCCATAAAAGGGGTAACATTTTAACAATGCCAAGATTTATTGTCATCATAACTGCCAAGATTACACTGTACTTTCTAATATTGTTTAAATATTACCAAAGGATTATGCCAGCACCCCAAAATCAAAATGTACTTGGAAATTACAAATACAATCCAAACATCACATTCCATCAACTACTCTCACTCAAAAATGAACCTTCAGATACCAGTCTTTCTAAAACAGTGCTGGTGTGAATAATTGTGCTCTCAATCTCCAGGTTACTTAAAGATCAGGTGAAAGAACAGCAGTGGTGAACTGCTGAGAGTCAGTAGGCTTCATCTGCATGTTTCTATCAGCTCTGCATGAGCAGATCTGATGCTGAAAGTACTTGTGCTTCCTAACAGCTTTCACAGCTCAGCTAGTACAAAATATTTCAGATTGGAAGCGTGTGTCATGCCAGGGCACAGCATTCTCACTGCTCCCCCTCACTGTGGCGGGGGACCTAGACAATGGAGTCTGAGGAGTCCAACATGCTTTACTTTAAATAAATAAATTAATAAATACACAAACTTCCATGTGAAAAAGCAGAGACTGATGCTTCCTTTTTTTCCTCACCTCAATAAAAGCTGCCACCTCCTGCAGAACCAGGTTCCATTCCACCTGGTCCTCGGTATTGAAGCGATGGGTGTAATCTTCAATTTCATCTGACAGTTCCTATGTGCAAAAAGTCCAAAGGAAGCAGAATAATAAATGACTTTTTGGGAGCTGCAGGCAGCTCTGCTTTAGGGCTGATGCATCTCATCAATCAAATTAAAAAGTATTGATTGTTGTTGCCCGCAGAACCACATCCCGAACAGAACCTGGCCAAAAATCAGCCTAACATATGCTGCTTCAGGAGCCAAGACTTCCTGAGCCATTTCTATGTATTTTGACAACACAAAATATGAATTAAAACAAGTGCCATTCCTTGCTCTTGGGACTAAATCAAGTTCAAAAGTATAAAGACAAGCACAGCTCTGTCATTGGTTGTTACTGTAAGGTTGTTAATAGGACTCAAATTTAAGGTTACAGATAACTTAAGACATGATTGGGAAGTGAATGGCACGTTCTTTCTGGCTGCTGTCTCCACTAGTTCATGCGGTATAATTTTTGGTGCTCATCCCACTGAATACAGGCAGCTAGAAAGCAATACAACTGGCACAGAAATACCAACATTCAGAGGCTGTTTACAGTATCACAGAAAGCAGGGTTTGGGTTTGCTTTGTTTTGGTTGGGGTTTTTTTTTGGGGGGGGGGGGGGGCGGGGGGTGGAAAGGAGTGTGGGTGATCCCTTGGAGGGTAGAATTTTTTTGGCAGACTCCCCAGCTCCAGACAGCAGGACTACTTGCATATTTTCTGAGTCTCAAGTCTTTTCAAAAGAGAACCAGCAAGTCATTTCAGTTTAGTATTTTATTATAAAGCAATTATTACAGTCTAAGCTATTCCCTTAACTCCAAATCTATTGAAAATCCACTGCCCAAAGACTTACTCTGATCTGCACACTAGTCCTACCTGTGGCCCCTCCAGAGATCCCATTTTGCAGCAGTTCAGATGAGTAAGCCTTCCCCTAGCTGGTGATATGGAGGCACACAGGTCCCTTCCTTTCCCTATCCCATGATAGTGTCTACAGTCTCTCTTGGTCTTGCATATTGTAGGTCTTCTGTGAGGTGTGAAATACATGGTGGGTGTTTCTTGTAGATGGTGGGCAACCCAATACCAGAATGGGGAGAAGTAGAATACTTTGCTGAGCAGTGAAATCAAAGTGGGAGGCATTTGATTTTCATGGAAAGGGAAGGCCATGAAGATCTGCGGGTTTGAGCATGGTGGAAGCCTCTGTGTGACCTGGAAGAGGTGAGAGGCATAAGGCTCAGAGATGCACTGCCCCAAAGTGTTCGGCTAGCTGAAACGTGTGATATGAAGTCACACTGTAAAAGGGTTTATGCAAAACCAATCTTAAGATATTTGCCTTCTGCCAATAAAGAACATCTGCTATCCAAAACCATAGGTCATTTATGTTTACGAGGCACTGAATAGACATATCAGGATGTCTCTCTTATCCTGCAGCCCTGCAGTCCCTGAAGACAAATTCAAGCAAGCGAATTGCAGGTGTAATGCTGACAAGAAAAGCAGAAACGTCCGAAATCTTGCGTCTGATATTTCAAATGAGTGAGGCTCTCCCCTGGATTGAGGAAGGGAAGAGATATACACACTAGTGGCTATACTGTATGTATGCAAAATGCACCTCTTCCTCATACATATAATTTACCTTTACAAGGTCCTTTACAACATCCATTTTGTTGAGCAAAAGACAAACTACTATAAACCTTGCATAGTACCGAAGCTTTTTGACCACCAGTTCAGGCCTGAAAAAGAAAAAATGAAGAACACTTAAAGAGTTGTTATAGGAAAGGATTACAAAGGCAGACTGGTAAATCGAAGCGTCGTTAAAGAACATTATATTCTTCACCACTACCATGACATACAGTAAGATTCATCCCTGCATGGTTTCACCGGGAAAGGGAAAAAGAACTGCAAACTGGGACAGATTCTCTCCTGCCTCTGAATTCCACCTGCTGTGGGAAAGGGCCTGCAGGAACCATTGTAGTACACAGAACCTAGCAGAACTCAGAAGCAGGAGAAATCTATGGGGTTCCAGCCAACCAAGGCCAAGTCCCTCAAGTGTTTCCAACCCGCCAACTTGGCATGTAACTCCATACCTCAGAGATTCTCAGCATTAAAAGAAGATATCACTTCTATGGATCTTCCTCAGTTGTAGAAATGTGACCTATTGGCCAGTACATAAGACTGAGGGCAACCTTGATGTGTCACAGCATCCCTATAAGCTAGCCCCACCTGAGGAACATACCCAAAGGAGGCACCTCTCTCGTTACTTTCAGGAATCACTCATGCACAGACAGGACCATGTTTCTCTAGTCAGTTGTGCTGGGGCTGGGGAACTGCCAGCAACACTGCACTTATGAGATGCTTTGATTAGAAACAGGTTCTTGTATTCCCTCAACTCACTCAGACAGAACCAAAATAATCTCCCAGTTCCAGAACACCAGAGGCAATTCCCAGTAACAGCACTGATAACAAGGGCTGAGAAGAACAAAGTTGAGCAGCAAGACCCTTTTTCTGTAGCTGAAGGCAAGTGAAAATCCTTTTCGTCTTCTGACAAAACTTTCCATTTGTACTTGCCCATTTAATCGTTACTGGATTAACAAAGACTTCCTCCAACAACATTCCCCTTACTCGTTTTTTTCCTTTGATCAGTTTACAATTAATTGCTGTGTCTGCCCACTGCCCTAGTCCTGAAAAAAGCAGGTCAAAAGTCATACCTGTCTTCTTTATTGACTTGGGAGTAATACGATCTCTGTCTAATTGCTGAATAGAAAGAGAAGGCCTCATTCAAGTAGCTGGTTTCAGATGTCCGCAGGCTGTAGAGAAAATACATTAGCTCACTGCTTCAAGAAGAGATGGATGCTAGACCCTTCCTGGTTCCTCAGGTGAGTTCAATGAAAGCTCGCTTCCCACTCTCTGTGTATGCTGGGAAGACAGATTCCAAAGGCTGGATTTTATCTGCCCATTTAAGATAGCCAGCAAAGATAAGAGCAACCAAATCTCCATGTCTTCAAGATCTGGCTAGAACCAAGATTCTGGCTAATTCAGAAGAGCGTCAAAGGAGCAACTCGAAATGCCCAACCTGGTAATTTAACCTATTCCCAAGGTGTCCTGCATTGTGCATGTAGACTGCTTTCCCCACTGTGCATGTCGATGGATTCACTTACTAATAATGATAGTAGAGCTGCCCAATCTTGGAGGCAATTTCCCCAATTTGCCACCGCTTTAGGCCATACCGATTGTCCAGAACTTGCCTATATCAAGAGAAGGAAGAAGAGAATTTAAGCATATCCCATTCATTTCTTAGAGCAACACACCATCCAAGCCAAAAAAAACATTCTACAGCCTGCTTTTCTTACTGACACTGGCATTCTCCATGACTACAAACCAGCTCTGGCACAACTATGTGCACAACAGCAGGGCCACATGCCAAAAGGAGAGATTATATAGCACCAGCTGTATCCTTGTATCCCCACTGGGACTAGGGCCTCATGCACTACACAATACTGAAAGAGAGAGAAATACTAAAGAGTCCAGTGGTGATGGATCTCTAGAGCGTGCTCTTACCTATGCTGCTGTTGAAATTTCCACAGTTTGGTGTAAACATCAAATGTTCGCCCAAAATAGGACTGCCACTGCTTCTGTCCATACTGAGGTAAATCCCTGAAAAAGACAAGTGACAGATGCAGAGAACACCCTGCAAGTACTCAACCAGCCCAGAATGAGGGTGGCAGACTCCAATTCAGAGAAGGAATGGGGTTTTGTCCATTTAGAGTTGACACAGCCTTGAACAATTCATTAAAATTCTATTTGTCAGAACACCTGCAGACCCATATTCACGTTTCCCTGTAGCTAGAGCAACTGAAATCTGGGCAGGAGTCCTGGGTTCAAACACTGGACCAGGACTTGTTTCACACTTGCTAATGGCACTGCTGTACTAGACAGGTAGTGTATTGGAAACGCCATGTTACACTGAGGTCATACACAGAAAGACTCTGCACTCAGACTGTCCGTGTGCATCTCACTTGCCAATTCCCACTCTCAACCTGAACAAAAAGCTTTTAGTTTGAGATCACAGTGTGCTGGGCACAAAAGAAAGAACCCTCCAAATACTCTCCTCCTTGCAGGTCACACACAATCATTAAGAACAAAAAGGTTCTTAAGGCATGTCTACTGCCCATGTGAAAAGTTACTTCAGTTCTTTATTTGTTCCCGATTCAAGACAAAAAAGTTTCTTTTGTGAACAGTGTCTCAAGTCACTGAGTTGGTTCATGAACCCTATGCAAGAAAGAGCCAGCTACATCTGCTAGAAGCAGACAGGTGAAGCCTCAAGCTCCCCCTTCAAAATGAGGGAAGGATGAGAGAGAGACATCTGCAAGCTCCAAGGACCAAAGCTCTTTAAAAAGCACCCAGTAATTGGGTGGGTTGTCCAAACAGAAAACCAGTCCCTGCTGACCTCTCCCCTATCATAGGTTGTGTGCGACTAAATTGTTATAGAAAAGCCCCCAGTAAGACATGAAGGCTGGGAAGGGCTGTAGAAAGGTCAACTAGGAGACAGCATGGCACGGTGGCTGAAGAAATGGAAAGAACAAGGTGGCAAAGAGGGATCTCCAGTACACCATGGCTGTAATTTTTTTAAAACTGTGCTCCATACAAGGTAGGAAATTAATACTCCTTTTGCTTACGAGTCAAGTACACATGTCATGCACCTAGAGAGAAACTAGCAGAGTTATTTTATAGAGGGAAACAAGTATTGGCCTTGTCCCCATACTGGCCTGGAAAGCCATTCCCATGGCTGCTGCTAATACTATGATACAGATGCCAAAGAAGTAGGGAAAGAAGTTGCCAAAAAGTGACTCCCCGCAAGGCTTGCAATTACCGTTCTGTGCCCTGTGAACAGCTTGCAGAGTTGGCACGAGTGGGACTCCAAACGGTCCAGAGCCCATAGCGCATGAGAGAGGAGCACTACACCAAGTAACACAAGCCTCAGAGCATCTTACACAAGAGGGAGGACAACTCTGGTTCAGGAATCAGCACAGTTCTTCCACATTGAGAAGCTTATTCTGTACATGATTCTTTTCAGGAAACATGTAGCCATGCTGTGAAAGGAGAGGTGTGAAGGCACTGTGCCCACCTCCTCAGTACACTCCTCACACTGCTCTCCAGAGATTTCTCTGGCTCCCTCTCTAGCCCATCTAGCAGGGTGGAGATTATGTGTTCCTTACCCTATAGATGCACTCCCTTCATCCCTACCCCTCCAAAAAGGTGATAGCACAATGGTCAATGGGGACAAAACAAGAAGGATTCTTTTAAATCAAGTTCAAACGAAGTAAAATCCAACAGGTTTATTAAAAGTTATATATTAAAAATCCTACATACAATTCAAGTCTGAAATTCTTACAGCCTGTAAGAATTATAAGCTATAAGAATTGTAGGTCGTTTAACTTTATACTATGTAAAAGTCTTGACTTTTTAATGTAAAAAGTTAAAACTACCAACAATCTATTAGAATAAATATATTAGTCTGCAAGTTTACTGCTGAAGTTTTACAGAAAAATCAACCCGATAACTGGCAGAAATCACTGGCTAAGCATCGAACAATTCTGGTTCTAGAAATGCTAAATGCCAGCTTTTGACAATAATGGCCTCTTCTGCAGGTACAGAGAATATTTTCTTTCTTTCAGCTTATGACTAGTTCCACTGAAATGACTAGTCCATTCAAAGTTGAGAAAATGACTGGGAGCTAAAAAGAGAAGCAGAAAAGCTTGCTTTCCCCTCCCAATCTCTGAATAATACCTAGGTGCGAGAGGATGTGATGTGTGTTCTAAAGCCTTGTAGAACAGCAATCAGAAGCAATCAATTCACCTCACTAACAAATACCCAAATACATCAGCTTCAATGCAAAACATGCTTTGCATTTAGAACCATTTCCTTAACTTATTCAGCATAGTTAACCTGCTCCTATTTCATTAATAAAAATCCTTGTTTTGGGCATAGATTCATTTCCAATTTTCTTCCAAATACAGTGTGACAAAACCAAGTAGAAATCAATTATTTAATTAAATAGAAATACCGCATGCACCATTTGCTAACATAAAACGTAAAAACGAAGGAACCGAACACTGTACATTAAAAGAGATAAATGCTGAAACATATATGTGTAAGGATAAGAATGAGTCTTCCTGGTTAGTAAATCACACATTACACCCAGAGAGCAACATGTTTCAGTGGTTAATGGGCGATTAGACTCTGCTACTTTTGGGAACTAAACTAAGTACAAATACAAATATTGAAGCTGATTTATACATAAAGTAGGATTATTGGACTTGGCCATGTAACACAGCCCACTCTAGGAGCAGTAATTATGCTCTTCTATAGCAAGATAAAAGGGAGGTCATACAAAAAGCCCTCCTACCCAGCATACACACACTCTTCACATTTTGTCTGCACTGTAGCTCTGGGGGAAGGTCCTTTGTCTGCACGCTCATTCCCTACCTCTTCACCCTGCCTACTCAGCCCCTTCTATTCTGTGCCTGTTGCTTCACTCTGAAAGCCCAAAAGACATCTACAAAATTCACCATTTCCAAGCCAGCTCAGCATTTGTTCGTTCCAACAAGGCTAGACAATTAACAACCAGTAACAGTGCTTCTGCCCTTGCAGTACACGTGAAGGGACCACTATTGTGGATAGAAACCGTTGTTTCCGCACACACATTTCAAGCAGCATGCAAGCCTAATTGCAGCCAGAATAGCTGCACAACACCATGCTGTTTCTGGGCTCCCCTGGGAACACGGAGGGTCTCCATGGAAACAGACTTGTTCTTTTGATAGTATCCTGACAGCACTTCATTTATGACAATACATCACCACCGCTCTAGGTGGGGCAGGGGGGGAGAAGTACCATTTAATGCACAGTTATTAGATCACCCTCCTTTGAATCCTGTGGATTTAAAGCCTGCAAACTAGCCCTATTTGCTGAGAATGGTCCCAAAGTATTGCAAAGCTTATCATGCTTATATAACAGTGGGGCTGTTGGGCAGCTTCTCCTATCCACCCAAGCAGATGGAGTGCACAATCCAGGTAGAGAGAAAATACATAGTGCATCTGGCAGAGACCAAAGTTGCATTGGCTTACAGCCAAGTTAAGGAATATTTTTTTTGGACAGCACTGGGTAGAAACTGTCACACTCAGACATGGCTCAGAAACAAAAAGAGGAGACCTGAAAAGATCCAGAGACTTTTAGCAGGTCTATAGCAGCAATGCAAGGAGCAAGAGCTGCACTTGGATTTAACTGGAAAGCTTTCAGCAATGATGTGTAACATCTGGAGCCTCAAATTAATTCCTGCCTTGGGGAAGTGACTGGGGAAGGGGCTTAGTCTACTCTTGTTCATGAACATGCAGATGCCCAAAGAAGGCAGGAGGAAAGCCTCTCAGCTAGTTGCTTTCTAGCCTCTAAACTCCTTTATAGTCACTGTGCTAGTATCTCTAAACCACCATGGATCATCTCCCCACAGTTCCTGTCCTGCAGTTTACTTCAAATGTATGAAAAGAACCCTCTGCCCAAGGGTCCATCAGCTTCTTCCGGCAGGTGATTAAGGTGGAGAGATTTGAAAGGGGATACGGGATTGCAGTAACCTGAAATAATCCTGTTAACCTATGACTTCAGGGGCAACATAGAGAGGAGGGTCTGGTTGTCAAGGGGATGTGCAAGGACAGAGGGCAGTTAGATAGCTCTGGAGGAAAACTGGAGAGTGCACTGTAGGAATGGAGTAGGAAGTAGAACAAACGGAGGTAGACATGCTTCTTAAAGCAGGATTTGTAGTGGGTTTCCAAATTGTGCACGCTTGAAAACATGTTTTGTGTATGACAGCCACATGATAGTTCTGCAACTCTTATCCACCCACCCTGCTACTTCCTCCACCCACTGCTGTAACTCCGGTGTTTTGTGCCACAACCCTTGTTAGACAGAGTACTCAGCGACAAGGACTGCATTTTCCTTTGTCTATACAGTCCCCAGGAAATTTGAGCAAGCTTAATACTAATAGCAGGAATAGTCAACAGCAGACAAAATCAAAAAGCTCAGCTGCAGCTCGCTGAAGTCTGGCAGGAAAGTGTTCTCATTTCTTCCCGTGAAACAGAACAGACCTGGTTCTGACAGTCCTCTTGGTGAGCAGCAGGACAGTGCATCCGACTGCAAGCGCCTTTGGAAGCATCCTCTCCTTTCTACAGCATTACACACAACACCACTTAACATGTGAATAGCAGAAGCAAAGCAGAGACTGGTGACAGTGCCATGGCTACGGCTTTTTAGCACAGGAGATGGAATGCACCATGCATTGTTTCAAAATAAAGGAAAGCAAACGGAAAAATGGCAGACACATGCAATTACTTTAGTTCTAAATGTAAAGTGTTGTTTTTTAAATAAGAGAGGGGAAGTCCTGGAAACATGACCCTCTCATTCCATACTGTAGGATGGTCAGAAAAGGGTAGCCCCACTGGGGAGGCAAGTGTGAAACACATTTGGGAGCAGCAACCTTGGCAGATTACAATGTGTTTTCCTCAGATGCTGTATTTGGCAACTGACTTAGGAAGAAAGGAAGGAAATGCTACTGAAACAAAGACGTGGCAGGCTCAGCTCTTGTAGTTCTGGCAGCAGGAACAGCTAAGCAGCTGCCAATACACCATTGGCTCAGTTCTGAGAAGCTCAAGTGCCCAGAAGAGGTACCCTCCCATTTCTGCACCCCGGCAAGAACCACTGTGTGGGCAGGAAAATCTTATGCATGCCTGCCCAGTTTGACAGTATGTGCCATTGTATGTATTATCCTACAGGAGGAAGCAGGTGCTGAAACTAGGAGTCAGGCCCTACCAAACATTTGCAGATGAGCTGGAGGAAGACAAATATTAGCTGAGGAAATCACAATGCCTTTACACAGTGTTGCTCCACTGGTAGGAATTACAGCTCTCAGAAATGCTGTGGGTGAAAGAGCAGCTATATTTCACTGCAAGAAGAGACTGCACTGGTCACATCAGGTTATATTACCAGGCAGACAGGCCCATGACATGACACTGAAACATGGCCAATGATCACTCTGAGACAGCGAGTCTGGCACCTCATACATTTACTGCACATATCCACTGGTATTTTTCCATTACTTTCCAGATAACAGGTATTCTCTTTCCCAGAATACCAGACAGACAACACAGAAATCCAGCATCTGTATGTATCAGCAGGTTATCTGACACACCATACAACTACAAAGGCTTTTTCAGAGAGGACAGACAGCCATTTAATGACCCTCAGGCAGATCCCATACAGTATCTGTGGTCTCAGGCTTGGCCATCAAGACCCCAAACATAAGCAGTACTGCTTCACTCTCTACAGGGTCTTGGGGGGGACAGTCCTAAACAGCATATTACCAAAAACACAAGAGGATGGATGGCACATATGGTGTCAGAAGTCCTCTGAGACCCTCAGATTCAAGTTCTCATGGTCTTGCTACTAGACCCACTTCCAAACAGTCCTGCAGAAGGTCAAAAGGAACTCTTGCCTTTCTGCTTCCTGTTTGCTTTACCATTTAGCTTTTGGAGCACAGGCTGTTTGTTTTGGGTTTGGTACTCCAGCTTCTAAAGCAAATTGAGAAGATCATCAATAGTTTACAGAAAAAGGGAAGAGAACATCTTTGCTCACCATCTGTGTTTGAATATCAGCAGGCCGTACAGGCCTAAACACAGCATTACTCAGAGACCAGCAAGAGGATGAATTGCCAGGGAGAGATACTGGCTGTTAATAGCGAAGCTCAAGGGATTCTACAGAGAGAATAAGGAACAAGACACTTCAAATGACAAATATTAGCCTAGAGGGACTATCCTGAACTAAGCAGTATGCCTACATCACTGTCTGAGCTCAAGCCATCCATCTTGGAAGCCACCTTACCCCTCTCATTAGCTTTGACAAGGCTGCAAAACTTCCAAAATGTTGGTACAAACTGCATTGGATAATTTGGGATTTGGCCTTTTCCAGTGCTGTTTACACATTAGCTTGTTCAAATGCCTTTAGTTCTGTCCTATGCAGCCTCTAGAAGCAAGCAATAACCCTGCACCTCTGAAAAGCAAGCCTCACTTAACCTCTTGTTTTGATCTAATTGCTGCTGTGCAGATAGGAAGACTGAGGCACAGAGAGGAAACAGCAAGACAGAAGACGTTCTACATCTTTCCTACAGGCACCAAAATGACTGGCAATAATTTACTGTCTGAAGCAATGATTTGCTGGACTTCTAAATACAGCATGCCTCTGCCAAATACCAGATACACAGGAAACAAAAAACATACCTTCCTTCAGGTTCAGTAAAGACAATCCACTCTGTTTTTAATTAAAACCTCCAGACACAGGTGGCCCTTTGCAACATGCTCTCAAGTCTGGAAACAGAGGAAAGCTGAGAGTTGCTCTGCTTAGAAGCAGAGAGGTGTTAACAATCTCATGCAGTGCTTCTCAGCATATGATGATTCCACAACCAAGATAATGCTGAAATCACCTTGGCAAGCCACTGTTTTCCACAATCCTTTGCAGTTGGATAAAAGGATCTGGGAAGCCAAGGGCATGTCTGCACCCCTCAAAATTACAGTAAGAAGCATCACAGTGAAGTACGACAAACCTGCTCTGGCATGCTACCCCTTAAAAACAGTATCAATAAGTGTGTTGGGAAGAACTTCATATAGTGCTGCATATGTATGTTCCCAGAATCTAATAGGTGCATTTTTGCAGTGTGTTGTGGGTGCTGTACCCTACTGCCTCTCTGGAATGTTAAGGGCATGACCACAGGAATAGGAATTTTATCCTAGCTTTTCAGACTTCTAGTTTAACCTTGGGCAAGTCATTTCACCTCTCTGTACCTTGGTTTTTCAAATGGTAAAACAAGAGCAATGGCATTTGTGTTCTTACCTCCCTGCTCTGCTCCCTCCTGTAAAGGTAACGCTTATAAAGTCTTTTAAAGAAGGAAATCACTGAGCATGTGTTATAGCTGTAGAATAAAGCTGGAGCTGAATTCATGTGAAGCTAGATAGTGATCAGTTCTATTTCTACTCTCATTTAGTTTAATTAGTTTTGCAGTTTTTTTCAGTATATTAACTGTTCTTAAAACATACCTTCAGAGTTATTTTCCTTGTAGGTAAAACCACACATCCAACAGCAGTTTTGTAAGAAGGCTGTTCAAATGCTCCATGACATGACTAGTGTGCTGCTCTCACATTGCCCTCTATTGGAGGGAACTTACAATCCCATAAAGCTCACTCAACTCGCTGTCAAACTCGACACACCCCTTCTGAAATATTAGCCAAAAACATATGAAAGCTGAGCAATTTTACTGCCATCCTGGGGTTTGCACTTCCTCTACTTTGAAGCAGCTGAGATACCAATCTTCCAGAAAGTGGAAGCATAACTAGTATTGCAGGTATTCAGAGTCCTGCACGGCAGACTCCAACTAAGAGGGTTCAAGGTTAACACTACTTACTTCTCCATTTTGACTTCTCTTAGCAGAGCTGCTGACTGCAGTTACCCTTGGGGTTCTCTGCTGCCTAAGTCCACCTCCTCTAGTGGTTGCTGTTGGCCTAACATACAAGCAATAAAACCCCTTTTTCCATGTTAGAGGCAAACTTGTGCAATCACTATCCTCTGTGTCATCATAAAAAGGCATCTAAAAAACAGGTTTCAGCAACCTACAACTAGTGGGTTGGATCCAGCCTGAGAAATCCACACCAGCTAGTGGAGGTCTGATCTAACACAGAGGCTCCAGATCATAGAGCTGCACCATGCCATTGGTCTCCTCTGTTGCACAGCCTGATGTTCTGCTGTGTCTGTGCTTACCCTCGCTGCAGAGGGGAAAGGGGTCTGTGGTAAGATCAAGAGCAGACAGCTGCCTGCTCCAAGGGACTTGCAGCCTGCAGGGAAGGGCTGGTCACAAAGGGTGGCCTGCACTGGCAAGAAGTTGCCAACCCCTGATCTAAAATACTGAGTTGCTAAAAGGCATTTGTTAGGCACTTGGGATACCCAGGTGAGTGACACATTTGCTCTATTAGAGGTGAGGGAACCATGCAGTGGAGTGTTGCATGAGACAGTGCATCGCTCTGCACAAGTCTACACAGACAGGAAGGGAACCCTGGTTCCCTGACACCTTATCCTAAGCCAGTGCTTTGCGGTTAGCAAGGTGCAACCTGGAAGTGGGTTTCAGTGCTGGAAAGAGCAGTGGTGTGAGCAGTCACTCCTTTCCTTGTCATGTGAATAGGTGTGAATCCATCCCTGTGCCCTATCCTCTTCCTGCTCAGCTCATGCTCACACTAGGGCCAAGATCTCCATGGACCATAGACTCTCTGCTCCCTCCTGAAATAACGCTTTCTCCTAGAGCTGAATAGGGAACAAGTACTCGATTCCACCTCGACAGACTGCAGTTCTTCAGTGCCCAGCAGCTCCCAAACTCCATCAGCAACCCATGGCCCTTCCCAAGCCTCTGCCCCCAAGAAAAAACTCCTGGGTGCATGTCAGTATGTTCCAGGCAGCCTAGTGACTTCTTACATAGCAAGCATCTTGAAGCCTCCCAAGTTAATCGTTTGTTGTTCTGCAGCCACACAGCTGGCAACGTACAGGATACCCTTACCTTCAGGGAAATACTAGAAAAGTATTACAACAAGGTTGTAGGTAAAAAATCGTCATAATGCAATAAATCTACAGCAGACCAAACCCACAATATCCTTATACTTGATTTATGTATGAAAGTCGAGGGAATGAAACAAAGAAGTGTCCCTGAAGATAACGGTAAGTTCAGGAGAAAAAGGAGCACCCTTTCTTCTCCCAGTCACTACTTTTCCTCAGTATAATTTCATTCATAAAGCCAAGCCATGAAAGGCAGTTGTTATACACACACGAGAGTAGAATCCCACCTTGGTCCACAATGCCTCAGTCTTTTCCATTCCTGGCAATGCAAAAGAAACAGAAGCAAGCATAACAATTTCTGCAAAGGAACTTGGAACAGTTAAGTCTGGAAGTAAGAGTTTCCCTCTTGCACCCACATGCAGACATTTGGAAAAGATTTCTTATAAAAACCAAGTCATGATAAGAAGGACTGACAAAATGCTCTCTGCTTCTACACTTCAAAATCACATGGCCCTTTTCTTACCCTACTTACACCTTTGGGTTTTGCTTTAAAAAAAATCTCCGTTTCTCTGGGGGTTTTGTTTTGTTTCAACTTTGTTTCTTTCACTTACAGCAGGCTTTGAACTCGCTTGCTGCAAACATCAGAATCTTTCAGACACTAAAGTCCAGGTAACAATGCAGTCCATAAAGAGAAAAGAGGTTAATGTGCTATTCATTTGTGTTGGTCATAAACTCACTAACCTTAAGCCATTGAAGAGCTGTTTAGATTTATCCAGAAGATAACAAAAGTCTGTGACTGTTTTCCTCTCTGCCTGAGGAATGTCATCTTCAGCTCCTCCTGATGACATGATTTCTTTTAGGGCAAATTCAGTCCTGGAAGAAAGGACAGACGTCCGTTAGCAAAGGATCAGGTAAGTCTTAGGCATATACAGTTTCACAGAGATGACAACAAAACATAACATGCAGCTCTCCCACAGGTTATTCATTATTTGAAGATCACTAACATCACAAACAGGAATATCAGCTCCATCAGGAAGCCCTAGCAAAGCAATATTTACTGCATGATGCACTTTGTTAACACAGCAAAAGAAAAATCAAAATGGCATAATCACTATGAAACAAAACAACTGAGGACTGTATTAAAAACACACAGCACTGCCAACAAAAAGAATCTGATGTAAAATCCCTTTAACCTCCCTCACACTTAGACAAAGCAATTCCTCTCTCCAGGTTTTCTATTCACAACGTGATGCATTTGCCCTGTACCAGTGTTTACAGAGATAAGAGACAGCCCAAGGTCTGCTTGCTACATGTGTTCTAGCACATTTTATTTCCTTTTGCAGCCGTTGAAACCTAGTTTGCTGTTCGCCACTGTATGACAATGCAATGATTCTGCTGCACATCCAGAAAAATGCATCCAAAAACAATGAAACTGTTCCACTGCGCTTCTTCACACCAGTCAGCCCCAAGACCTGCACCCATACAAAGAACATCTGCATGCTGATTTTTATTGTTTACATGAGTAAGCTTCCCATTGTACAATAACTGCTTGAACAGAATTATAATAGGGTACAGATCTGCAAGGTAGGCAAGCCGAAGACTGAGTGAGGGTGTGGAAAGGCAGCAAGGGCAGATTATTAGGTTGCCTGTTTTAAATCCATACATAGCAAGATTGCTACAGCATCATAGTTATGATCATCTGGTGGAGAAAAGCAAACTAGGCTGTAAACACCTGCAAGGAAATGGGCTGTACTCCGAAGGCCAACAGCTCTGGGCTCAGCTCTACTCTCTGGTAACGACTGCAAGTTAGACACATCACCCCATTATTAACCAAATGTGGAGAAAGGATAGATTATTTCTGACATTTTCTCTGGGGAATCTGGCATATATTTTTCTTGAGCAACACCACCCATGTGTATGAAGCTTGCTTGGTGAACATATGCATGAGCTCTCAATTCAGGCCAAAAGGTGGCAGGGCCAGCCTCCTCTCAGAAAGCTGAGAACTAGAGATGATGTGCAGTCACTAGAAAGTAAAACTGCAAAAGATTTTTCTGTCAATTGTCGTTCCAAACCTTTACCACAATCAGCCAGATTCTGGCTATGTTTCCTCTTTGCCGCCATTCAACATGCTTACCAAGCACTGAACAAAATGGCAGATCCCTCCACCTTTTTGGGGTGAGTTAGCAAACAAGGAACATCACGCCTGGCTGTGTTTGGCAAGAGGCAGAGTGTATTCACTACTCTCCCGTGTCGACTTAATGCGCCGTGGCATTAACCCTGGAGCACAGCTTGCACTGCACAGGCCAAGTGCTGAACACTGTCTAGCCAATTTTCCAATAACCACTGCTGTGCAATGCCAGCCAGCAATAGTGTGCAAGGGTTTAAACCAACCAGATGACTATCAGTGTGAATGTAGAAAAGCAGGGGCTGGGTGCACTCAAGTACCAGCTTGTTTTTTCTTTAAAAAAAAAAATAATAATAATAAAAAACACACAAAGAAAGCAGTTCTCCAAACACGCAATGTTCACACAGCATGAAACAAGACAATACGTATTCTGAGCACCAACATGTGAAAGTCACCCAGCAAAGCACATGGTGAGAAGAGCACTGGGAACAGACGTGGGAAGCAGCCAAGATGCCATTCAGGTATTTCAGAAGGGACTATACCCCAGGTCCTGCGTGCTCCGCAGCAAGCTTGACCTAAATCCTGTGGCGAGGCCCCTGGACTCTGCAGCACTCCACTGTGGCAGACAGGATACTCTAGAGCAGCTTCAGATAAATTTTTAAAATGGAGGGTTTTGTTGAGTGACACAGAAAGGGATTGACACAGCTTGTGCAGCATTCCTATTTAATGCAAATGGTGAATCTGGTCTACTTTATGCCACCTCAAATTTTCAGGGAAATCTGCAAAGCAACTTCCCAACTACTGCAACGTTGGTTTAAGTCTATGGACAACGAACTCTACACTGACTGCAGTCCTTGTATTTAACACAGTCATTTATAGCTGTTCTGAGCAGGACTGTGCATGAAGTTGAAGAGTTTGAGAAACAAGCAAAGTCATCACAGTGGAAAGGCACCAAAAACATTTCTCATGTGAGGAAAAACCCATTGATCTCTCAACTGTAACAGTGGTTAGGGAAGTAGAATGAGAGGAAGAGAGACTAGGAAAACCTTTCTGGTCAATACATCAAGTTGCATTTTGGAAGGTACTGCCTACTCTCTCTAATACATCCTTAGCAGCAGTACCTGGACACCCACATTTGAAGGCTTTCATTACCATATTATTACATTTGTTCTAGTGATGCCAATCAGGCGAGGGGGAGAAACAAACACATGCAAAAGGCAGGTATAACTTCATGAAGCAGGGAGGAGGAGTGCTTGGATACAATTTTAAAAAACCTCTAGTGCTAACTGGAAAAAGTTTATCCTGTATTTCACAGCCATGGAAAAAAGATGTGGAACCAGGAGGAGCCAGCTGCCTCAATCTCAGGTTCTGCTGATGCAGCTAGGACCCCGGTGCTAACACAAAAGACCCCTCAGCTCTTTCCTTGAACAAAACACTCCTTATGAAGTACTTCCGTGCCAGCCTTTCAGGATGCTCAAGCAATCCAAGTGCAACGTGGCTCTACCTGACATTGAGAGTCCTTATTCAGCCACAAAATGGCAGATTCCCTAGCAGCCGTGGTGCAATGTTCTCGTGGAGGTGCGAGCAAAGCCGTTTTCTCAGCTTCGTAAAGTCTTGTGCACGAACCTCCACAGGCCTAAACCACCTAACAGACTCCACAGCAGCCTGATCACAGATGCTCTGTGTGCTCCCAGGTCACAGCCCACTCATTTACTGACAGTCCAAGCACCGCCACTCCAACAGCGGTAGCGTAAGCTTGGGGACGGTCACTAAAGCATGCAATGGAGACACTTGTTCAGAGGCCGACTATCTTAATAGTCTCTTGCAAGTGCCCTCTCTTCAGACAGAACAGATGGCCCCAGCTATCTATACCCTGTTCCATTCTGGGTTACTGAATAGTTGTCAGCTATGGAACTGCTCAACAACGGGACCATCTTAAGTAGACATTAATAGCCAAATCAGCTCATCTATTTGGTGGTTTACGCAAGCTTAGTCACTGTTTTTGGTGCACCTGGAGAAACTTTGTAGTAATACATTTTTAGATGTGAACAGTTAGCTACCCCACTCTTGCTGGCAGTCCCAGCACAGAGGTTGGGTAACTAACTGATGTAGAAACCAAGCTTCTCTCCCATCCCTGGACATGTCTCTCTCCAGAGCAGGTTCAGTCCTAATCTGTGTTGAAAAGAGTCTTCAGCCCAATCCTTTTTTATCCAGGGGGAAATGTGGGAGGGCTGCTCTTTAGTACACTCTTTTCTTCAAAACCCTTTCACAAGCCTGCAAGCACAGCAGCAGCACACTGGGCAGCTCTGTACAGAATTCCTCAGGTCTGCCGACAATCCAGTTTTACAAGGCTAACATGCGGTCTAAATTACACAGTGTAAATAGGATTAAAAAAAGAGCTTAGCTGATCTAACATATCCTTCCCCACCAATCTGGGGAACAGGCTGGGGTCTACTTTGCTCTTAGCTTAAGCCTGCCATTTGGCATATGTATCCTAGCTTGTGTCTAACTGACCTCCATTTACGTCATAATAAATCTTATATCCAATAACCAAATAACTCGCTGAATGAAACCAAGACTTGACACAATGCTGCGGCACATTTTAAAGGGGAGAGGGGGGGAACGCAACACATTTGAAGCTTTTACCAAATAAATATTACTGTGAGCTTCTGGGTGTTTCTTTTTTTAGACTAACAGTGTGTGACACTTCAGCAAAACTGCAGGAAGCCAAAGGAAAAATTTCCATCTGCAAACTTGCCTGGTAGAAAGCAAGGTCTGCACAGCCCTTTTTGTCAAATATAACAACCTCCTCTCCCTACCAGTTCTGCACCCTTTTGCTCCATGTGGTGCTTAGCACCTCACTCCCACTTCCCCACACTACCTGTTGCTTCCCTTTCAGCACCCTAACGTTTACAAAACCAGATATTGGTAAAAAAGAAAGAGAGACCCTGAATACGAGAAAACGATGTCTGACCATCATACATACCCTTGCTTGCACAAGCAAGACTTCAGCTCAGGCAGGAGAATCTGCTAATGCAACTTGACAAAAAGCCTGTCCCTTCTCAAAGCCACTCCTTCACCCTCAAAGGGGATCCACTGACTTTTTTCTGTTCCCTCCAACTTCCTTCTCCTTTTCTTGAGAATTATCACTTCATTTGTAGATAATTTGCTGGCTGCTCTTGGACGGTTTTAAAAATAAGAATCCTAGTAAGAAGTGAACACTCAGAAAATAAGCCAAGTGACCATGGCACAAGACACCAAGTGCTCTGGTATCACACACTCAACAAGCAGCAGCCTGTTGAGCTAACAAACTGCTTTCCCCCCCTCTCTAAGTGGGTCCCTTCTGTTAGAGCTAATCCACAAACCATAGCTAATGAGGAATTCCCCACATGGACAGCGTTTTCCTCTCCTGGGGACAAATCTGTCCCTTGCAATAGAACACCATAATTCAAACAGAAGGCCCATTTACATGCTGTAGAATTCCAGTTGAAAATGCAAAAGAATTTGAGATCAGAGCCTACTGGAAATTAAGTGGTGTAACAGCAGAGGAGGAAAACTTCAGGAATGGGAAGATCGAACAGCAACTGCTCTAAAGTATGGGGTTTGTGGACACTACTGTTTCCAAGCGTTTCTTTCCTTGGTAAGGCCCTCCATTCTAGCATACGGGGTCAAGTATCCTCCACTGGTTCAATGGGGTCCACCTACAGCCATCCCACATATGCCTAGTAGAGCTAGTTTAGTATTTCAAAGCCTCAACACTGTGAGCCCATGCTTTATTCTCCACAACACAAAACTTTAAAAACAATGCGTCACCAAAACATCCCGAAGAGCAAATGCTGTATAGGCCAGAGCAGACAGGGTTGTTGAACACTGCTTTCCTTAACCACATACTGACCCCAGCAGAAAATCACTTTGTGCCCAGTATCACTGGTTAATTTCTTCCAGCACTTAAGCAGCTCAGTTTCACTGCTAGCAAATTCCAGGCCCAGGTGTTCTTTTGAAATCACCATAAATAAATACAGAACTTTTATAGTGCAAGCTGAAATCCTACACAGACAATTGCAGAGCCCTACGTCACCAGGGCACAATACAGTGGCATGCAGAAATACCCGAGGAGCGCTGTAAGCCAAGCAGCTTGAGTATTTGCAGCAGTGTAACTGGGTATGTACAGCACTTGGCCTGGGTTCATCACCTGAAACAACTGATTAGCACTGAGCTCTGCTGCTGGACTGTTGGTGGTACCCAAGTCTCTTGTTCAAAGCTGGCCTTGGGCCCCTGTGCAGAGCACTGCATTCACTGTGCCTCGTACACATACCTGTGCTTCATGCAGAAAACAGCTTGCAAAAGGCAAATCTCAACCTGCATATCAGCAACAATTATGAAATTCAACCTCTTTTCTAAGCTGCCTTAAAATGTTTGAAAAAGGCTCTTAACATTAGGAATGACCTACTGCTAATAGTTTTCAAGGAGTTCATCTGAGTTGGCATCAAGAAAAGTTCAGCTACTAATACAGACAAATGAAAACCATTTTCAACACAAAGCGTGTTTAAGATTGGTCAATGATAGATTAATTTCCTAGGGTAGGCAGGAGAACTACAGTTCAATTTTGGTTATTTGAGAGGGGAATAAAAGCTCACACAAGTCAGGAAGGATCTAATACCAAGAAAGAAAGCCAGTTTAAAGCAAGTTAATTGGCAATAATGAGACTGGCACACAGGTGAAACTAGCACCTGATTAAGGAAGTTGAAAACGGTTACATTCACAGTGACATGCAAGGGCAAATACTGAAAAAAACCTGGTCTTTTAAGGGTCTGATATAACACCAAAATGACATATAAAAAGTATTCTCTTTTTTTAAATTATTACAAGACTCCCATTTTTTCCCAGATTCCCTACTGCATCCAGAATTTACAATTCATCAAAGGTGGAGAGATTTCAGACAAGTTAATTCACCCCAAAAATCCATATTTTAAAAGCTTCTCTTCACTTACCTTCAAAATATTAAACTGCACTTTGTACTTCAACATGACATTACAGTTGCCCCTAACAAAAGCCACGTTCTGTCATACCAAATGCAAAATAATACATCCTGATGCATTTCCTCAGGCTACACTCAACATACCAGCACATGGCTGGTTGTTGTGGTTGGCTTATCTGGATGCTCCAAGCAGACTCAAAAAAGTTCCCAGACGATAACAGAGCGCTTGGATGTCATAACAAGAGTTGATTCATTGTTGGGGGCAAGGGAATTGATGACTCATTAGATTTAGGGAGTAATGATAAATGACTGCCACAGAGCTCACCAAGAACAGGTAAATAAATCAAAATGCTCAAGAGTCCAAGAGCCTATAGGAATCAAAGAGAGGGACCTACATTTGGTTGTCTGGAGTTTAATTTTTCCATCTTTTAATGATTATCCTCATTGCCACAGTTTTTGCTTCCTGCTAAGCCATCTAACAACCACAAGGTGAAA
Organism: Crocodylus siamensis; assembly: GCF_052110815.1. Classification (NCBI taxonomy): domain Eukaryota; kingdom Metazoa; phylum Chordata; order Crocodylia; family Crocodylidae; genus Crocodylus; species Crocodylus siamensis. The sequence goes on from NC_143405.1 coordinate 1,573,399, forward strand.
TTCATATTATTTTAAATTAAATGTGATCATTTAGATGAAAATGAACATCAGAAGCAAACAGAGTCTGTAGGAGTTGAATAAATTTAAACAATGATTGTATTTTATAATAAATGTGGAGGAAATGGCAAAACCTTTGCTTTACCAGCAAAGAAGTTTCATGGCTGCAACCTTAATCTCACTACACTCAAATTCATGCTTGGTTACTACTGTTACTCCAATTAACATATACACCAGTCAAATGGTACTTATAAACATCTGATCCTGCAACACCAACTCCTTATTCAATGGTTTGCTCAACAAGCAGAAAACTAGTCAAAAAGTCAAGCTTTTAGTTAGTCAAGCAAGGCTTTTTTTGTTTTTAAAGAAGATTATGGAGTGTTTCAGTCACTCCAAGGGGTTTAAGTTACAGCACATGTGAGTAGAGCATGAATGGCTTACTGCACTGCATTATTTTTAAAATGTGTCTTTGGGACTTTATTAAATGGAAATCCACTCAAGATGGAAATCTCATTTCAACCCAGTGGTAGGGAGAAGAATGTACACCCAAGAATTCAGTGCATGTTCTTCTACTTGCTACCCATATAACGCATACAGTCTATAGGGTGAAAAAACAAACATGAGCGAACTTTACAAAATGTCTTTTGAATGTAGACATTTAATGAAGACTGGAGACCTAAGGAATCAAAATACTTGGGTTTGATATCTGGCAATTCCACAGGCTTCACATGTAACTAGGGTGGCCATCAACTGGACTGTCCTCTATGATGGCCACCCTACATGCAACTCTGCCTTATTTCATCATCATTTATAAAAAAAACCCAGTACTTTTCCAACTTACAGGCGAGTTGAGGCCATGCTCGTTACTGTTTTTAAAATGTAAAACTCTTTGTGAAAAAGCATTATACTAATATGCTCCATGTTAAATGTAAACCCCATTCCCTTTTGGATTAATTTGGTGAAACAGTTAAACTTAATCTGAAGTCCAATACAGATTAAATGAAGTCATAAAAATTGTGTCTTACTGCATTCCAATGTCTGAGTTAATTTCTCAAATGATAACGTCTACTTTGGTGATCCAAAAGCCTCTCTCTTCAGATGAAAAAGCAAATGCTTAGAAAATATCTACTGTTATTTCTGGTCTTCACAAAGATGGCTTGTTTTTTTTTTTTCACCAGGAGTCACAAGTCCATCAAAATCCAGAAACAATTAAGCACAAAAGGTCAAATAAAATGAAGAACTGGAAATATCCAGGTTTATTTTCACCATCCAGAACTGGGAACACTTCCAAAGCTGAAACCAGATCATTCAGAATAATGCACTGGAAGGGAGAGATCAGGATCCCACACACACAAAACAGAAAACATCTCAGGAGTCTTACGAAGACATCAAAGGGCCATTCTAAAAAGCTTTGAAGAGCCTCTTGCATCTTGTGGGAAACAGGCTTGAAGTATCTTTCAGCACTGTTTAATTTTAATTGTTAGGTGTATTTGCATGGAAACAGGGTCTTTTGTTTGGAGGATTTCATCTGTTTCTATTTCTTTGCCCCCCAAGTTAGCACTAACGCAAACAAGAGTTCAAGTGAATAAGGCAAGACAAACTTTTTCTCAGTCAGTTTTTGAGACAACATACTCTGTGTTCATTACAACACAAGCTAACCCTTTCTGTTTTTTCTAACAGCCAGTGAGGTTTGGTATGAAATTCACAGTCTCAGAAAAAAGTTCACCCACCAGAACTCCTTAATGTCCAGTCCAGCACTGCCTTCCCAACACAACTGTGCAGCCTGTTCCCTTTTAATTCTTCTGCTGGACTGATCCTCTGCTGCAATGGCTCCCTGAACACCAATTGCCAGCAAGGCCTTCTTCCCCATCCCAGCTGTCAAGCACAGAAGTAAGAGCAGCATGCCTGGGATACATTCACCCTATGTACAAATTTATAACCTAGCCATTTCAATGACGTAAAAGATCCCAGGGGTATCTACTTCCCCACTCTTACAATGCTGTCCTCCATCAACACACTGCGTTGCCATTGAATTTCATGGACACCAGGTGAGGAAACACAGCAAGCATGTACTCTAAAGCAGAAACCTGGTTTTCATTTTTCACGAGAGACACCTTTTTCTAGTAAAATAAACACTTGAGTGGAAAGTAAGTCCTCGTAGACCTTTTTTTAGATTATACTTGCACAGAAAGTTTAAGTTTTAATGAGTAAGCTCATGCTTCATGAAAGGGACCCCTTGCAGTATTTAAGTATATTGGTCACATACCAGTACGTGTCCCCTTTATACTACATGCATGATGTTGTAGTAATAGGGGAGAAGGAAGAGGATAAACATATTTAAAAGGGGGAAATAAAGAAATAATCGGACAGCACCGTTCAGGATTGGGACATGAGAAAGCTCTCTAACGTTATACCCCAAGACAGACTGCATAAAACAAAATTACATTTCTTCCATGATATTGATGGTTAAATACCTCAGCTCAGATGTTAGGAAATGTGAACCACTATTTCACAATTCATAATAATGAATCACTTGCCTGCTGTGAATTATGAACAGAACAAGAATACAACATTCACCAAGAGAGTAGTGAGGTAGTGTCTAAAATGTACAAAGTCCATCTCTCTTTAGCATACATATCAAATTATGCCAAATTTGGACTTCTACTTGCTTAGCAGATAAGAGCCTACCCTTAACAGATCAGCTGCTCCCCTTCAAACTGTGGAAACATCTCACATTTGCTGATCTAGCTGCCAGACCTACCTTCAACCAGTTAATGAATGTCTGCTGCCTGCTATGGAATCGCTCAAGCCCTGCTATGGCTCTGAATATCATGTGTTCCCAATTCATTTTCAAAACTCTCCCCCCAGGTCACTAGCAGTAGCCCTACCTCATAGAATGCCAGGGAGATGCTGCTGTCTGCACTGGATGTTAAAGGACTGGATTTGGAGTTTGTTGTTTCTAAGTCACAGATATGTAAAACGCGACTCTTCTTGTATATCTTTCCTGTTGCCCACCTGAAACAAGATCTCACATATAAACTTAGGACTTGAAGAAATGGAACTGCTGCATAGTATCAATCTAGAGTAATTTTCTTTAGACCTTTCTGGAGATCTTGGATTTTACCCAGGACCTTAATGCCTTGACAATATGATAAATCCAAGCATTCTCAATTTATTCAATCACCAATATATCAATTACAGGTTGTGCTGATTAATAGAAAAGCCAGTCAATAGCTGCATCCTTTTAAGGACTCCTATAACAAGGTTAAGTTCTATTTGCAAGACAAGCATTTTAAAGTGGTGGTAACCATTCCCTTTCCTGTGGGGAGCTAGCATAACAGATTTCTCTTTTAGTTTGTACTGCACTCTGAGTTAGAGCTCTGCATTTCCTGATCCTTTTCCTGGAGCACCTCTGCTCCTGTACCTGTACTCTGTTAAAGCCTGTTTCTTGCAAGGTGCTACACTCCCTCATTAGACAATAAGAACCAAAAACATTATCATGTTATTCTGGAGTATGGTCCATAATGAAAGATGACAGCATTTTTGGATTTTTTGGGAGCAACTCATGGCTAACGTACCTTCCAAGAAGCATAGCTTAGTTTTAACCATGCTTTGGAATACTTTCAGGATGTTCCTTACCCACAGATATTGCTTGCCATACACATGCACACAAACACAGCCAGAGACGTGTGGTATGCAAAAAAGGAAGAATCCACCTGGGATGGAACAGATTCAGTTCCTGAGAGATCAACAGAAAACCTGCCTGGGAAACTGAATGCAGCAGGTCTTCCTCACCTCTTTAAAACAAACTATTTTGAGCTTTCATTTACAGCCTTTCAAACTTTTCCCAAGTCTGTGCTTGGCAACTGATCTCCTACAAGGTGCTGTAAAATATTTTAAAACTCCTGAAGAGCCAACTGATTGTCAGAAAGAGCAGAACCCAACAGCTGGTGTTCAAATGGTTTTGGAACCTGTAGATGTTAATTAGATTACAGACTCGGCCAGGCAGCCCCTACTCACATACTTTCTATGGGATACCTCAGAAACAAGACTCACGTCAAGTTTTAACAGAATCAATGTAACAAGGTGGTCTGTCCTTTAAGAAGGGATAGCAACCCTGTTAAGGGTACCCAGCTGGGGAGCCTACTGGTAACAGGGGAGCATCCCAATGGGAACTTAAACCCACCCTGAGAAGAGCTGAGAGGAGACAAACTGAGGGAACAGCTGGAAAAAGGAAGCTGAATAGCTTCATAGATTTCATAGACATTAGGGGCTGGAAGGGACCTCGTGAGATCATCGGGTCCAGCTGCCCCACCATAGGTGGGAAGTCAGCTGGGATCAAGTGACCCCAGCAAGAAATAAATCCCGCCGTTTTTTGAAGGAGCCCAGAGTGGTGCTTGCACCACCTCTGGGGGGAGTTTGTTCCAGATCCGGGTTACATGGAGGGGTTAGTGCCAAGGATGTCCTCTCCTAGTGCTTGGGATGGAGCAGAAGGGTTTGGTTGGCTTGCTTGGTACTTAAAGACTGTTTTATTTGGGGAGAGGGGGGACAGGCTGAGAAGGTCCTCTGGGAGCAAAACCTGCCTGAAGAAGCCAACAGGCTAGGCAACCTGGTAGAGCCTTGAATTCTTCCTAATTATCAGAGGTCCTCCATTAATAACTTAAAAGGAATCCATAGTCTTACTATCCAGTTAGCCAGGCAGTCAGTCTGTATTGTAGCAAACAATAAGACACACAGCTCAGATGACCGAAGGGAAGAAGCACTGCCCTTATTCAGTTTTACCTTTTCACCCAGTTTAACAGCTTGAGAGTTTCTTACAGAGAAGGAAGAAGGCCATTTGTCTTCCTCATGTAAACAATGGGACACCTACTGTACTTCCAAAGGAAAAGCTGGAGGACACAGAGTTAAGATGAAACAAACACAAATGAGTGCCCTTATCCAGGATATTTGTTTAATTAGGACAAGGATCTGCAACAAGACAAGAAAGATCTGTGTAACGTGCTCTGTTCAAGTTCTAATTTGGGAGGAAGGAGAGAAAAAAAAAAAAGAGGTGAAGTAGCTGCCCTTGACACAGCTGCCAGAAGCAAAGTTTAACTCAGAATACACATTCCCATGGCAAGATGAAGCTTGCAGCAGGTCACATTTTAAATGAGCAATTTGTCAGATTCATGGCCTGTGAGCATATCTAACAAGGCATGGAAGTTTGTAGTGCACTCCAAATACTAAAAAGAGTCTGGACTACTTTGGGGACCTCAAATACAGAAGACATTACCCATTCACAAGCTGAGGGGCTACTTCAGTAGCAAGATCCCTCATACACAGATTCAAAGAGGCCCCGACCACAGTGCATGTTCCCAATTTAATATTAGCAGAAGCTCTAATAGCACAAAAGTAACCGTTGTGTATTCCCAATACAGACATATGAGAGAAAAAGGCAAGTTTCTATTCATCTTGAGCAACTGGTTGTTTTGAGACTTTAATGGAGCATTTGTAACTCCAAATGGAGTAACAAGACAGTACACTCTCCCCTTCCCCCATTACTGGACCCTGAATCAAGCACATGGATTCTCAATTAAAAAGATGATGATAACCAAAGTTACCAGGCAGTTAGGGTTTATTAGATCCAATGTACTGCAACACACTTATAGTTTTTAGGTAATGCTCATAAGGTACTAAACTAGGCAACTGCTCTCTTCCTATGGATGCCCTTTTCAGAAGGTAAGTATTAAAATCTCATGTTTAATCTTACAGAAACAGACCTGACATTTAGCACTTGATGTTTGTGAAAAGCTTTTAATGTATACAGTGTTCCACTAATCTCTCAGTGATTGACAAGAGCTTCATTTTTCCTTTGCCCAAGTGACCCAAGTAGAAAGTCATTTGATTGAATGTGCAATCTTTCACCTCCCAATGACCCAACAGAACTTTAAGTTACGTGACTAGGTAGCTCACTTCATTCACTTCTGAATGTGGCCAGTTCTGGAGTGGAATGAGGACGATCTAACATCATGGCACCTGGCATTGGAAGAGACCTGGTTTGATGCTCATGCCTAGGATGATTAGCAACAAGTTTTTGCCTGGCATATTGCACTAGGAAGCAACAAGATGATGATTATAGTTAATACAGAGTACAGGGAAAAATCCTACAGAAAACCTGCAAAAATGAGTTTTGGATGAGGGACAAGCAGGCAGCACTTCAGTTCTACAAATGAACAGAAAGATACAAAACAGGGAAACAAATGGAGATTTAAAGCCAAGAAAGCAACAAATGAGAGGAGAATTAAGGCAAAGTGGGGTTGTGACAAGCTTGACAAGTTCCATCTGCATGATATTTCTGGAAGAGCTGCCAAAAGAGAATTCTTTCACGGATCCAGGTTGAGTTCATATAGACACAAAATGGGTGCTGCTGCTGTTGCTGCAGTCGTAGCCCTGCTTTCACTCAGCCATAGCATAAAGCCTGAGAACGCACTAAAGAAAGGAAAGGAGAGAGAAGAAAAGTAGGTGGGGGGAAAAAGTGAGAATTAATCCAAGTGGAAATGCCAGAGCCACCTACTACAGTGTGTGTTGGCTTTGTCTTCCCATTCATAGACGGCAGCAGCGTTTGGTACTGTGCAGAGACAGAGCTACTATCATGAGATGCTCAGGAGGGAGGAATGACTCCCCCTACCAAGGCAGTGAGCTGCAGTACCGCAGCCAGGCTGGAGGAAGGATTATCATTAGAAACAGCGAGTGGACCCAGCAAAGGGAGAAGCAGAACTAAAAAGCAAGGTCCTTCCCTCATGGATTTCAGGGTGGCAAGAGCAAAATGCACTATACCAGGCAGCCGCACAGCCCTTATTTCTTAATGCCATTGGTAACCCTTCAGATCTCGGCAGCTGCTGTGTCAATGGGCATCTCTTGGCTTTGAGATGCCAGCCACATCAGAAATATTTTCGACACAAAATAGATAGAGGTTCTTTTATGCACAAAGGGGGGGGGGAAGGGTAGAAAAAAAAGGATGAACCACAAGAATGAAAGGTGGCGTCAAGAGAAGGCAAAGAAATTTATTTTCTAAATGTTCTGTTCCTCCAGTTATAACACGGATGATACAGAAACCAGATGGGGTGGGGAGGAGGAGGAGAAAGAGACCTACTGAAACATTACCTTAAACACACTGAGAAAACCAGTCAGCTAGTAAAGACTTACGATTCTTTCAAATCTCTGTTAACTCCTCAGGCTCTATGAGGCAGAAAAAAATCCAGCTCGTCAAGCAGTCCACTGCACATGCCAGGCCTCAAAACACACAGTGCTGCAAGTTTCTTGAGTTCACCGTGTTTGCTCATTGCAACTACCAGGGCAGAAGGGTTTTTGCAGGCGTCCAGGAGGTGACAAAACCCTGCTAAACAGCTCAGCTTGAGGAAGCGGTGTCTGGGATGGGGAAGGGAGGAGCAGGACAGTTTCACAATGCCAGCCAATATTTTTAAAGGTTGCATGTCACTTGCACGGCGCACAGTTCCACTTCCCTGTGGTTTGCTCTATTTTGGCTATGCTTTGCAGTCTCTGTTGGAAGGGGCAGAAACTGCTGAAGTCAACATTATATGCTTTTTGTGGCCAGGGAGCTCCAGATCAAGCTTGCAATGCAAGGCCTCTCTGTGCGCGGAGGAAGGGAATGCGCCAACCAGAGAAAACCAGGCTAGCCAGAACAGCCCAAGCCAAACAGACTAAACATCTTTCCCCTTTCTTAAATGTAGTACCATTTTTAAACCAGATTTATCCAACCAAAACTAGAGCAGCCAGCAATCCAGCTACTGGAACAGAGTGGTCATTACCTCACACCTAATGCTCAAGAGAGAACAGCTCACTACACAGAGGAGTTCATGGTGTTATAATATTAAATTGCGTTTCCACAGATGGAAGTCGGGATTGGGAATGTTTCTAGTGAGTGAAAAGGACAGAGAGAAGTGGAGAGCTTTCCTAGACCTGTATAACTCAAGTGACAGACTGGAGTGAGCACAGATAAATCTCAGGCAAATTCCAGCCTGCAAGGAAGCATGCCATGCCAGGAAATCAGTCTCCTACCTTCACCCTTTAATAGCTCAGGCAGTTTCAACATACTCATATTTAGAAGATAAGAGTTTTTTGTGCTTATTAGCAATGCTTTATCTAGGTCTCTGAATGGTCAGCTGAAAATGTCCTGCTCTCCACAGCATTGTCCTCAGGTGCAATACTCTCATCTTGCACTTCTGGAAGTGTGAACTGCCAGCCAGCCTCTGACAACTTAACTGCTCATCTGCTCCGTGTGTGTCCCAACAATGAGAATTAAAACAGATGTAAGCAGCATCAAGTGGGGACACCCCATGTAAATGGTAAAAAACACACGCTTCCTTCTTAGTAGGCAGTAAATTCATCAAGTCTTGAGGCTTTCAGGTTTTAAAATCCTGCTCTTCAGAAAACCTTATTGATAATCTGCATTACAAAAATTACGAATCTTTCAGAAAATGACTTCTTCACAATCCAGAACCCATAACTCATGCTCTGTGATTCAAGACAGGTGTCTTCATAAGTACAAACATTGGTCTCAAGGTGTCTTGTTTTGTTTTTAAACATCCTGCTACTCAAAATGCAGCCTCAAGTAACCACTGATCTTTGATATACTTATGAGGAGAGAGCTCACAAACATATACTGCAAAGCCACAGATACACTCTTACTACATTAATGCAGCTTCTGCTATTGTTATCTTATAAATAAGACTGTAGAGGAGTGGTTTAGACAGAAAACTATCTAGGGGCGGCCACATTACCACGGAAAATGGGGCCATAGGGATTAGCACAGAGACACTGGATCTCCCAGTGAAAGCAATGACATCTGCAGATATCCCAGGGGATCTCAGAGTACCTATGAATTAGTGATTATGTACCCAGATATCTAGAAGGATAATCACCAAGTCATTATTGGCCATGTGCTTTGCCAATTTCACCTCATTAATCCTCAACACACCTGCAGGGTAGAAATTTGGGGGGGGTGGGGAGGATTAATCCTATTCATAAATCCCACCAACATTTTATGGACAAAAGAACTGAAAACAATCACCTAGTCACAAGTCTGCCACAAAGAACTCCCAATCTACTCTCAGCACCTGCGTGATTTCAACTATCAGCATGTACTGCACAGCACTCACCAGAAAGATCTCATTTGCTAACCAAGGTCAGGTCTCAGGAGTAGTCTCCCAGGAAACAAAACCCATCTCCTACTAGAGCACTTACCAGCTGCTAATCAAGCTGTGCATCTTCAGGTTAAGCAAGGAACACCACAAACTTTCCACTCCATGAATAAGGCAGGATCACCAGGGAGACAGCCAACACAAGGAACTCAAGGGCCCGCGGCATTCTGCTTTAAACAAATCAGTGTATCAGCACTGGAGATGGGGTAGGCAAAAAGCCCTAATCCACCCTCCATGCACCCCCCCCCAAAAAAAAATCCAACACCTTATTTTAGTCCATCTTGCATATGGAGCAAGGCACCTGTTCCCACCTGACGTGTGTGTGATGAACCAGTGCATGCAGTTCATGTACTGAAGTGTTTGACACATTCCTAGCATAGTAGGCTGAAGCCCAAGAGTTTGTAATGAGACCATAGATGCAGTGCTGAAGCGGGTAGTGAGCTGACCCAGTCTGACAAGTGGTCTAGGGTACATTTCTCTTCTACTAACATTTCAATATCCAATGACACGCACCTGGTAAGAGTAAAGTCACGGTGGCTGTTTCTCTCCACCCCCCTTCAAATACGGTTACAGCAGTTTTTGGAACGACAATCCAAACTCTGCAAGACGCTCCTCTCCCATAACTCTTCCTGACAACAGGGCTTCTCAAGGAGGCTTTAAGAGGAGCAGGAGGGGAGGGAAGTGAAAACAAACTGCATTTCAATCCACTGGGACTGGTCTCAAAAACTTGTTGACCCTGGGAAATTAGTGAAAAGGCTACAAAACAGCCAGGAGCCCACAGCTAAAGGGTTAAGAGAAGGATGTTTATTGAGAGAGTGCTAAGATGACAGTACCAGTGAAAGACCTGAAGTTCTGCTCAACAGAAAGATTCGGGAATAAACTCCTTCAAAATCTTCCTAAGAAGTTTTAGTTTTCGATTAAATTCAGATATCAGGAGTCGGCCATATTTTTTCTTCTTCAAGAATTCCTAATTATTTGGATAGAATATTAAGTACTTTGAGATCACCTGTCAACAGATGCAAAATACTATAACAGATCCCTCTTAACTGGGTCATCCACTGAGCTAGCTTATCTTCCCAAATTTCGTTTACATAAGAAGCCATCTGAGGATTTAAAATTAAAAGTAACATTTTATATTTTTCCCATCTTATTAGCATTTCTTCTTTTAATCTTTATTTGGCAACTTGTGCATTAACAAAATGGGTTTCAGAATCCACACCATTTAAACTTGGATAGACACCACTTACAATCAACTAAATGAGCAATCATATTAATAGATAGGAAGTGCCACACAGGCTCAGACCCAAGATTTCTTTGACCAATATCCCGCCTCCAACTCTTGCCAGAACCAGAGGCTTTAGAAAAAGGTGCAAAAATTCTCACAGGCAGACATGAAAATTTGCTGCCTCCTAATCCTCATAGCTAGAGATTTGTTTGAGGCCTCAAGTAAGTAGTTCTCTCCTTTCCAAAAGTCTGTACTGATACTACGGCTCGGGATAGCATATCCATGTCAGTGTCCAACCTTTCTGTCAATCTTGTTATATCACTGGCCTCAATGATAGCCTAGCCTCTTCCTCCTTTCTAAAGTAAATGTTCTCTCTCAACAGAAGTTTTCCCAGGCCCCCCTATTCTTACTGCTCTTCTCCAAGCCCTCTTTAATTCTGCAATATCCCTTTTGAGGCAGGGTGACTACACGGTATTTATCCAAATGAGACTACAACCTGGATTCATTTAACAGTAATTAATATGCTCCTAATCATACATTATATGAAAACAAATTCTTTTCCGCAGCATTTTCCACTGCCCTTCCACTTCAACCCATTCCAAATGGGACTCAGCATTAGCTTTTTCTTTGCACCAGAGCAGCACACTAAATATTAGTCTAAACTGAACATTTCCTGAATTGTTCCTAACAGAATCCTGGATGGCATGAGTAGCTCAAGATTTACTCTTTAACGCACAAAATGTTTGCACATTATTGTTTATTAGTTTATTCCAGCTCTTCTGCCTTCTTGATTTTGTTTACCATGTCATCCTCAATATTAGGAAAGAACAAGCATCTCCAAGCTACCCTTTGGTGAATACCACTGAAAGAAAGCCTAATGAATGCTACTTGATTTCACTAAGAACCAAATCTTGAAGGATATGTTTAGCCAGAACAACCCCTTGTACCTGGTCATATAACCTTCCTGGTTTCACCAAGCAGTGTTTGTGAACACTGCCCAAACAAAGCCACACTGCCATTCACAAGTATTCAGATAAAAATTAGATCCATACATGACACTCAGTTTGACAGATTTCCTAAGCGTGTCCTGGTTGGTCAGCACAGACTTACGCTAAGATTATCATCCATGAGATTTCTATAGTGCCTTTTAGCCCTAAGGATCCTAAGCTCTGCACAAAGCATCAGAGGTCTGGCTGCCCTTAGTGTGGAGGTTAGGAGTCACAACAGTGAGGGCAGTGGAGGATTTGAATACTAAGGACACTTAAGGGCAAATGGCTACTTTTACATAAAGTGCCACGGGATGTTTAGAAGCCACACAAAGGCAGACATGAGCTCAGTTTGGAGGCAACATCTAAACACTTAAGTTAGTTTAGGATGCCCAACAGTTAGATAAGAATACCGCCAGGGACAACTTAAACAGCAAGAGCAGCCCCAAGTATCACAGTCAAGCCTCGAGGAAAGGCAGACAGACCTCATTCCTACCATGGAAATAGCCTGCCAGAGAAACGGGAAAGGCACTTTCTGCCTTGTACCGGAGGTGTTACTACAGAGGTTGTGCGTTAACCCTCAGAAGGCAGAAGCTGCCAGGGCCACCAGCACTGAACAAGAGGCGCAAGCAACTGACCTATGCCCGGAAATCAGGAGAGGTGAAATCAGAGACGTACACAGAGAAAAGGAATTCAGAGGTTCCTGGGGGCACTGTATGAAGGCCTGGCTCAGCTAATTTTTAGTCCTTTTAAGATATTTTTTCCCTTCCTTGGTCTAGACAAGTGAGAGAGAGAGAAATTCAAGTCAGTAGACACAGAAGGCACTTTCCCAAGCCCAAAGAGCCAAAGGGAAAGTCAAAGGGTGACATGCTCTCCCAAGGCACTCACTATTTTGTGAACAAGTGCCTTGCTGCTTTTTCTTTAGCCTAGGGTTTATTATGTCAGAAAGGTTCATCCTTTGCAGCTACCTAATTGTGGGTGGTATTTTGTAAGCCACACACTGAACATTAAACTTTTTAAAAGGCCAATTTAATTAGAATCCAAAATACTGAACATCAGCCAAACTCTGAACAGTCATAAACTTATTATGACTCAGAGAACTGATCAATGTGACCCAGGGAAGCTTCTTCAGCTAAAATTAGAAAAAGAATCTGTATTTTATTTCAGGCTCCAGCAGTTTCGATTACTGAGCTTTCAGCACTGTCCCTTAATAACCTGCAAGCAACCTTCAGGACAAACAGCGGATGCAAATCTAATATAGAGGATCCAATCTCCTTGGGGCATGTGGGTGGGAAGTAGTAGAGAGACGTTCTCCATGTGGAAGGGGTCTGTTTCCTGCCTACGTTTCACCCCTGAAGCCTAGCACATGGGCATGGAATAAGCAAAATGAAGCAGTGAAGCAGACTACTTTGGGTGAATTGATTAGCTTTTAGTGTAAGAGTGTCAGTATTCGTCTTGCTGTGGTAGGATGCAGCACACAACATTAATCGCTGTACCACTAGATGTCCTGACTCTCAGGGACTTAACAAATTCATTGTTTGCATCAAGCCACAAAAATCAATTCTCAAGTTATCCAGGGTTTACAGAAGGAGTTCTAATATCAAAATTTTGCACATGAAGGTTGCACTATAACTCTGTAGGAAGAAATGTGATCTCATGATCAGAGCCGGAGGCCACTGTATCCTGTCTCACAGTTCTACGACAGCTCTGCCATTTGGCCTCTGCCATGCTTTGTAGGTAGCACAGCTCGAAAATTTAACAATTGTTCCCAACTCTTTTTATTCTGTTCCTACCTCTTACCCACAGCACAAGGCCTTGTCCAAATGACATCAACCAAAATACTCAAGTCCATTCTACTCGTCCAGAAGTTTCCCCAACTTAGACTCTCACAGGAAGCAGGGCAGGGGAAGGCTGAATTGCTGCCCATGAAGATTAATAGGCAAGGTATTAGATGTTTGTTAAAAGTCACACTCTGGAAAGACAGCGGCACATGTAAACCAGAGACTGTTCTTGGACCACTGTGGTTTCTTCCCCCAATTTCTTCTATTCCAACACTCTTGTCTTGGACAGGCAGAAATGGCACAGAACTGGAAAGGACCAAGTATGTCAGAGTCCAGACCTTTGCAATGACAGGCAACAGTGTAATCACATATTTGTTCCAGGCATCCCCAAGAGCATCCTCTCCTCCAATATGCCACAGCCATAATGCACCCCTTGAGAAACTCAGAGTTGTTTGTACTAAAGATTCTGCAAGCTACAACGTGCCACAGGAAGAAAGCAGGAAAGACGAAGATGAGTGTACAGGGTCCTCAGCCTTGGTAGCTACTGGGGGGGAGGGGTGGCAGCTGTTTGATAATCAATGTCCAGCTGATCCCAAGAAATGAATATGGCACCACAGTTCCTGAGGACAGAAGGGAAGGGAAGGGGAGAGCCCTACACAGTAGCCCTGCTGATCTGACTTTGGGGAAAATTCCAACTTGACACCAAATCTGATGATCAGTTTAACTGTACATATAAGCCAGATCCACAAGCCAGGCACCTGAAGACGCATCTACTACACTGCAGTGACAATAGCCTGCACAAACTAAACTCACTCCCAGTTAACTAGCTTAGGTGCTGGGGACAGACTAGCCATAGTGGCTGGAAGCTCAGTGTGGGCTAACTGAGCAAGTAATAAAAGTTTGAGATATGCCTTTTTGTAGTAGCTAACTGGATTCGCTTATTATAGTCATGTCTTCAAAGTATCTCTATATGCTTTCCAAATCACCTTTGAGGCTGTTATAAGTTTGGCATACTGAAATTGTAAAAGGCAAGAAACCTAAATATACACCTAAAACTGGCCAAAAAGGAAACTATCCTATTTCTGGTTCCTGCTCTGCCTATGAATCCTAGTTTTATGGAAATTAAAATCAGACTGCCAATCATTTCAGATTATGCCACGGTTTCAGTATGTAGTCTTAAAACACTCCACAAGAGAGATTAAAAACGTGTTGGCAAGCAGCAGGAGTTCATCCCTCCCTTAGCCAGGCACAAGTTGTGATGAATCACTCCAATTTACAGTGAGAAATTGGTATACTAATGGGAATTAAACCAATATAGTAAGGACCAGTCAGCAGCGAAGAGAGGCCATGCTTTAAAAAGAGTAATCTGACCTTTGGTGTTTAATCATTTTGTTCCATACATTCCCTACCCCTTAGTACATCCCATTTTGCTACCACCTTGGGCAAGTGTACTCTACCCTTTTCAACACAGCATCTTGAATTATTTGAAGGGTAAACTCAATGCAAAAAAAACCCTGCCACCGAGATTTAGGAACCACCATTTCAACAATGTATCCAATGCATGCATCTAACAGGAAGGCTTTTTTTCCCCCTTTTCTTGCAGAAGGTACTGTACAAGTTGCTGTCTCTTAGAGCACTGGAGTTTGACAGTTCAATATTATGTACGTGTTATACAGAACATACCATATACATATATACTAACAATGTATGTAAAATTATCATTCCTCTTATTCCATACATATTGTACCACCTTCTTTCAAACTCATTTTAAATTCATCTATTGATTCAGTGTGGGGGTAGGAATGGGGGGAGAAACCCCATAACCAATCAGAAATAGAAACCTGAAGATGAGATGAATTAAAGAGAAACTCTGACATACAAAAAACTAAAACTCTTGGTTCCAAAAATGATACCTTTTATTGGACCAACTGGAAAATTGCAAGAAAAAGGGCGCTTCTAAGTGTCTTTGTATGCAAGTGAGGGAGATAAAGGAATTAAGAGTTAAGAGATGCATGGACAGAGCACTGCATGTTGATACCTCTCTGACAGCTGCAATGGTAATCAAGAAGAGCACTGAAGGAAAGCCATACTGAAAATATGGGCACAAAGGGACTGTTTGGCAAGTCTCATGAACCCAGCATAGGATGGACACAAGGAGGACAATGCCATTTTGGAGGAAGCTTTATTAGTTTGATTACCCTGAAGAGTAAAGGGATATGGGTGCCCCAGACCCATACCTGGCAATCCTCTCTTCTAAGAAGCACATGCCTGGTCACAGCACTAGTGTTCAAATGGTATCAGAATCCTTAAAACTGGACATGGAAACAGAGAGTCTCTTTCAGGAAAGGTAGGCATGGGTGGCCTAGCTGGAATAGCCCTTCTGGATGTTTCATCTGATAGCCACATTAAATGCAGAGACCCTGGCAGACAAAGGTCCTTACATAAAAAAAACCCAAAACCCTGCATATGCACTGCTGCTACCAGACTAGAGAACTGCTGACTCCCTGGAGCACTAGTGTCCTCCGTTTTGGGTTTTTTTTTTTTTTTTATTTCTATTGCTCAACAATGGAACTTGTGGGAAAGACAGAGAGTCCTTGAGCAGAGAGAGATAGGCAGTCTATTTCCAGAGCTGTCGAGGTCTTCCCATTCAAGAAATATTTACATGTTTTGTGATCAAGGTTCATTATAAGTCTATTTATAGGCAGCTGAATCACTTAAAGTTACCTCCAAAGCTTTCAGTTCACTTCATCCTGGAAAGAGGAATGCTATTTTTAGCTAGAAGTTAAAATTACATAACATTTTGGGGGCCCAAAGAAATGGCAATATTGAGTCTGATTCAAACTCCCATCAGCAAGGATGCACTTGCATGAGGGCTATATGGACCTGAACAATTGTAAATTCCTCATTCATTATTAGCTAAGCCAAAGGGAAATCTCCTCCCCAGGTTATGCATCTTTTTCATATAGTGTCATGAAAACAAACTACAGTAGGAGGGGTAAATGGTATTTGAGAGATGCTGATTTTGCTCACTTCTTCCAGTGCAGACATAGTACAATTCTCTTTCTGGCTTACCTTTTTGGGGGAAGATATTGCCACTAAAGAGGCTTCATGGAGACTTTGTTGTTATAATTACTGCTATCTAGTATTGTAATCATTATTTTGCTTTACTCACCCACATGGAAAATTGTATGTGTCACCTTACAAGAGGCTATGTTTGAAATCAGATACAACCTCCAAACTCAACACAAAGCAGGAGAAGCTGCTATGAAGGGAGCAAAAAGGAGAACTGGTTTTTGACCTGCCTGGTTTTAAAGATGACTCCTCCTTCCTCTAGTTTGACTGAAGTAGCAAGGATATTTGCAAGCACCTGTCAGAGCTTTACAAGAAGTGTTTCTCAGATGTTTCCCATTTTCCAGGAACTTCACATGTCACCAAAGGCCCCCAACCAAAAAAGGACATCCCTCAATCCAACAGGAAAGCCTTCTTTAGGAGACTTAGTGCAAAAAAACATTGCTCTCTCCTTCACATACACTCAGCAGTTTGTAGACTTGATTTTCTCCCCTTTTCCTAGTGTCTCTCATGATGAAGATAAGATACCAGTAAGGTTCAGTATACAGAACTGAAATAATTACTGAAAAGCAGTACAAGGCTGCAGGTGTCTCCAAATCCATTAGGCTTTGTTTTATACAACCAGTTTTACATTCAAGTTTACCTACTTCTGAGGAGTCCCCTGTGGTTCAGTGGTAGCATCTTTGTCTACTACACAGGAGACCTGGGTTTGATTCCCAGATACTTATACAACTATAGCCATGAAGGCGCTAAATGTCTGGACTCAGTCTAGTCTTTGGATTCTGTCTCAGTGGCCCAAAGGGAGGACGGAAGGTCTGGGCAGCCTCTACTCCTCCAGATATCCCTGCCCGGACATATCCATCTGGATGGCCCTCATGCATACACCATGATCCAGGAGGATTGAGGATTGCCACTCCTGAAATGGATCCTGTGGAGAGCTCCAAATGGAAAACTGGTTCTTCTGCGTAAGATGGGTAAAAGGTAACCACCCCAGGCATTCTGAAGAGCAATGCTGAGGGCTAATTCCCCACAAGCACAACCACTGGAGCCTGCCACCAAAGGAAAATTGTAGTGGAGATCCAGCTTTATTTGTCTCAAGAGCCAGAACAACTCAAGGCTGGACCCAGTTAGCCCCTTATGCATCTTCATAGTGTGAACAAAAGTGAATTTCAACAATGGGGAGTCCCCCTGGAGTGTTCTTCTAGCATCTCGTTTGAGCCAGACCCTTTCCCCTTGCTTCATGTATTTCCAATCCCTTGAGTACTCAGAGCAGACAGAGCTGAGCACTTTGGAATACTCCTTAAATGGAATGGGACTGCCTACCTTCCATGTTAAAAACATGTCTTTCTGGAGTGGCTACATCCACGTTAAGGAGTTAACTTGCTCTCCACTGTGCATTTTCACTTCCCTTAAGCTGCTGCTTCCAGCATTTGGTCTGTGTTCGGCTAGTCTGCGTGTTCCACAGTCCCTCTTTTGTTGCAGCTCATGACCTTTTGCACCCAGGCTGGACAAGGGACAAAGGCAAATGGATGTCACCACAGCAGTACTTCTGCTCTGCTCCTTAACCAACTTAACTAGCTTTAAGTAACATCCAACAGCCAGCTTATGAGTCACAGATGACTAGGAAACATCAATAGGTGTGGCTCAGAAGAAAGTTGAGTGTTAAAATCTCCTGATTTTTTCCTCTGAAAACAGGAGAAAAAGGAAGATACTGTACAAGCTTCTCTTCGGTTGTTTGAAGTTGTTCTTTTTTTTTTTTCCTTGTCTTCCATTCATATTTCCCCTCTGCCCTTTTTCTACTTTCCTATTTCTTCCTCTTGCATACCTTCTAGGAGTTCACCACGTGTCCCTAAGGGTACACATAACCCAGCTCGCGAGACTCCACAAGCTGAACTACCGTATTTTTCGGACCATAAGACGCACCGGACCATAAGACGCACCCCTCCTGGAGCCTCAGGCTCCGCGGCAGCGAGTCCCTCCTTCGGACTCCTGCCCCGTCTGTTCCGGCCGGCCATTTTTATTGCCGGCTCCCGGCCACCGGCACGGGCGCCGGCTTCCGGTCTAAACAAGTGGCGGATGTCCCGCTCGGGCTCCGCCGCCTCCGCGGGCAAGCTCCGCCCCGTCTCCCCGGGACACACACCTTCGGACCATAAGACACACCCTCGTTTTCCCCCCACTTTTGGGGGGAAAAAAGTGCGTCTTATGGTCCGAAAAATACGGTACTTAATGATTTACTTGCTCACAATTTGTCTGCAGCAGTCAGTGTTTGCTAGTTGTGTGTCGGCTTGATTATACAACAGGATCACGGCACCAATCTGCGAATGAGCTGTTACTTTGCACAGGTCTGCAGCACTGCAAGAAGCCAGTGTGAGAAAGTGAAAGATGTGGGAGGAAGAGGCACAGCAAGGGTTGAATATAAGAGCTAACATGACAAACCACTAAAATGTGGTGCAGGGGCTCAATACAACCCATGGGGCTTTAACACAGCAGTTCATGATGCGAATAACATACATCCCAGTATGACCCAAGCAGCCAAGCTGAGCTACAGCAAGGCATATGGGACCCGTGGTATTTTTGGGCTGCCCCCTCAATATATGAGCTGAGGGGGGAGTCAGTCAGCTCCATTTTATGCATGTTCAGTGGCAAGTTGCCAACACAACTATTGACTGAGCCAGATCTGGGCCCTGTTGAACTAAGCCATCACCTAAAGCAGTGTGGAAAAGCACATGCCTCTCGCATCTAGAGCAGCCAAGTTCCTGGAAAGCATCTGAGTTACAGGATAGGTTTTTTTTCTTCCTCCGAAAGTCACTGATGTTTTTAACCCTTTGATATGCAGACACCAATTCAATCCAAAGAGATGCTGCTGCACTGGCACCATGAGAGTTAACAAGATGTACTTAAAGCAAGTGGGCTTATTGACTGGATAGCCCAAAAAACACTTGAGGCCAGCTCCTGAACCAGAGGGCAGTAATCATCTCATTCTACATCTTGTTAACATTCTCAGCCAGGGTGTTGGTGGCTGCTTTCCAACTGGAACTTACTCTGATAAGCAAGAAGGCAGTACTAGCTGAGAGAGAGCCATTTGATTGGTTTGGTTTGTTTGCTCCCTTCCCTCCAAGTCAGGGTCAAGGCATGCTGGCAGCAATTACGTGCAGAGTATCAGTGTCCCAAAGCTTTGCCCTCCAGAATAGAAATCATTTCTGGACCAATTCTTTTATCACTTGGCAGGAAAATCCCTATGCTGGCTTCGGCAGTCAAAGGGAGGCTATAATTATATCAAGTAATTCAGTTCTTGGGCTTTGTTCTGTTGTAATAACAGCAATAATTAACAAGACTTCAAAGGATCCAGACCTGTTGTTCCCCCCAAGCTTTTTGCCATCACTCTTCACTTCAGGGAACCAGATTGATGGTTACTCTGTGCCATTTTTATTCCAGGGCTGCACTCAGCTCCCTCAGCACATGTAAACTGCTAGGTGATATTTATGTTGGCAACTAGCTACCGTACTTTATAGAAGCAGACCTCTGCCTGACCCTTACCCTGCTGCTCCCACACAGGCACAGTCCATTCCTGTGCGCTACAAGAGACTGGCTAAAGACAGAGGTGCTGAGAGGGCTGTCTGAAATCACACTCCCAGGGTGGAGTCAGCAAGCTCATGGCAAGCAGCCTACATTACAGGCAAGGCCCTAGTCTGCAGTCATCACTCAGACCAGATCCCCATAGAAATGCACAGGAGACCTGCCTACACAGGCCCTGGCTTTCTTTCCATCAGTCTTGCTTAGGACACAGAAGTGCCACATCACTGCACACATTTCTGTAAAGAGCCTCTCAAGTTTTACTGTAGTGTTCACTTAAAAAAAATACAGCCTCAGCAGATTATATTAAACAGTTGGGGATGTGTAACATCTCAGGAGACTCCAGACTTTTATGCTGGAACTCTTCTTCCACAGCATAATGAGCATGCAATAAGCCAACAAGACAATGAATCCAGATGATCAAATCCGTACCTATGCACAGACCCAATGCTCCACTCATTCACATTGGTTCAGTTCAGGACTCCTTCCATTGAGCTCAACAGGGTGTAAAGCAAGAATGGAATATTTATAACTGTACTGCAGCAGTCCATAACTGCCCTTGCCCCCATGACAAACCAGAGCTCTGAAGTGCCAGACACTGTATGAATCATAACAGAATAAGGGCTGCACATTTTTGTGTCCTCTGGATGACAAACACAAGCATGTTGCAGACATTAACTGAACAGAACAGCAACCAAACCCCTCTCTTGTTACTTGCTAGAACAAGGGAGTTGAACATTGCAGCCTGAGAAATGAGAGCAGCTTCACCCTGATGAATGTCTAGGCACAGTGTTCTCCTTGTTCATTGCGACTGTCAGGAATACCTGCTGCTCTGACAGAAGGTATTAAAGTGACAGCAGTCATGCCCTACGTTTATCTGCTCATCTTTGCTCTTAGGCTTATTTTTCTAGTAGCAACTTCTCTAGATTTAAATCAAAATTGTTTTACTTAGCAAGGAAACAATTTGCAGCTTGGTAGGAATCCAACACATTGTAAATGGTATATTTATGCAGCACAATCCTTTGGCAAAGTTATTTTTCTACTGCCATTTTTCAGATGAATGTTTGCAGGATATAAGCTCCTAGCGGTTTGTCTACAAAGCGTTAAGTACACAAAGTTTACGTATCTCTGTTGTCACTATTATTCTTTTAGGGAATAACTCAAAACAAGTTATTTCTTCGGACTAGATGATCTGTCTAGGTCCCTCCACTGAGTCTATGATTCTTCTTCCAAGTGCCACACACCTGTATCGCTACCCCAATGCAGACACTACCTTTCACATGAGGCACTGTGAATGCTCACAATGGTGCTGTTACCTCTGCTCTCCTTGCAGCTGGAATTTCACCTAGGCCACCCTAGTGCCCTAGGGCAGGAAGTCTTCCAATTTTTACTTAGGAAATTGATCCTCAGGAGAATTGCAGTATTTTATTTTTTTTACTTCTCTGCTCCAAAGTCAGATGGTTCTCTCTGTAGCAAAAGAGTAGAAAGACTCTCCCTTCTTCACAAATGGTTTCTGTAAAAAATGCCTCATTTTCTGTAGTGCACAGCATGAGGCTTTAGCTACTATGCTTGCAAATTCTATCTGCCCTATTTTGGCAGTACCAACTGATGGAAAAGGATGCTCTTTGCTTGTCATTCAGTGACTCAGTGTTTTTTCCGGTTAAAATAATTACTACTTAGTTCACCAAAACCATTCAGAGCGTGAAGGGAGAGCAGATTAATCTTAGTGAGAAATTAAATGTCTTTTTCTACAAGTCTAATCTAGTCAGGTGTGATACTGAGGATCTTAATCACTTACTCATTCGATGGACTGAGCAATGAAAGCAACAACTGTTATGCAAGCAGGTTCACATAAGGTCAGTGAGCACATTCTAGAGTAGCTGCATCTGCGAGCCACTACAGCAACGTCTACACTAGGATGCTTTGGCTAAGATTCCCAGCTGCTGCCACCACCATCTCAGCTATGCTGCTGGTAGCAGTGGTGGAAGAGACAGTGCAGACAAGCTCCCTGTACACTCCAGCACTCAATCACCTTGCTGTCTAATCCACAGCACAGCAGGTCTACACGGCAAGGCACCTCAAACACCTGCCCTCACCACCCCAGATCTCCCACCCCAGACACTAACGAGGGTAAGGACGGCATGGAATTTCTGCTAGAGCTCCCTGAAGGAGACAAAACATGAGTATAGGCTAGTGGGGCCTGCTGCTGGCCCCAGGCATACACCAGCACCTCCAGATAGATCCCGGAAAGCCATTCCACTGTGAATGGCGGGAGATTGGAGCCAGTCTGGCTAAACCCTCCACTACCCAGTCTTGTCATCCAAAACAAAGGATGGGCTGGTGATGCCAGCATGCAGGTTGGCTGCAAACCAGCCCCAGCTGTGGGCAGCCTACTCAGCTCCCTCTCCGGAAGGACAGCTCCACACATATCATAAGTGGGTGCCTCTGGGACCTGTCACCCATAGACAAGCATGGGGAGCTGGACAGGACAAGGGCAGGGACTCAGGAGCCCTGGAGGATGCTGGCATGGGTGCTCCAGGGCTGGTGCAGGGTGGCCATGGCCCAGCCAGGAGACCCACCACCCTGACACTAGGGCCCCACCCCGCCTCCAGCAGGCCTCACAATGCGCATGAGCCGCCTGCCAGGCAGCGAAGCCCCGCGCGCATGCGCCCCCTAGCGGCGGGGCCAGAGCAGCGCACATGCACCCCCTAGCGGCGGGGCCGGCATCGCCTCACCTGCTCTTGCGCTTGCGCGAAGGCTTCTCGGCCAGGCCGGGGGTCCTGCGGGCGAACAGAGAAAGGCGGTGAGAGGCGGCCGAGGGGAGGGGGGCGCCTCAGGTGCCCGCCCCGCCCCCACTGCTGCCTACCTGGAGGCCGGGCCAGTGCGGGGCAGGCGCTGCCGGGCGGCTCCTCTCACCATCCGCGCCGCCTCCGCCAGGTCCTGGGCGAAGCTACCGCTGCCACTGCGACCGCTCCGGCTGCGGGAGCGCTGGTGTGCCGCCTCGCACCAGGCTGGGGGCGGCCTCACCCCGCCCCCGTGGCGCGTCGATTGGTCAGGCGCTCGGCGGGGCGGCGACGCCACGCACGGATTGGCCTCAGCGCCCGCCAGTCTGCCGTCACCGCCCTAGCAGCGTAGGTTGAGCGGCGCCGGCTGCCTGGATACGAGCGGCGCGGCGGTGCCGGGGGCGGCGGCGCCACCGTGTGGCCAGGAGCGGCGCTGCGCCCACCAACTGTCCCGCCCCCAGCACCCTGCGCACGTTACCCCGGGCGCCGCTCGTGTGCGACCGCTCACACGTGTCTCCCCCCCTCCCCCGAGCATACCCTCGTGTGCACCCTCACGTGTGTGACCCCTCGTACGCATCCTTACACATGTCACCCACCTGGGCATGCCCTTGTGTGCAGCCTCCTGTGACTGGGCACACCCCCT